>NW_020270420.1:0-326081 GCF_002803265.2 Melanaphis sacchari
TTGCCACGTATTGCTAAAATTGAATGAAATCACCGACTTGGCATTGGTTTTAACTGTATACTTCAACGACGCTAGTGCAACGTCTGGAAAAATAAATGGAGTTCAAAATGAAAGTCGCAGGTTAAATTCCAAAATACAGCGAAGGCGGATACCGCTTTGATCACTGTCTCAACTTACTTACAAATCATGCTGGACACAAAATCGGGGATAATTTTGATTTTAGTTACATTCAAATGATATATAGTTTCATTGAATGTAGTCCAATGCTCTATAAGCAACCTGTGTTAAAAGTTGCAGAAAACAAAAAACAAATAAAAAACTTAAATCTCTTAAATCATTATCTACAACGAGGTGGGCATGTAGATCAGAAGCGAAAGAAGCAGTAGACCAAAACTTTAATTCTTTAATTCTATGTCTATTGGAAATAACTAAAAACATAAATTTAGCTGATGTAAGAGTTAAAGCAAAGGTACTTTTTCATCAAATAAAGATTTTCTATTCTATTTTTTCATTAACAGTCTTAAATCCTAAAATGGTTTAAATACGTATTGTAAGTGCAAGTTTACAATCAACAAATTTGGGTCTTCCAACTGTTGTACAATTAGTAAATGGTCTAAAAAATGCATTAACCAAGTTTAGATCTGATAACAGTTATTTCAAAAGTTTGTATTTCAAAGTTTTAGAAGTCTGTAATGAACACAATATAGAAATTCCAAGTGTAAAAAAAATAAAATGATAAACTCTGTTTATTTTATAGTTTTGGATGATTTGTTAAATTAAATTCAAGAATGTTTCAGTCAGGAAACATTGACTCTTATCACTGCAGTTGATCGTTTTATAAATTTCGAACTGAATAAATCAGATGTAACAACACTCTCAAGTACATTTAATTTGAGTGCCTTAAATATTAAAGGAGAATATATTGTGAAATCTTTGACTAGACAAGTTAACTGTAAATAACTTATCTAAAAGTTTTCCAAACATTTTTAAAACTTTATCACTTATTGTTACAATTCCGGTTACTAGTTGTAGCGGTGAAAGAGCATTTTCAAATTAAGTTTAGCTAAGAATAAATTGAGGAATCAGATATTACAAGAATGTAATGAAATGCACCATCTACAAGCAATATCTTCGTGTGTCTATGCTTATAAGTACTATCTTATAAATTGACAATCATTAACTTACCAACAGAAATATTGAAGAACTGAAAATCCGATGTAGACTATGAAATTGGATATAGACGAAAAAGCTTGTCTAGATGAATCAGCAAATCCACTGTTAACCACTTATAAAGCAAAATAAAGGCGTTACTGCCGTCAATCGTTACTCGTTGTTCGTTACTGCATTAGAGGCGCCAGGCGGTTATCCGAGTTTCGGCCGATGCAAAGAACTACTTTTTACAGTGTATTCCTATTAGCAATATAAAATATTCATTTATTACCGTACTTGCAAAAGTTTAACAAGTTAAAGAGTTAAAAGTTGCGATGTTAAAAATCTGGATTTTTACCCGCAAAGCTGGGTAGTTACTTTTTTTTAATAGCTTTATGTAACCATCTCGTGAAATACATAAAGAAAAACGAGTAAATAAAAAATTAAATTAAGTTAGTCGATTTCACCAAGATTCTAAGAGTGAACGTCACTAAGAGCTCTTCGACGGTGGCGCGCCTGGTGGACATTTTGAAGCACATATCAAACAAAGCACGACATATTGTAATTAATTACTTATTTATGTAAATAATAAATTTTTTAGATGGAAAAATTATGGTTGTGTAAAAAATTGGTGTAGAAATATTACTGAATAATACAATGAAGATTTTGTTATTCTACCATTTTTTGTTTCGTAGAGCTATGAAATTAATACGAATTTCTGTATTTCAGAAATGGTGTCACCAACCGCGCCACCGTCAAGGACCACTTTTTGTTAAAATCGACAGTAATGTGTAAGTGAGACGGGTTCCTAACAAAAATATATGAAATAATTTATTTTTTGATGTGTACCTCTTTAGGTATTAGGCTAAAGGTTAAATATTTTTATTTTTTTTTTAGTTAAAATAGTTCTAGACCAAGGGTGGTGAACTACGGCACGCGTGCCAAAGGTGGCACGTTAGTCAAATTTCAATAGAATGCAAAAAATTAAAATTATAAAAAATGATGCTATTTATAAAATGTTGGTTATAACTTATAAGAAATACAAAGAAACAAATTATGACTAAAAATTATAACATTTCTATATAAAATGTAATATATGTTAGTATAATTATTATTTATGACTTAAATATTATAATTATTGTAGGTAGGTATCTAATATCTACTCTTATCAATATGCGAAGTTCTTTTTTTTAAACCAGTGGTCCTTTAATGAGTTAATACATTTTAATATAAAATTAAGTTTTTAAAATTCCCCGATACATGTAATATCAATGAATGAGATTTACATTATTTTGGGTGAATTTAATGGATGAATATTGATTCATTTAAATTTGAGCTAATCAATTATCAATCTTATAACACTTGGAAACAAAAATTTATTGATGTAAGACAACTATTGGAACAAATAGAAATTAATCGTCTTAAAGGAAATATGATGAAAAATGTATACAACGAAATTTTGAAAATCCGGAATTTGCCTCCAAACAGTCCAAACACATTTTATACATTAATAAAGGTAGTTCATTCCATATTTTCAATATTTTCGTCGACTTATGCTTCAATGCTTGTGTACGTTTATTCTCCATATGATGGATTTAATCAAATCAAAGGGAAGAAATGCTTTGACCGATGAAACTAGTGTTGCTTCATACTAGTTTTAATTTCACCGGCCATTATTAAAATGTTCGTGGTTTACGTACCAAAATTAATCTACTAAAAATTTGAATTACATATTTTTCACTTGATTTTTTAGTTTTCGTGGAAGTATGGTTTAATAATAATATTTTTATCAACAATGAGTTAAGTTTTACTCAACACTACATTTACCGCTGTAATAGAAATGAGATAACTAGCTCACTTAGTCGCAATCATAAAAACCTATAAGTTATAACTCTAATATATTCAACATGGACACTTTGAATGTCGAACAAGTCTTTGAAGAAGTTTTAGTTTTCAATCTATTTATTGTAATTTGTACTGTGAACATTCCTTTTAACAATAATGTATAATTATATTCACACCACCTTTCTGTTATTAAATCGTTGGAGTCCACGCATCCCAATAGAAAATTTATTATTTGTGGTGATTATAATATATCTTTTTTAACTTGAGTAGGTGACAAGACTAGTTTCAAGTTTCTTAATTTTATTTCATCTTCCTCAGGAAATTCCCTTATTGAGGATTTCTCACTTTTAAATTTAATTCAGTTCAATAATATTGTTAACTCGTCTGGTAATGTCTTAGACTTAATATTTTAAGATTTCCAAGATACAGTATATCCTTGTATTGATTTATTAGTCCATATTGATCCATATCATCCTGTAATCCTAATAAATTATGAACTATATACCCACTTTTGCACCCAATCAATGATATTAGTATTTTTTTATATAATTCACGTAATTGTAAAAACGTTAATTTATTTTTTAAATCAGTTGGTTTAATTATTTCAATAATCTTGATGTTAAAGCAGCTGCTAACCTTTTCCAAGACGCTCTATCCAGTTTTGTACCCCCCCCTAAAAAAAAGTTAATAATAATAATAATAACAATATTCCTAGTTAGTTTGATAAGAATCTCAAATCTTTAGTCTAGAAAAAAAAGGCTCATTCTATTTACATAAAAAAGAACCAAATCTAATTACAAAAACTTCTCTAATTTGAGAGCGTAATATAAATCTAAATCTAAATTCTTATATTCGGAATAATATACCTACGCCGTTCTAAAAATTAAATTAAAATAAATCCAAAACAATTTTAAATGGGTTTTCTATAATAATAGCTCTCGTGATACATCTAATTCTGTTTCCTTGAACGATAAAACTGCAAATAACGGTAGGGATATCGCTAAACTATTCTCTTCTTATTTTCTTCAGTTTATGAATCCTCAGTAATTCAACCACTGGACATCTCTACCTTAACCTCTTCAATTAAAAAATTTAACCACATTCTCCCTTCATTCTGCACTATTTTATTTCACTTAGTGAAGTATCTAACGGCTAGTGATTTTTATATAAATCCAAATCTCCCAGACCTGGTGGATTTCCGGTTATTTTCTCTCCAATTTATCAGATTCCATTGTTTATCTAATTTTATTGTTATTTGATAAATCACTCAATGCAGGTATAGGTATTTCTATTCCCATATGCCTAGATAATCAGCTCAATCACCCCGGTCTTTAAAAAAAGTATTAAGTCAGATGTATACAGAATATATATATATATATATATATAGACTCACCCGGTTCAACATATATTAGACTTACCCTGTTAATATATATAGAATCATCCGGTACAATATATAGACTCGCAGGAACGGTTGCCCGGGATATTTGCTACGATCTGTGAAAGTTTCAAAACGATTGGACAAAGGGTTGATTTTACACAATTATACATTATTTAGCATAATACTGTACGCGGATCGACGTATAATACGATATAATGGTGTGAACGGGTTTAAACCTTGGTAACACGGAGTCTATATGGCCCTCCACAGGGTCGTAATAGCTGGAGATGATCGGGGGACGGTCGTTTTTTCGACAAAAAATCGAGAGCTACCCCCCTGTTGAGAACTTTTAGCTTTTGCCGGATGAGTCCTGCGGTAGACCAAAAATGCACAATGAGGTCGCCAGTTCCGTGATATTTGTAATGGGCTCACCAAACTCGCAGGGATAGTAGCGTCGAAAAAAAAGGAAAAATATATGCAGTTTTTTTTTAATAATGGCCTATTGTCGCTTTTTTTCAGTTTTTATTTAAAAATTAAAAAAAATGATTTTTTAGGTAGTAATATGTTTTAAAAGTCGTTAAAAATAAACTATATCATTTGATGCAGTGTCGCTTTACCTTTTTATGTAATCATTAATATAATTTTTAAAAATTTTACATCTGCAAAGTTTCGAAAAACCATTTTTTTTTTCAAAAAAAAAAAAAATACGTTCATGCGATGTCTAGGAGAAGGAATATAAGTTTTAACTTTCGAAACTTCATATTCACCAACTGATGTGTTGTCAAAAAACTTTGAGCACAAAAAAAAAAAATGTGTAATTTTTTTTATTTTTACAGCTCACAGCCAATTGTTGATTTTTTTCTTATTAATAACTTAGTATTTCCATTTTTTTAGAGTCTATGGTACTTGTAAATTTATTTGAAAAAAGTTAAGTTGTTTGATGCAGTGTCGGTCTACCTTTTTATGTAATCATCAGTATGATTTTCGAATATTTTATAACCAGAGGTCTCAAAAAAACCATTTTTTTTTTTTTAAAAACATATTTCATGTAATATTTGAATCTTGAAACTTGACACACACCACTATATGCGAATGTTTGATTCGTGTAATTAAGTGTATCATTCAATGCTTATTATAGGAATTAGACAATTTATAATAATATAAGTAGAGTTTTAATAAAAATTACAAAGTTAAAACTGAAATTATTTTATCTCATTTTTAACTATTTTTTTAGGTACATATTAAACTAAAAAAGTGTTCATAAAAAATCATTGTTACATTTTATTTTTCAAATAGGTATTTTAAATCTTTTGTCGACTTTCAAAATTTGCCGAGTCTGGAGCAATTGTTTCTTTTGTACCTGAGTTAACGCGGCACTGCTTTTTAGGTATTAGGTATATTATCGTGTAGTGGCTAATTATTTATTGCCATGTGAGCATTCATATTACGATAAAATTAAATAATCTAGTAATTATTAAAGAGAGTTTTATACTATTTACTAAAAATTAAAGTAGGTATTCACCATTCTGTTTTTACTAAATTAATGCGTAATACATTAATGCTTGGGAAAACAAATTTAAAATTCTTGGGAGGCAAGTGCTCCGTGCCTTCTCCTTTTTAAGGACGCCCATGGTATAAATCTTGATGTTTGATTCTTAATATTATTTCCTACCGGCTTGCATATCTTCATAAATATTAAATTATTTAAGTAGGTATATAAAATAATTGGTTGGATTTTTTTTTTGTAATGTTTTGTTCCTGTTACTAATATCTTTAATTATATCTGTTGGCAACATTGGTGAACAATGGTAACATCATATTAATTCTTCAATTTATATTGCTTCTGATGATAAGTGATAATATCATATCAGTCCAATAATTAACGAATTCCATTCTTCTCAAGAGCTAAGTTCAACTAGATCATCTAGAGAAGTAGAGATCGATACGTCGACCAACTGCCTATTTTTATAGTGATTACTGGTTAATCGCTAATTCAAACTGGCAAATTTCAGTACATATTGACACTGAACACGAACGAAGAAGCGCTAGACTGACGTCGTTACTCGTAAGCAGAATTTATCATTTAAACGGTGACAGTTACTGGAACACGCCCTAAAGCCTATTACTTGGTGGTTACTAATAATATATAACGGTAGTAAGATAATTCGGCGGTGGTGTACATTTTTGTATTTTTATTATGTAAGTACTTTTTTTGAAGCACAGTCATGGTCTATACTTTTGGTAGATTTATTAGCTGGTTTTCTCTTTTTACTTAATTTATTTGTGTACTGTTTTTGACACTTGTTGGTCATACTTTGTTTGACACAAGTGTTATTATGTTTAGTATTACCTACCAGTTACAGAAATTCATGCTCATCTTCTTTGTCGACGTTTATTTTTTGTGTAACATTAAAAATGACTTGCCTTGATATCGTGATATCCTCGTAGAATCGTTTTGATATTGATTATAATATATTAAATTTTTTATACATTACCCATATCATAATTAAAATGCTACTTATATTTATTTTATTTTAACAATATATCTTGTAATACATTTCAAATTTGCTTCCATGTTATATGGTTCTCATTTTCTTTTTATATTTACATTATAAAATTATATTATACCTACTTATCCAATAACATTCTAATTTTTTTAATGCAATTATTAAACCATTTGTTTTTTATATTGTTAAAATTAATGACAGTAGTTTTCACTTCTCAACAAATTTGTTTTTTTATTTTAATTAAAATCAAAATTGTAAATAATTGTCCAGATTTTTAAATGTTATATTTCTTATAAACTTTCAGTTATTTTCATAATACACTTAATAGTTATTTTAGGACTATTATTACTTTGTATGTATTTACCTTGGTTAATCATTTGAGGTTATAATAAAAAAGCAAATTATCTAATGGTTGTTGCTTTAAATAATTTTTTTCTAAATTTATTTTATTTATTTTGTAGATTTTATTGTGATTGTTGACAAAAAAAAAAAAAAAACAATGACTCTATTAAAAACATTTTGGACACCTATTGTTGTGTATCCGGACGTGAAAACTGGTTGTAAATTTGTAGCAGCATACACAATTGTAAGCTTATACATAAATTTTTATTTTTCTAGTATATAAATAACTGTTTAATTATTTTTAGGCGATATCAATTTTTTTAATGGCACTTCTTGTTCATATGCAAAATGGAGGTGAATCAACACAAATGTATAATCCTTTTTTTGAAGCCAATTTACGTGGTATGTAATTAAAAGAAAACAGTTAAGTCCCTAAGATTTAAGATAGGCAAAAATGTCTCTTAAGTATACATTCTAAGAAGATTGAACTAGGACAAAATGAATCATTTTTTTGATGCTTAGTGTGTCTAAACTAAAAATATTCATTATTCACTGCATTAAAATTGATAAGATATATGTCATGGCCATTTTTACACATCTAAGTTTTATAGTTTTATGTGTGTATCAACTTAACATATTTTAAAATATCTCTAATTGTGTTTAAGTGTAGTGATCATTAGAACATATCCATGTTTAGATTTTAGTGTATTTTAAAGATTAAATAACTAATTATTAACAATTTTTTACCATTCAAGCAAAATATAAAAGTTAATTTCATTATGAATTGAAATAAATCCAATACAATGCTATTTTACTTAATAACTTAATCTGCATTACTTTAATACTCTACACATCATTTACCTCAAGACAAGTTATAATAATAACTAATAATTAATTAATAAGTGTAATTGTCGCTATTCTTTTATTTTTTTTCCAGCTTATACATCGACCATTTTAGATAAATTTTATCATAGTTTACGTATTTATATTCTTTTATTAAATTGTATTTTAATTATTAAAAAAAAAATCTTCAAAATAGTAATTCTTTCTATCTAACCTATAATATTATTTTAATGTTTAGTTATTTAATATGATTCAATAATTTGGCATTTGAGTATAGAAACTTGATGCTTGTATAATAATAGATCTGATCAGATTGTACTGAGGTTTTCTATTAAGTTGTGCTGTATTATGGATTATTAGAAAGATGTGTAAATTACTCTCAATGGGTTTTCTAGAGAGCCATAATTTATTAAATTTATTTTTTCACATTTGTTTTTAATCTATTGCATTTTTATTATATATTTTTGTCTAGAACTCAATTATTATGTGGTGTACACTTTAATATTTTTTGCCTATATGGTGGGTTCATCTCTATTGTTGCTGAAGGGCTTAAGTAATAATCTACGAGGATTTCTATTACCATGGTTAATTGGTATGGGATTTGTTGTAATATTTTTGCTGGTTTGGTCCATTTGGCTGCTATATGGATACTATATTTATGTAAGTAATTTTTATGATATTATTCTTTAAAAATAAAATTTTAACATTGCTTATCTTAGTTAATAATTTTATGTTTCAATTATTTGTCTTTTTAGTACAATACTTTTGAATTTTAAGCATTTTGTTTCTGAAGAGGCAATACATTATTTATATTGCCCAAAATAGACTAGTCCATTTCAAATAGTCGGTATAATGTTTAATTTTGGCTACATTGCCTATTGAAATCAAGTAGTTCCATAATATTAGGTTAATATACATTGTACAATGTATATATTACCTAATAATCAATTCATAAAATATATATTATAGCTTATAGATATTCCTGGTAATTCATTTATTGTAATACTCTCATTTTTTTTAAAACTATTTAAGTCTTAGATAATACTTTTATTTTATAATCAAATCTTTACTAGCATTTTTTTAAAACAAAAAAATTATATTTTTCCAAGTTTTTAAGTTTTTTTTTACTTTTTTAAATGATATCATGTATTTTTAATTTTATATTCCTAAACAGGATATTATTTAGAGTATTTGAATATAATATAAAAGTCAATTTAGGATGAATAGTTAATTAGTTATAAGTGTTTACATTTTGACAAGTAGAGTAAGTGGACCAACATTTTTTGAAGTGACATGTACTCATAATATATGGTTATGCCTCTAAAGTCTATACCATCTTGTTAATCTAAATTTAAAATACTTAAAATTCATTAACTACTCATTTAAACTTTAATTTTTATTTATTGTCATACTCTGAAATTATATCAATAAAAATAATAAAAGTTGAATTTGTTTTTTTAAATGTTCCGTAACAATTTAAAATTGTGTAAAAAAAGCATTTTCATTAATGTGCATAGTTTTTTATATTATAAGTGTTTTTTAATAAAATAATTACCAAGTATTGTATAAAATGTGTACATATTATTAAAAAAAAAGTGTTATTTTATTACTTTTAGTTCAATGATCTTAGTTGTAGCGGTGTCAATAATAACTAAATAAATAAATATTCTTCTAAATCAAGTTAATGATTATATAGTTTATATTAAGTATGTCAAAATTGGTATTGTTTTATTTTTTAGATTCACATAATATGTGCTGCTGTCATTTATTGGATTGTAGCTGCTATGCAAGTATGTTTACAGGGCTAAATAAAATATAAATATATAAATAATTGTTTAGAAAAATTCATTATTTAAATTTTAATATATTGTTTTATTTTTAGTTTTATTGCTGGTTATGTGTTTACACTCAATACAGAGTGATCTATGAAATGCAATCACCAAATATTGAGCTTCTTATATTTTAATAAGTTATGAAATTGTAGTATACTAGCACATTTTATCAACTTTTTTTTTATAGACCATTTTTGTATTAAAACTATTAAAAAATAGTATTTTTTTTTTTAAATAATCTAGTATATTGATAGTTTTGTTTGCTAACTAAGAACCATTTTGTTAAGACTGCCATTACTATGTAAGAATTTTATGGGGAACAGCAGTGATAAAAAAAAAAAAAAAAAAATGTTTCATGAAATTTGATTCTATATGACCTTCAAGTATTTCATTTAAGATTTTAAACCTGATATCATGAAAACACTCAGAATATGTATTCAGGCACTAATATGTTAAAAGTGTTAGATTGATCTGAAGCACATAATATGCTGAGAAAAATTGGATATAACATACCACCTTGAAAGATATCTGCACAGGCATCGCCTGAACATTTGCTAAGGGGGTACATAATGTAAACTTTAAATATGTTAAGATCTTTTTAATTTTTCAATGTTACATTGTTTTTTTATTCAAAATAATGAATAAATATGTAAGAATAATGTGTTAAAATCATATCATAGAATTAATGATATATATTTTAACGACTACAAAGTAGTGCAAGCTGCTTTTATAAAATCTGATAACAATAAAATACCCTTATTTACCTGCAATTTTACCCAATATGAAATACATCCGCCTCATTCAATTGTTGCTGTTCCCCTTAACTAAATACATCTTATTTGTTCAATATTGTAATCCGTCCATTTTTATTTAAACTGTGCCTTAAATAAAAATATGAACCTAAGTATTATATTATATTTTAAGTAAACAAGCAATTACTTTTTGATTGTATAAAAATAAATTTGATTACATTTTTTAGTATTTTTATAATAAACTATTAATATTCAATTTTTTTTTTTTGTTATCATTTAAAAAATCTTGGCAGTATGTAAGTATTATATTACAACTTACAAGTGATAAACAATTGAACTTTTTTTAAAATTTGTTCTAATGAATATTTTTTCACTCTACCAATAATAAAACTTTTTGCTGCCTTTTGTTTTTTGTTTTTATCAAGTATAGATACTTAATACATAGGAAAAGCTTCTGTAAGTGATATGATTCTATGAATTTTAATATGATGGATGAACATACAGATATTTATACTAATATTTTCAATAGGTATGTGTGCAATGCAGTATGTAGACAGTTCAATCTTGTGACTAGTTTTATATTTGAAAAACTGATATAATAAAGATTTATAATTGTAAGGTACTTATAATGATAAATGCTTGATTTATTTTCACTTGATGAAGTTTATATTAAGTTTTATTGATTAAAAGTCTTATTTATATATTTAAATAAAGAAGCAAGTTCATAATATAGGAAGCGTAGATATTTTTATAATATCATTTATTTTTACTCAATGATCACACTCATATTATTCCAATTAATATTTATCTGGTTGCAATACAGCTAAGTAGTCGAGTGTTATTATGAAATTTATATTATGATTAAAAATAATTTCAGGTTTTGTTTGTATAATTTACCATTTTTACATAATAGATACCAGGTACCTATCTATTTTACTTCTTTGATACAAGTGGCCATTGTCATTTATCAAAAAATTAAATCTAATACTAAGAATTGCTTAACAATAATGTAAATTTTAATGCGTAATCTGGCTTATGCCCATATATAGTCTAGCATATGTGTTTGACAATTTTATTGTTATATGAGTACTTGCTCTAAATATGATTTGACAATATATATTCCATCATAGGTGAATTTTAAGTCTCAGTGGTGATGTAAGAGAATAATTGTGACTTGTGAGACAATATCTCATTGAGTCATAGCTAGAATGTTTTAAGGGACAAGCTTATAGTGGATATAATCGAGGAAGAATTGAATATTTACTCAAGTATTATGTATTTACAGTGGTAGCAGGCCTAAGCTGACCATTGCCCTCCCTGGAAATTTCTGCCCCATCCTCTAGTCTGCTCTGAAATTTTAAAATTTACATCAAAACTTGGTTATTATTAAATATTCATCATCTTTTATTAGTATATGTACAAAAAGAAAATATAAATTCATAATGTGGAAACAATGATTTATGTAGTTTGTGATGTGGTTATTAGTGTTTGTTTTAAGTATAAAAATTGGATTTATTAAAATAAATTAAGTAGGTATAAATTCAAATGTACAATATCAGTTGTTCTATTAAGTTAATATGTTCAAACTAAATATTTTCAAAAGTTTTCAATTATTAATTATTAATTACTTTATCATGTTTATCATAACTTATGAAATAAATTTACATTGATACATTCAACTATAAATTTGTAATTATTCCAATATTATTTTATTTTATTATGTAGATAGTTATATGTTATATGTTGATATACATAAAAATGTTGTTAAGTTAAATACAACTATTATTATGATATATTATTTTGGTTCATAAAAAATGAAGGTACCTATATGTGTTTGTCAGGGATATACACAGAGGGGTGATTTGGGTGTTTACCCCCCTCCAACCCAAAATATTTGGTTCTTTGTATGGTTATTTACTCATTAAATTTTAATGTTAATTGTTACATTATATTTTTAGACAGATACCTAGGTATAATATTACATAATACATTGTATAATAATTGTAAATAAGTTTAAGAAATGTGGCATAGAATTTTATGAAAAAGTAATAAAAATAAATTATTTTAAATACAATTAAAAAAAAAAAAAATGAATTGATGAGAAACAGGAACGACTACAAGCAAATCATTTTAAAAAGTTAAAAAAAAAAATTAGTGAGTAATTTACAATTTATATTTTAATAAAAACAGAATAGTGGATATTCTAATCTATTTTTATATTTAAATCATTAAATCCATTGAATTAATAATTATTAAGTTCATTATAGAATGATTATTGAGATGTTACTTAGTGATTGCTAATAGAAATAATTATAAATATGCAAAAATATATTAATTTATAAGTTTCTTATTAATGTAACTTGTAAGAATACTAGAAGGGAACTTTATAGGTACTTACTTACAAATAATTGTATTTTAAAAAACAAAACAAAATATTTAAATTAACTATAGAAATATGAAAAGAGGAAACAGAGATTTTTTGTCTACGTTAAATAACAAACCAAAAAGATTAAATAAACAAATGAAAGCATAAAATAAGATCAGAGGTGTCAGTTGGGGAATGGGGGTTGAAAATAAAAGTATAAATAATGCATATAAATTAAGGATCTTTAATACGATAAAAAAAATAATAAATGGCAAGGGGTCTGTATAGTGATGCCCGCAATAAGTTAATAGGTATAGGTATTTTAAGAAATGAAAAAAATTAAATCATTGTCTACAAAGGCGTGAAAAATTATTAAACTTAATAATGGTATATATAAAAAAAATAAATAAAAAATAGATTCAGGAAGGATATCCGCAGTTAAACTAGTTATAGAAAGTAAATATATTTAATTCATTATAAACTTATGTTTTATTGGAAGTTTGATGCTGCAATCTATTTCTAATAACTAACAAAACCATGTGGTAAAATTTAATTAGAGTTAGAAGTACAGGTTAATTAAAATTTTTCTACATTTTATTTGAGATTGTTTCAAAGTTGTAGTAGTGGATACAGTGGGAGTCAATAGCCGATGGAGTAATCGCTCTTCCAGTTGAGACGAGTTACAACGAAAACGAAATTATGTACCTATACTTAATTTTGTAGTTTTTAAATTAGATGAGAATAGGTTGGTACAGTTTATTAAAATACAATAAACATTAACTATTTTTAGGGGTTCAATATAGGCAATTTTCTAAGAATGTAAGAGCGTTTTTGTGTGTGTGTGTAATAACTTATATCGTTTAGCTCAAAACTTTTATTAAAACCTTGAATTAATTTCATTACATTTTTGTCGCATTTGTAAACAGTAGTTTTCGAAATTTATGAATTGAAAATTGTAAAAAATCTGAAAAAAATGTGATCACCGTAGTAATATTGTATGAAATAATGAAAACAACTATTTACAAAACAGTAAGGGGTGGAATTTCAAGTACTTTACTCGTTTTTTGTAAAGAAAATAATGAGAAACTCAGGAAATGCTGATGGCTGTGATTATATTCGATGATAATAAAATATTATTGTGTAATAATAAAACAAAATAAAATAAATATAAATAAGTTAAAAATATAAAGATAAACAGAGGTGGCCGGACAAACACAAGGGACACAAGTCTTGGATGTAAGTCCAGTGTTAATAATTATTGAATATACCTACTTGTTCTCGCGTTATTACCTTCCACTTGTTCTTCGGAGGGTTTTCGAGGTCTTGTATTCGAGAATGTAATCAAGCACACCGTTACGTAAATTAGATAGTAAAAGAACCTGTACTAACAATAGATATTTTAGACATGCACCATAACCTGATTCGCCGCAGTGAATGCTTATTGTAAGTTCCTCGGAGAGAGATATAAGGTGACAAAAATTACGAAACGACTTAAGAAAAACTTAAATTTAAATAAGAAAAACAGCTCTGATTTGACTTATAAAAAAAGAAGTCCAGCTGTTGCTCGCAGAATCTTGTGTGTGTGCCATGTGATGGTTTTGGGAAGAGCTTTTGCTCGCTTGTTTGGTGCGCCTGCACTGATGAGAGAAGACGATGTGGTCAAGCCAGCCAGAGTCGCAGGCGGTACCATCAAAGGTCTCCGCGTTTTTCAAAGAAATAGGCTTTCTCCTAGGCGACAGAGACCCTCATTGGACCATCCTTCGTCTCCGGCGGCACACGAAATTGGGTCACGCGCTTTGCGGCCCATTGCCACAAATCATGTGTCGATCCCTTCGTGATCATATAGTATAAGTCGTTTCTTTCATCAGTGGTGAAAGGATGTTTATAGGGGTTTAATCTGCGTGCGACAACTTGACCGTTAATTTATTTGTTTGAATTTTATGATTATGTAATATACAATGATGTGTGAGCATATCATTACATCCACCTCACGCTTTTTTGCGTTGTGCCCTAATAACGCCACTCATGGGTGAGTGTGAGAGGCTTACATGTATAAAGAGAGAAAAAAGTTGAAAGTTGAGAGTTTTTTTTTTTTAATACAATGTAATCGGGTCATATTTGTATTTATACAAAACTTAAGGGCCTATGATAAGATGATTAGAGTTTACATATATATATAGGAACGATTGGAGTGTAAAGCTGAAGTTGAAGATCTCTTCCACTCCTATTCCTCTGCTCTATTAATATATGTCGTTAATGTTATATTAGTATTTATATTTCCTAACTTGTGGATTGTAATGATCGCTTTACAATGTTGAGTTTTTTTTTTCAGCAGTATATTATATATTTACATAATATGGTTTTTTTTTCTTAATTATTTATAATGTTAACTTATTGGCTAGAGCTAGTGATATCTATCTTATGGTTAATTAATTGTAAATGGTTTTTCCTAAATTAATCTTCATTTTTTTGTGTGTATTATTAGTTTATTTTGTTTTATTTTAGTACTATTTGTGTTTGATTTATGAAAGATAAGTTTTTTTTTTTTTTGTTAATGTTAACTAATTATAACTTAGTATTTGAACTTAACTTAGGTTAGTTGTTTTTTTTTTGTATATATATTGAACACTTATGACTTAATACTTAAGCTTAACTTGGGTTATTTTTCTTAACATTTTTTTTTTTTTATTTAACGGATATTCTTCTATAGCTTGAGATTGATGGTGTTTTGGACTTTTTATTTTGTTTTTTTACTTTTACTATTTCATGCTCAGCATGTTTAGAATTATATTGGTTTTTGTATTTAATATGCATTAAATTATGAGTTAAATTTGTGAATAAACCAGCAATTAATTTGATGCTTCACCCGAATGTGTTTTATAATAAGGTGACATTTAGGCCAGTGTTTATGATTTCATAATTATTTTACATATGATAACAATTCCTAGAACGCCTGACATTATGTTGCCGAAGCTTGTAAACCAGCCCCAAATGTTTATTTCCCGCTGAACTAAGTTGCTTAATGTTTGTTCGTCTATTAAATTTTTGGGCGAATGTAAGTTCCTCACGAGAGTAGCAGGTATAAAAAATACATACGTTAGTTCCTACACGATAGAAAAAGGTACATAAGTAAGTTCCTACACGGTAAAAAACAGGTACGTACGTTAATTCCTACATGGCAGAAAAAGGTACATATTACGTATAATATACTATATACCCAATTAAATATGTATATACAAATTTTCAAAAATAATATACGATGATTAAAAAATATAATTAAAATTGCATAATGTGAAAATTTATATTTTATGAAGTTTATTTCTATAACTTAAAAATTTAACAAAATCGTATTGATTAATTTTGTTTGTTGTATAATCTGAAATTTTTTAATTTATAAAATCTTTTTTTTCGGCGCATTTTTTTATTGATTTAAGGTTTTGTGTTACCAATTGCGGTTCTTATTTTAATATACGTATTTAATTGAAAAAGTTTAAGAATTTCAATAATTTTAAAAATATGTGGATGTTGATGATAACAATTTGAGTTAAAATATGAATGAAAACTTTCACATGCGTTTATCGTATGGACTCTATCAAAACATTGCCGCGTCCAAATTTTTGGAAGAAAGATTGATTCATTTGATATATAATTGTCTATCAAATAATTATAAAATTCTGTTATAGCTGTATTTTCAGGTTTGTCTGCTATAAAATATTCTGTAAAACATTCTGCCACTTCCTTTGGATTGAGAAAAGGAAGTCTAAAAATGTGTACCAACCATTCTCCTACATCGTCATTTGCAGAATTAAATTGTGGTGCGTAACCTAAATTTTGGGGATTTTACGATATCAAGCTTGGCCCAAATGAAAATAACAACCAAACACCTCTGTTTCCGGAAAAATTTCAAAAACTGCTTGATGCATTGCTATTTCAAAATCTAAAATAATTTTTTTAAGTATTACTCCAGCTATTTTTATTGTTTTCAATAATGCAACGTACCTATGTTTTTTTTTCTTTATTTGGCAATAAACAAAACATTAACGGAATGTATATTCCATTTTTATTGCCATGAATCGTGTATATAGTTGCGTGTAATATTTATTATCACTATAGTTAAATGTACCATCCATGTATAAAACATTTAATTCTTTTAAAAAATCTATGTTTGTTTACATGAAAAAATAACTATTTAATTTAGCGTATCGTTGTCATATAAAAATAACTCACCTCTATTTGTTTTTATGTCTAAAAAACTTAATGTTTCGTGAACTTCTTTCCTTGATGACGGTAGTTTGGGAAAACAATGCATCCTTGCATTGTGAATATTCCTTGCTATGAGTTTTAAATCGGGTGAAATCAAATCTCCTTCGTTAGCATATTTAGATATCTACTTCTTTTAATATTATTTTTGACGGTTTTTCAACTATAGAGTCTACAGCTTTTCTTTTGCAAGAATTACTAATTTTTTGCCGTTTTAAAGTGCCATCACTCGCATGACTGTGATCAAAACACGATTTATCTTTATTTAGTTTATTTATTAACTGGATAATTTGACCCACAGTATAAACTTTTGCACTACACTTATTTATAACACAACGCCACCTATTTTTATTTTTTTAGATGCATGGTGTTTAAAAAATTTAAAATCAATTAAAACTAGCAGTAGTTTGCCTGTTTCACTTAACATGAATGATACATTCTAGCTCATTGTGACGGATACATATAACGGATCAAACCAAAATAAAGTTCTGTATCATTTTTATCCGTAATGAAAAGTCGTAAATATTTTGTATGTAAAGAAATATAGATAATAAAATATTTTATCTTTCGCCATATGTCGAGTCGGAATACTGTTATCAGTTGTATTTTCTCGTAATTTCGTATACGTTTTGTTTTAAATGAAGTATATTTGAATGTATATTAGTTAGCTATACTAGCTTTTAAAGTTTTAATAACATATATATATATTTATATATTATATTGATAGCGCCTGTTGGTGCTGTGGCACTTCAATGTATTTTAGTACAGAATGACTCAACTACGGTTTCGGTGGACCAATTTTTTGAATTGTTTTTACATTGATTTTTGCTTATTTTATTTTACATAATATATTTTTATTTTTGAAAATTCGTATATACATAATATGTATCTTTTTCCACCATGTAGGAACTAACATACGTACCTGATTTTTACCGTGTAGGAATTTACATATGTAATTGTTTACCTGCTACTCTCGTGTAGGGGAGCAGCAAATTTTGAAATTATTGGTTTCACTATGTTAGCTTTCAGTAATTTGTTTATTTGACTCTCTAACTTTTTTCTTTGTTGCGGTGATATCCTATGGGGTGCATTAAATTTTGGTTCTTTATAATTTAATTTAATTTTTATCTCACACGGTTTTACGAGTACATTGGCGGCTTTTATGTTAGAAGTATCTGTCGTAAAAATATGTTTGTATTCAGTTAGTAACTGAATGATTTTATTATGTTCTATTATGCTTAGTTTGGGAGAAATTGAGAAAGGGGTGCCTTCATAATCTGTTAGAGATTGTTTTGTGATTTTATTTATTGAATCCGTGAATGTGATATTTTCTGTTTGATAATCGATTTGTTTGATTTGTTTATTATTGTTAATTTCTAATGATTCAACATGTGGCGATCTCTTTGTGTATAATGAAATGTTAGGATGCGGTGTTTTGTGGCGTTTAGGCACGGTGTCCTTGGGGATTTCTTTTAGTTCTTTTTTTTGTTTTATGTGGTTGTCGTCTGCGGTTATTTATATATTGTTAAATCGTTAAATGTATTATTACTGTTGGTTTTCGTATTTTTTATATTTCGTATTTGAATTATGTTGTTAGGGATTTTGTTGTCACTGTACCTGGGACCCAATGAGTATTTTTGTTTACATAATATAATACATTAATACCATAGGTAATTTATTGCCGTCTCCATACATTATATCCGTGTTGTTGCTATCGTTTTATATGTAAGTGCCATGGTTATAATAATGTGCGATTGCGGCTAACTCATCGTCAGACCACCAATAGTTTGGTAATTCGTTTAGTCCTAACAATTCTAGTATTTCTAAAATCGAAGTTATTTTGTTTATTTTATCGTCATTTAATGCGTTACAAGTGGCATAAAGTTCAAAATTCCCATGACTGAAAACGTTTTCTCCCGGTTTTTATTTAGAAAATATATCATGAGCTTGGTTATTGGTTTCATACAATGTGTCAGTTATTTTTGTGTCGGTTTTGTTGTCATTATTATTATTTTCACAATATGTATGAATGTTATTAGTTTGTCATTGTGTTCTTTTGACTTTTGTGTTATTTTTTTTTCATCTTAATAGTATATTTGTATTTCAATATTAGTATTTTGGAATTCTGAATATATTAATTGTTTTACTATGGACCAATTAAATTTGTGTGAATCAAGAGTAGGCTTTGCAATTTTCGAATTTTGTTATAATTCAAGTACCTACAAATAATCGAAAAAATTGAAGTTTGAATGTCGATTTAAGTATTTTTTTTCGGTCGAAAAGCATGAAAATATAATTCAAGGTTTCTTAATAATTGTTATTTATAGGAATAAAAACAAAAATTGAGCGTAAATCCATAAACAATTTTTATGAGTATTTAAATTTAAAATTTTAATACATTTTGTCAAAATTGCAAAAATTAACAAATTATTTTATATTAAAAAATTCATAAAATTTTTAATATTCATACCCAAGATTATAAAATTTAATCCTAGATTCTTCACGAGTTTTGAAATTTATTAAAATAAAAATTGGTATTGGAAAAGCAAATACATTTTTTATAAGCGTTTGAAGTTCATATTTTTCAACAATGCAAATTCATCTGTAATACATCTATTTTTATTGTATTGTTGTAATTTAAAAAAAATTAACCGGAGATACTTGAAATTTTAACCAAATGTTTATATTATATTTTTTCTAGCTCGGAATAGCTTTTAAAATACAATTTTTTCTAATTATTTATAAATATTTGGAATTTTTAATTATTTTTCGTTTTATTTTTATGTAGATAGATCTATAAAAAGTTGTCACTCGTTCAAAAATGTTTGAAGCTTAAAACAAGCCCCTTTGGAAATGTCATATACTATGTATTTATTTGTAGGTATAATAAATAGTTTTTACGCCTTAAAATACATAAACTTAAAATAGGTTTAAATTGTTAATTTTATCTTATTCTATTATGTAAGTACTAAAATTATAATTAAATATTTTTCTTAAAAAATGTTCCCCCTTCTCACTATTTCAGATTTCTAAGTCTGCGCCTGGTTGGCTTGTGCTAGTTAAATGTTTTCAACACTGTTGAAATAAATTAAAAGATATAATGGAGCAACAACTTCGTAATAATAATATGATAAATCATTATACATTAATATGGCAGACGGCAGTGTAGGTTTTTAATTTTGTTTACTTTTTTCTGTTTAGATTTTATCATATATATATATATATATTATACTTTATAGTTTTTATTATAATTTGATACGTACTTTATTTTGTGCAGGAAATAAATCAACACACATAAACAGCAGATTTATACACCTTTCTTGTTTATAACTACAAGATTATACTATTTATACTAAAACTGAACATATAAGCACTACACATTTTGCACGGTCCATCGAGATTTTTTAGATATTGAAAACTATTTCGTCTCGTGTTCCATTGATGTGACATATTGATTCGTTTCTTCTCGGCTAATGTGAAAAAAAAAGCATTTTGTACGAAATGTTGCAATATCTTCGAATAATTTAAATTTTAACTAAAATAATGTACTTAAATTATCTTCTCGTCAACTAAGAGACGATAGATATGATTAATATTGTTGACTTAACACAAAATAAAGACGCTGCATGGTAAGTATATAAAAAATTAAATCTGCTTAAAATCAAGGTTCGGAAAAGTTGGCTGAACTCTTCAAAAGCAACCCAATAAATCCTATCTACTCAAATTTTTCAGATAACGTTGGTTGTAGCAGCCGGACATTTGTCAGAAAAATGTAAAGAAAAACTATTATTTAAGTATATATATAGGTGTACTATATGGTATCGAATAGGTACAATTGTAGACCAACTCTGCGTGCAAAGTTGAATGTAATCTGTAAAGTGTTGTTGGAGACGAGTAGGAAAATGTTTGTCAAGATCAAAAGGCTTATAAGCAACTCAAAACCCCGTTGAATACATCATTTTACGTCGTTAATCAAAGACTACCCACTTAATAGTTAACAATTTACGATGTAATTCATTACAGCGATCATAATAATTTATGGCCAAAAAAAAAAAAAAAATAAAATAAAAACACGTCCACTGCAAACAGTGCATTACCAACGATTCGACAGCTGTACAGCAGTATAAGAGGTATCTAACGCCAAGACAATGGGTTACTCTCCTCTAGAAGATTTCGTATCTCGGTTGCTTACCAACTACGCGCGCGCGGTGCGGTATGAACCTGACCGACCTCCGCGGGCGCGTCGTACCTACGATACGCTACATTGAAACAACAGTGTACGCCACAGCGTTGCCCCGTCCGGTGCAGACGACGTGCAACGCTTAAGACGTGAGTTTGAGAACGTCTGAAATAAAAAAAAAATATAAAACGGGTCCGTGGCGGCGGTGGTGGTATACGGTGCGACTGCGACGTCGTCGTAACGTCGTAACCGGTGGAGGCAACACGACACGACGACCGCGACTACTACGTCTTTGGCCCCGGACGGCGAGTGTCGAGACGCGGTGCGTGCGTGCGTGCACCACAACATCGGGAGTTTGTGTTTACCTCTCTCCGTTGTACGCGGTCGTCTGCAACTCTATCGCTCGCTTCTTTTGCGGACACACGCGTACACGTACGCGGCGCGACAGTCGCGTCTTAGACGAGTGCGCCGGTTCGCGCGCGTCACCGTGTGCAGTGGAGGACGTAGTACCTGCCAAGTTTTTCGAAAAACTGATAACCCGTTCGCGTGTTCGTAAGTCGAGATCGCCGTTGTGCTGTTGCTGTTATGCGTATTATATTATTATAGTTTAGCGTCCCACGAAATATGTCGCGTCTCGACCGGTTCCGTTTTCACCTGTACCTACCGCATCGCGTGATGACAGTATTGTGATAATACCGTTTTAATCGCATTGTTCGGCGTTGTGATAGCGTACGCGAGTGAAATAATTATAATAT
Source organism: Melanaphis sacchari (assembly GCF_002803265.2). Taxonomy (NCBI): domain Eukaryota; kingdom Metazoa; phylum Arthropoda; class Insecta; order Hemiptera; family Aphididae; genus Melanaphis; species Melanaphis sacchari. Next base: position 22,209 of record NW_020270420.1, read on the forward strand.
CGTCGCGTACCGTCGTACCACGACCACAAACCACCGGATTTCCGATTTTTTGCCGATCTATCGGCTTATCCGGGACCGACGACGTGCGGTGTAGGTGCAACAGCCAATAGATACTATACGCAATAGCGCAGGTTTGTTTACTTTTTTTTTCGGTTTTCATTACCTCTCGCGTTGCGCGTCTGCGCGTTTCCCGTTTCCATCGCGACCACGCGCGTGGTAATAATATTATTACGCCGTGGTAAGCGCGTCGGATACGATTTCTATTTACCGGTTCTTTAAAGTCTTTTTGCCAGTATCATAGACCACGGTTTGTTATGATCTACTCTCGGCGATTTTTTCTTGCAAAAACAGCACTTACAACACCTGAAAACTCATTGTCTACGGATATTTGCAAAATATCATATCCCTGACCCCCCAAAATATTGATTTGAAAGTGTTTCGGGATCTAAAAGTATAGACAATGCCATATTAACGAATCTACATTTTCAAATTTGATAGGGTTATACAAACCTTAATCCTTAGACTATGTTTATATGTTACATTTTAATAAATAAGAAGAGGTAAAATTTTGTTCGTGCCTTTAATATTATAATCATTTGATAATATAATGATACAATATTATTGTTACACGATTTCAATTGTATAGTCATTATTTTATATAACACAATCAATTCAGTATTAAAAATTCTTTAGAATTGTTCAAAATGATCGATTGAAAACTGTAACACATTATCTGGCTTGGCTAATAATATAGCTTTTATGTAATCAATGATCATGTCTTTCACATCTTTGTGGTTTTTTATATAAGTGTTGTACTTTATTTTCATTTCAGACTAAAATTGTAATTAACAAATTAACTAAAATTTTATTTGTAAAAATTGGTTTATACTTACAACTTTATCTAGATACATAGATTTGAAACGAATATCTTGTTCCCAATTATTCTTTAAGTGTAATATAGTGTCGTAATGAACTAAACCATCTTTTGTGATACGCATCGACTTATTGATCGTCAACTTCTTACTAATATTTTTACCCCATGAATGTTGTAATATATAACCCAAACGAGTTAAGATAGTCGTCATTTGAATAATTGAAGTTTTAAAAGATTTTTTTAATTGTAAAACTCTCTTTATAATTACAACTTGTATTGACACTTTATTGATTTTATAATTGTCTTTTAATGAACATTCCTATAAAAAATATGGATTATTGAATTAAAAATTTGATTTATTTATACTCTGTCACTGTAGCCGAATCGGACTTTGTTTAAAAAGGAGTATTTTATTGAGGTGAGCTGAATTGGTTCCCGTTTAAATTTGTGATGTTTCTCGCTAACTGATCGAACTAATACCCTCTTTGATGGTCATAAGATGACTAAATACGCACATTTTATTTTCTAATTTTACCGGCTTTAAAAGTTTGTGAACCAATTAGGTGATAGCAGTATAGAAAATTGTATATATATTGTATAAATGTACAGATATACATCACGTATTTTTGTACATACCTATATATGTATTATACTATACGTACGTATATTGTTTTACATAATGTTCCATCGATAGTTACAGCTGTTTTGTTTTTAATGGTACCCTCAAATCCTATTATTGCAAGATATCGGAGGAAAACATAGTTCATACCCTCAGTTAACAAATTCTGAAATTAAAATTTTTAGTACATCAGGTGAACATATATTTTTGTATATACGAGTTTCTTATGTGAAACTATATAATATATTTACTTATTTATTTTTTTTTATCGTGAAGTTATTATTGCAATAGTATTTAATATAAATTAGACGAATACTGTTTTAATACTTAACACTATACGCAAGGAAAAACAAAATTAAGCTGATTTGTAGTTGGTAGTTATTTACTAATTATATTTGTGAATCATAATTATTCATACTAAGTACGTTAGCTATTAGGTTAGATTTTTATTTTTTATTTTAGGAAAAATTTTAATGCCAAAATGTATTTAAAATCAATTATACTATATATAATATATATATAAACAAATTCATATTGTTATTCAAATGTTGTTTTAAATAATATATTTAGATAAATAGTACTAACCTTGTGCATCAATTAATTTTACATACATAAAATATATACACGGCACAAGTATTCAAAGTTTGGATTGCGACTAACAGTTGATCTAAGAAACTTTAACTTCACGATACTTTGAATAAATATTCCTCCCCAGAGGCCAGAATAAATTAGTATTTACGCTATCATAATATACAACACTACCGTTGAATAGAATTAATGTTATTTAAACATTTCCGTATCTTATCTTACAAAAATAAAACTTAATAAAATAAATGCTAATATTAAAAAAATACGTTATATTGTTATACTTTAGAAAGTATATTTCATATTAGCGAATTTGTGAAGTGTACTATACAAATATTATTTAAGTGTTTAATTTAATTAACAATCTTTCACAACGATTTGTAGGAAATTAATTTTAGTCTGATGCAATGTATAAGGCGTATATTATATAGTATTAATGTAAAATTATATTTCGATATTTAATAGAATTTTTTTTACGAAATTTAATTGTACATAAACATATAATTACATTTCATTAAACATAAAGACACATTATATAAGTTAAATGTTAATTAATAAATAATTAGACTAGTATCTAAAATTGAAGTTAATTGTTAATTATTTGTAACCTTACTTTAATTTTTTTTAAATTTATGTTTTTTGTTTGATCAATTAATTCACCATCGTTTAAATCTGTGTAGATTTGTACCTGTCTATCATTGTTTTTATTCGAAATTAAAATTGTTTTACGTGTCATTTCAGATTTTTCAGTGTACCTATATGGTTATTAAATATTTTTATCAATTATTTAAAATTGTAATTTATATAGTTTAAAAGTAATTATATATTACCATTGTAACCATTTTTCTTCATAAGAACGAAAATTTGCTGTAGTGGTAGTTATTACACTCAATCCGATTTCTTTACCTTGTTCGGAAATATTAGTTGAATTTAAATTTACTATTAAAGTTGCAGGATTAGTATTTAAATTACTCTTCCGTATTTTACCAACAAATTCACCTAATTCTTCTCCTTTTTCATTTAATATAGTTAATGTTTCATTAAAACATAGTTTTAATATATTCTCATTTTCTAGAACAGAATATCATTCTCTAATTGCTTAATTTTCTATTAACTTATACAATGATTGTATTTTATTTTTATTTAAAATTTAGATTATTATTATTTTTAGAAAAAAATAAATTCATTTTTTGTAGTATTAAAAATTAAACTTCATAAAAATATAAAAATAGATTGCAGATAGATACCTACCAATTAACGAATAGTTATTTTCTGAACTCGAATTTTTTAAATTCAAAATTAGTTTCTTGTTTTTTGCATAGTTTATCAAATCGTTTCCATAAGTTGTATAAATATTCATGTTTATGAGGACGTTTTTAATAACTTTTCAAGTATATAATTCTTCAAAATGATTAAACAATAATAGGTAATATAAGATTTAACAATAGCAATAAAAATGAGGTATTTGTAATCTATTTAAAAAGTTGAATTAATTTTGTTGATTTTTAAAATGGTCTCTATGTTTTATTTTAGACACGTAACAACATTTTTCTTCTTAATATTAAAGAACGTTAAAATATAAATTAAGTTAATTTATGAATATCTCACTTCTCAATTAATTGCTGTATACATTGATATTGATTACCAAATATATTTTGAAAAATTATAATATACTTTATTTCATTAGTTTGCATTGATTTTATTGGTAAAGTAAGTTGGTTTCTTGAGTTCGATGTTAAGCTTCAGAAAGTTTTAATTTAAATAATATAATATGATTGGTAACTTTAATTAATTATAACTTTAATACGTAAATAAAAAAATTTCTATTTTTTTATTTTTTTTTTTAGTTTAAAAATAATATCTAGTGAGACGACTAATGAATATTGTTTAATTATTTTTTATTGTTAAGTGCGATTTGCTGTTAAATGGGTCTATTCGTTTTATTGGAATCTTTTCAAGAAATGGAACAAACAAATTGTCTGTATATGATCATAATATAACTTCATAATAGTATAATAGTCATGTACTAAATATAAACTTACATATTATTAACTGATGCTATTTTTAATTAATAACATTTACTATTTAGCGTATTTATAATTTCTGAAAGACTGGTAGCCGGTAGGTCTTTCACCAACTCTCCTATACGTTTCATTATTATATTATATATACGGTATACAGTTTCATCTAATAAATTAATTTTTATTATTCTTATTTGGTAATAGGTTAAAAGGCTTTATAACTTCATTAATTATTAGTTGTGTTCCATTAAAGTTGCTTATAATTATCTATTTAGTTAATATATTTTTTTATTACAAGTTAAACTTAGTTGTTTTTAAATAATAAGGTACATAAAATCTCGTAATTAATGTACGTATGATAATTTAGTATACCTATATAATTATATTAGTTTAAAACCTCAGTCATCGCTGTAGTTATAGAGGTATCCATACTCAAAAATGTCATGTAATACGAAACCTATAAAGAAACTGTACGAGGCTCTGCTTTCTACTAATGTGATTTTAAATACTAAATACTAGTTGGCATATCGCATTGTAATCAACAGTATTGAATTTCAAAAAAAAAAAAAAATGACGATGAAAGTGATTTAAACGTCAAAATGTAGATGAGAAACTATTCGAAATGTTAACAGTTACATCATGTATATATTGTATATATAATATATAAATGCAATTTTGATTTTAAAGCATACTGATAGCATAGTAACATGTCTTATGATTAAAAATATATTATTGTACTTACATTTGCAAATTGTTTATATATTATACTTAGTCTTACATAATTTTATTTAACACTTAAGAAAATATATTTTAGAGAATAGTATCTCATTAAAGTTTCAATTGATGTGTTAATTTTAAGCTCTGGATATATTTTTATAACATTGATTGGAATACGTTTGGGAGTGGGGAAGGATCTGGTGTACGCCATGACCATACGTTTTCTTCAAAATAAAGCCGGGTTCACTTCTATGTCGTATGTCATGAGCTTTTTATCGTATTTTATTCCGATTGGCCATTGTAATTATGGTACATTAACTATTTAAATGATCTACTCAGAAACTTCTAAGTTTTAGCAAGAGCTCAACTTTTGGATACGACATGACGAACGACGTAGCTTTGAACCCAGCTTAATTAACTATAATGATTGAATTTACCGCGGTTATCATTGTGATAATAAATGTATACGAAGGTCATCAATGTTCACATCATTAACGTTACTTATGGCCAGGTAATTGTGATATTTTTGTTAGTGGGTAAAACGAGGATGGTTGCCCGCAATTTTTTCCTCATTCGACATGCTTTTTGATTCTTAATGATTCTATTAAAGACTGATTAATGGAAAAATATTATATTGTATGTGGTTTTTCATTTAAAAAAAGTTATAGTAACAATTATTTTTATTCATGAAACAATGATATAAAGGAAAATTTTCTCGATAAACTCGTTTTTATACATATCACTATTGGAAAGTACGTAAAGTGTTGTGCAGTTCGACGACATTTCCGCGAAATGACTAACTAGTTATAGAATTTTATACCAACATAAAATATAAATATACACGTACAAAATTTGATCATTTAAAACGAAGTTTCAGTAAAAATTGTAATTAATTTTCATAATTTTACAATTAAATTATGATCACCTTCTATATAAACCACGCCCACTATTAAAATATCGGTCAGTCTTTAATATTTTTTTTTTTTTAATTACAACGAAAATATATATTATCTGTATTAATTTATACAATAGGTAATAGGGTGGTATGATTACAAGGCTGGACGGCTTGATTGAAGGGGGTGTCCAAACTACACTACTTCACAATTCTAGACTTTTTTTAATATTTTTAAACCTGTAGTGTTTCATATCATTAAATGTCATACAAGATATTTATAACGCAGTTTTTATTTTTGAAAATAGATAAAAGTTAAAAAGTGTTAAATCGTCTACTGAATATACCTGTAACCTGACCAATATTTTTGAGGAACACAAATTGTGAAAAGCTTACAGATCTGGGTTAATTTTTTCCTCAACCCTATCTCCTTTGAGATATAAGTGTTCTTCCTAAACATTTCTGTTCAAATTTAAACCATTTTAAATATATATATATTTTAAATTTTAATTAAAATACGATTAAAATTTTTTTATTTGGCATCATTTTCGTATGATTGTGCTATATAGTGTCCAATTCAACCATTGAACGAACAAAAAATAATTAACTTAAAAAGACAGAAAAATGTATCTTTTAATACATAAAAAAACTTAATAGTCAATATGATAACAATATGAACACAATTACCCTAATACAACATATTCCATAAGTCTCAGGATTTTTCATTACGTAATCACGTTTTAAAACGAAAACTCGTATTTACGAGCTTCACCAATTTCAGACCACATTACCGATTTTCTGAAAATTTGCCAAAGGTAGGGCACTGGAGCATAACATCAGACGCATATCACTCATCTAAATATTATTCATACGTTCTAGTATTAGAACGCATCTTCAATCGTTATTATCACGATTAGGTACAATAGATTGATTAGATTATAGACAATAGTTACGCATAAATTATATAATTTTAGTGTTCATAAGGTTTGTCGTTTGTAATATCCAAATAAAACCTTAATAAAATAATCGTATGATCGTATGAATCTAGGCGTATTATTTTTTCCACTAATTTTTATTGAATCGAAATAAGGTATTAATGTCAATAGTTCTGAATTAAAAGTTAAAAACATATCCACTACTTCATCAAGTATCTCTGCAAAAGGCAAAAACGCTAAAGATGTTAATATTTTACATTGTTTTGTAATTTGTTTATTATATATATTTACTTATATTAGATTTAATCTTAAATTTTATATTTTTCACTGTAAAAAAACAATGGTGATAGTTTCAGATTTAACAGAAAATCTATACCGAATAGAAGCTAAAATAACATTATTAAGGTTCGTTGTTACTTTACTTGAACAAGTTACTTTTGAACATTTCTAACGTATATTTTCTCGCAAATAATGAAGTTTTAAACAATTTTAACAATATTATCTCATTTTGTAATATATATTTTCTGGTTTATTTTTACCGAACAAAACGTTCGCGATAAATGATGACCCATTTATTTTTACCGTATATAGTGTCTGTGCTGTGAAAATCAAAAAATAGATATGTAATATAAAGTGTACGTTTACCATTTCTATCAAATGTGTACCAAGGTACAGTTGAAATTTTCCTCAAATCCTTAAATTTTGTGTAATATTGACCGATTTCACATCTTTACCAAAAGTAAAGTTTGAATTTTAATTAATTATTTATAATATATAATTAGTATTATATTAAATTCGTACTTTTTATAATAATTTTTAAAAATTAAAGACAATAAGATGTTAGATTAAAAACAAGTATTTTGTTTTAATGCAATTTTTATGGTACTTTATTTTAATTTTTAGGATTTACCTACCTATATTTTAATAACCATCTTAATCAATCGTAAAATACATGTATAATAGTAATTGGCAATAAGTTTACTGTCGGTATTTACAGTGTTTTGAATTAATTTTGTAATCTCTGATAATCAGCTCAATCTATTCTATTGTACTATCCTTCTATTATTAATAAGTAATAACCCTAAATGTGTTTTAGGCTACGGCCTGTATTGTATAAAAATGAATAATTTATAACTTAAAAATATCAAATAAAAAATTGTTTCAACAATATTTTGGAACCTATAGTATCTTATTTGCTCCATTCAGAATCTAAAATAATAGTTTTAACTTATAAAATATAATGCCTATGGGTGTACATATTATTTTTGTAGTAGGTAGTTAATAATAAATATTATTTACGTATAGAATAATAATTAATAGGATTTCATAACAAAAGACTACAGGTTTTCTAGCGATTCAAATTACAAATTACATTTCGTAGTATTTCATGATTGTATTATAATAGCATTGTTCTTGTAGGAAATATTACGAATTTCTGTTTTAATCTCGATAAAATAATAATTAAAATTAAATTTACTTTATTTAATATAATATTATGAAAATCAAATCATTATTTTTTACATTTTAATTTTCAGACATATAATTTTTTTAATTTTTATCCAGTCAAAAAGTAATTGAAGTAAAAACTTAATCTAAAAATATTTTTTCTACAATATGAATATTATTTAATACCATTAATTGATACTACTACTTTTAAAAGTACGAGTGATAATAGTCATATTGTAGGTAAGGTAACATGGTATGTATACAGTATTTAGATTTTAGATATAAAATATAATCATATATATATATATATATAAATATTATACAACAGTGCCGAAGTCTCTTCTTACAAGGAATCTATTATTTAAATTATTATTAAGAATATAGACATTAAAATAAACAGTTTAAATATATAGTTATCAAGTATAACTTTATAAATAATAATCTCAACTTCGACTATAGATAACATTGTACATTAGTTTTAAAAATAAAAATTAATACATTTTGAATTGATCAGTAAAATTGTAGAAAAGGTGTTTTTTCTGAAGCTTTAAGATTAGTGAAAAAAATATGTATTAATTCAATATAGAGCTAATGATAATATTTTTTGTATTATAATAATGATTGTTGTATTTACTATATCTAGGGTTATCATTTGTATCCATATTTTTGATAGATTTGTTTTTTTTTATTAATAGAATGTTTTAATCAAATTTAGAAATTAATTTTATGGTATTTCTTGTTACTATATTTTGTATTCAATAATAGATTTTATGAAATTATACAAGATTATAATTTTTATAAAAACTTCTTAAATTAAATTTTATAATTATACTATATTTAAAGGAGAATTTTAACAATGACAAATAAAATGAAAGAAGGAAAAACAGCGTAAACTTATTCACTGGATGCATTAATATGTTACTCGGTAGATAATCTTTTAACTACTAAACATACTAAATTTTACCTGCGACAACTATTAACAGAAAAAAGCTTTTATATTCTAAAGCATATCAAACAATTTTGAGCAATTTTATGAGTGAAAATTCATTAAATAGTTTGACACCACAACATTAATTAATATATTCATAGAATTTTAGGAACATTTCAATATTGAAGAATTAGTGATTAATTTTCTTCCAAGAAAGTAATGCGTTTGTTTTTCAAAGGTTAACTTTACTTATTATTTTTATCCTCATTATAATATGACAAATTTAATTTCATAAAATTTGATAATTATTTTAAACTCAAAAATAAATTTATATTTATTACTTGAACGTAGATATATGTTTTATGACTCTAAAAATTAGTTCCTCTACTTTCAAAAAATGAATTTTTGCTTTTGATACTGATACACCTACATTATATTCCTTAATAATAATAATACAACTTTATACATACTGTACATTTTTTAAATAAATAACTTTTTACAGTTTCTTGTAGAGATTATAAAATCTATTATATTTTTAATGTTATTATATTTTATAGAAATCTGGTGTCAGTTAATGTTTAACAGTTATCTTTATGATTTTTAACAGATTATTTCTAGGCCGTTTGCTTATATTGACATTTTTATTACGGTAGTTGAGTATTGTTTTATTTTCGGGTTCATCTACATCATTTGTTAGATTTATCTATAAATTAAAAATATGTTAATGTTTTGGTTTATTGTCAATGGATAAAATAGAAGGGAATTTAATAAAGGATTACTATTTAAATTAATATAGTTAATTTTATGTACCTATAACCTACAATTCTATGAAAACCATAGATTTTATTATATTACTTAAAGTTTAAGGGGAAGTTGTTATTTTTACCAATTTCCTTTACTTGTAGATTCTGTGCATTGTAATTATATTGAACAATTTAAAGTTAAAAAGGAACGATAATGTATCTTTTATTAACAGAAATTTGTGTTTTATCTTATCAATCCTAATAATAATAAATTTAATATGTTGTTAGAATAATATTTTATTCATATAATAGATCTACTCTGTATTTTTGAATTAAGATTGACTAAAAATCATAATTTATAGTTTAATTTATATTTTAGTTAGTTTATGTAAATATCCAAAATTTTATATTGTTATAGTATCGTTCTCATATTATTAATTAAAAAATTATTAATTAAGCTTTATAACTAAAATAATAAATTGAACGTATTATATGAATCACAAAAACTAAATGCGTCTAAACATAACATTTAAAAAATGTAAAAAACACGGCCATATTTCATATTAATTATCAACACATTCATTAAAATGCCTTATTATTTTAACAAAAATAAGTTATCTTAACGCTGTTATCTGAGATGAAACTAATTTTGTTAATGTTTTTGTACATAATCCAGTTTATGATATACAATTTTACTCAGTAATTTCCTTTGACTATTTATTCTTGTCTTAAACATAAACTTTAATATTTATTACAAAACCGAAAGTAATGTTCTTTTAAAGTTCAATATAATTGATTTAATATATTAATATATTAATTGATACAATTATCAAAACTGATTGATTATAATTATTCTTGTTTATTAAAAAGATACTTGGGTTCTATAGTTATTTAATTTTTTATTGAATTTACATAACATAACTTAATTTTAGAATAATTATTAAATATTTATATATATATTATATATCTATAGGGTGTACTAAATTGAGCTATCTATTTAAGATAATTTTGCAGCTATTAAAATTTAATACGTATATTATATTTATTATGTGTGTACGTGTTTTTATTATGCGTCTTCCAAATTGAGTGTGACAAAAATGGCGGGGATTCCGAAAGAATCAACTAGTCCCCACCGTTTTTGTCATACGAAATTTGAAAGACCGTACAATGTATATAGTATATACAAACACACATAATATATATTATTAAGTTCTTATAACTGCAATATTATGTACAGACGTAGAGTAAGCGGTCGGAAATGTATATGAGAAAAAATAATATGAGATATTATTTAATATATCATGATCTATCTAATATTTTTAATTTTTAAGTACACTGAAAAATATTTTATTTAAATATTGTATGTTTAGCGTAGATACCTAATTTTATGTATTAATTTAATTATAAAAATAGAAGTGTGTAGGTACGCTATTGTAAGTCATAACTCATAATAGTTATCTATTTCTATACACATTCGATGATGTCATTATTTTATGAAAATCAATCAATTATTTAAATTTTGTGTTGGAAATACTTTATAAATAATTCTCGATAGGTATTAATCAGTGCATATTTTAGGGACATCGTTTGCATGTACGACTCAAAAATCCTTCTTCTCTTCTTCCTGTTCAATTTTTTTTTGCATTATCTCGGAAGAAAAAAACGTTCTAAATTGTGCAATGTTCCAATTTTTTTATTTCTTATTTTTTTATATTTTTGTTCCAGAGGAATTTGCCCTTCGTGTGGAATGCACCGCTTCTCGATGCAGCCGGTGGTGGAGGCGGCGTCGGTCGGTCCAGCGGCGGTGGCCGCGGGGTCCGATGCGTTTTGAAAACCGCGTTCTAAATATAAAATCACCAACGGACAGCTAAATCGTTTCAGCGGCGGCGACGGTTGTGGTGGGACGCGAGCGAACGAGTGGCATATCAGCCGCAGCCGTTGTGTATACGGAGTGTAAATTAAATCGCGTAGCGGAGACATCGAGTCGTCGGTGGTGCGGCGGATGCGGAACGCGCGCACGAGGGGAAAACTTGCGTCAAACGTGTATCGTATATAATATGAAGTATAAAATGTAAATCGCATAAAAAAATTCAGAAGTTTCAAGTGTGAGCCACCGTTCCCGGGGTTTGTCGGCAGTAAGATTTCCCATCCCTCCGCACCCCTCCTTACCCGCCAAGTCCGCGTCCGTCCGCCGACGACGGTCCAACCGACACCGTATTCGCGATCACGACAATAATTTACATTTGTTATAATTTAACATTATTAACTAACGTGTCAAGTACCTACCTATTCTTCCTGTATCGCGCTAATAAGCTCCCTATATTTATATACCTCGTAGCCGTTACAGTAATAATGTCGTAATACCTTTTTAGGTTTTTTTTTATCGTTTTTACACTAGACATAATTATAATAAATTATCATCATCATTATAATCATCTAATCAGTACGCGATAACTGCCGGAGTGAAATTTACGCAGCCCGAATCCCTCCGCGCCGACGAAACCGTCATGACGCACAACAGCAAGACTTCGTTGCTCAACAACGCCGACTACGGCGGCGGGGGCGGTGGAACTGTCACCGCTCACGGTGCATCTAACGCCGCCGCTGTCGTTGCCCGACCTACCACATGGATCAGGTGAGTGTCTGTCGTCGGCTAGTACATGATAAGAATTATCTCACGTAATTAGAAAATTCGTTCGTTTGTTTGATTATTATATTATGATACGCCATACGCGGTGATCGATAACGTGTGTTTCAAGATCATCAAAAACTTTTATAATAATTTCGATCCGTTTCAAGTTATTGATAATGATATGGGCTTGGCGTTTTTTCGCTCTAAAAACACCATGTTATTCACGCGACGTACACTTACATTTACGATTGTATTTTTATTTACAATCAGCGAATAGTTATTTCTCATTTTTTTGTTAACTGTTCATATTAATTCGTTCGACTTATTAATCATGTAAAAATAATTTTGAATCGACTTGACTATTAATGACCGAATAATGACTAAATTAATAAATATGCATTTAATCAAACTAAAAAAAAAAAATGTTAATTTTTTTTTTTATTAATGTTTTAGTACTGATGCAGACGTATATGATTAGAGCTTATAGTTATTACATTATTTATATTTGATTGAACCATATTGAATATTAAATATATGTAAGGTTTTTATAACAGTCTATTGAAAAAATTCATTTTTGTTTTTATTAAATTAAAAACAGTTGATTTTCTATTAGTTATATCTATCAGCTATTTTAAACACAAAACTATTGTTTATTATTTTAATATTATATCTACTTATCGTATGTTACATCCTATTCCTTTTTGTCAATAACATTACAGGGAGCCAAAATTATAATATTTCATGGTATTTTTTAGTTTTCTTAAAATTACAATTTTTATTAACATGTGTGAAGTAATCAAATTGTATACGTTTTTCAAAAGTTGAGTTTATAATTTTTATTAAATATTAACATATTGAAAATTTTTGAAAATTTTTACAAAATTTGTACAAATTTTTATATTTACAAAAGTGGCGATGAAGAGAAATATATTATACTTTATAACAGGTACAAGGTATCTAATATAGGCTCATAAGTAGATTATATTTATAAAATATATTGACTATATTATTAAGTTTCGGTATATACAATTTCGTTTTTTATGAAAAACTGATTTTCCTATGACTTATACATTTTTTTATCAGTCAACAAGGAAATAAACAGTATTTAATTAAAAAAATGTAGTATTCAATGCACAGTTAAATAATCTTATTTTAAATTATCAGTGCTAACAGTGAAACAGTTTCTTCATACAACCACGTATTTACAGTCAAAGATTGATGATTTAATTGTTCTACTCATCACTCTGTATACATTTTTTATTCATATATAAGTAATAAGTATATTATCTTATTCTTGAAAAACTAAATTTATCTTATCATTTCTTACTTTTTGTATAATGTGCAACAATTTGTCAAATTCGTAAAATTCGTCAAAATCTGGTAAGGAATTATTCAAACTCATTAATTTATCAATGAAGATAAATTGGTATTAATACGTAAAGATTAAACTCTCAGCCTCAATTTAATAATAAACCCTAACCAAAGCCCTGAATATTCTATTTTTTCCTTATCTTGTCTAATCCCTGTTTAATGTAAAATACATGTAGTAAATTATTAAGCCTGTGGATTTATATTTTATACCCCATATTATTTTGACACAAGTTAAGAATAAAAAATAACTGAAGGATTCCTTTTTTGTACGTATATTTTTAAATTAGATAATATTAGGTATAAATCATGGTATTAACGTTAAATGTAAAATGTTCATCAACAGCTCTTTAAAAGAAAAAAAGAATGTATAACTTTTTACCATCTTGTGTTGAGAAGTAATACCTATAAGTGACCAAAAACAGGTCTATATACTATATTATATTATGTACAAATTCAATTAAATTTTTTCGTAGTAAGAAATCTTAAAACATTTTTATTACGTCGGATTGACTGTTTGGAATTGTTTACTGAGAGATGAATCCACAGTAAAAAAATAGTCATTAAATTTAAAAATTATTAAAAAAGCTTTCCAAGTCTGCAAATTGGATGATACGCATATGTTGTTAAAATGTATAACAATGCATATATTAATATTCAACTGAATATTAGTTATAAAACAAATATTTTATTTCAATTGGAGTAAACAGGAAATATTCTAAATTACGTTAAATCGACAGATTGTTTTAAATTATAATTATTTATACCAAGGTAGTAAAATTATATTTTTTTCGTAATTTTTTCGAGTACATGTTACAACTGACAATATTTTGAATATGGATTTACTTAACATATTATTCTTTTATTAGTATTTATTTATTCGCATTATATGTCTAGCTAATTCGCTTATCATCGCATCATAAGTCATAGGTAACAAATAGTTATTCTATTCAAACTCATTATACAATTTAAGAGTTATAAGGTATATTGGAACTGGATGCGTAATTAAATTTCTTAATGTAGTATTATTACTAATTCCTACTCTTATGATTCTTTTGAATCGTGACCTAATATGATTATACTGATAATAGTCTCAATAATCTGTATACACTATGCATGGATAATATTAATACGTACCTACCTATACAATATATATAATATCATATTATTAAAATATATAGTATACTTATTGAAAAAGGTTTTTTCACAAAATATTTTTTTATTGATATCAGGTTACATACATATTAAATAAACATGCAGTTATGCTAATTTAACAAGTATTTTTACATTATAAGAATTTTGCTTTTAAATCATTTTACAAAACTAATGTGTCATCAGTTCCCATATGTGCGCAGTGATGACAATGTTAATCATTTTGCTTGACATTTTGTATTTAAGTAAAACCCATGACACCATTAATTTTCAGAACTATTTGACACAACCATTCAACAATAATATAATAAGTTTGTTTTTTTTGCTCGGTAAAATTATTTTTATAGTTTTTTAATTTTTGAAAGTATTATAGTATTATTAATATGTTCTTTATGTAAATATTATTTTTATTTACATGTAATTTTGTCGTAAACTACTTATTGGTTTATTCATTATAATTGTAAATTACAATTGATTATTAAAACTAACCATGAATTTTATATTCGAGTAAAAATTTATATAATATTATATAAAACACACTTTTAGTCTAATTTATTATAGGTAAACAGATCTGTTATGACGTATACGTATTGGTTGTTAATTAGTTTTATAAGCTAATATTAGAGTTTATTTAAATATAGTAAATATATTGGTGACTTGTGTTAATATTGTTAAAATAATTTTAACATAAATATTAATAATTTTGTGTATATATACAATAGTGAGAAATATGAAAATTATTTACTATTTTATATCATTATTATTCCATACATATATAATAAAAGAAGTTTTATACATCTGTTAGTTTGAAACCAATTTGTTAGTTTTTATCAGGAATTCGATACCATCGATTTATTTTGGTAATAAAATAAAATAACAACAGATAAATCTATTAAATATTTTAGATTTAATTTTAATTTGGTTGAATATACTGCAAAGTATATAATATTTAACTATATCACTGAAAATATATTAATTATATCAATTATTTTTTAGGCAACCTCAATATTTTAGTATTGGTTCCGTTCGGGTTCGTTTTGGTCCAATTTCTACCAAAAATGATGTCACCGTGGCTCCATCTAATGGCGAGTTTCAACTAGACGCGGATGCTAAAGAATCGTCGTGCTGCTTCGGAGTAACATCCCGAATCCCTCTTCCGACCGGTTCTAATAATAGACACACTACTGGCGCTACTTGTCTGCCCCGAATACAGGCGCCAGTATACCGTAGCTCATTGGATTGGTCTAACCGCGTTCAAAAATCATCGTCCGGTTGTTTCGGGAAGTTAACTGTCGATCGTGTTCCGTTAGTCGCTAAAACTTGTGACGATTCAAAAAGTCTACCTTTTTATGAACAAGAAGCTACTAATCTGGACCGGTTCCAAAGGTTTCGTTTCGGCGGTCGCAACGGTAGAGGTGGCGCCCAAAATAAAAAATCCAAACAAAACGTGACACCAAGAACTACTGACAAATCTGACCGGTTGAGAAAGCTGACAGACAAGTTAAAACAACCACCGGCTTGTGAGATACCGGCGTCAGATATTAAGGATGAAAATCTGATGGGTAGTACAGCCACATCGACAGCGAATTTAAGTGGTGAGGAATCGTTAGATAAGTTTGAAGATGGGATACGAAAACCTGAATCTAGAACTATAGTCGGTTCCTATTACCAACGGTCTATACCGTTTAGGAGTGCATCATTTTCTCAAGTGTATTATTCACCGTCTGACGGTAAATATATAAGGTCTGATGGCCGGAAAAAGAACACACCAAATCCTGTTACCCTTTCTCGTAAAGCCCATTCATCTGAACCTGTGAGAGCTTATTCTCAAGACCACGATGATATAGATGTACCTACGCCCCCTAGACGAAAAAATAAATTGTTCAAGTCGTCAGATCATTTGGGTCAGTCAGACGTAGCGATTATTGAAGAGTCGTTAGAAATATCAGTTAAAGAATCTCCCGATCAAGTTACTGAAGAAACATTTTTATCAGAATGGAAATCTGAAACCGACGGCACTGTTCAGAATACTGAAGGTAGTACTACTAGTACACCTGTTGATTCACCAAAAGAAGAACCACAAAGTCCAGAATTTCCACAAATGCCTCAATGGTCGTCTCTCACAGAACTACCTCTATTACGACCTAAATTATCTGCTCAAAGCTCTGAAGAAAAAGACGAAGAAAAAATATGTTCATCGCCAAAAGTAAAGTACCGCCAATATCTGTTGTCAAAAGCAGACTCGTTCTCTGAAGGTGAAAGTGACCAAGGTAACCACAGTCAAACGTTATCACCAACAAGAGAGTGTACATCATCTCCATGCAATGATAACTCTGATTCTGAAAAAAATTCAGGTCTACCAGTGCCTTATTCAAAAAGACCTCTCCGTGGTCCATACTTGGAAATGATTGTGAATGAAAAAAAAAAGCCTGAAGTGAATGGTAAGAAGCAAGACGCCTTGAAGTTCCTAGAAGAATATCCTAAGCAAATCCGATCGACGGATGATTGTCATTTGAAAAGAAGCTATACTTCGCCCGACCAACCATCTGATCGGCTAAGACTCAGAACCTCACCTAAACGAAAAACTAGTGCAAATATACCGTTGTCAGTTGTTGCCGGAAAGAAACATGGAATTAATGAAACAGTGGTTTGTCATCAGAGAACAACATCTAGTCCAAGTCAACTGGAAGGATGTTCGAGAGTGAAAAAAACGCCTGAACCTAGTCCACAGCTATTAGCTCAATTATTGAAAGGAAGCTCGGAACAAGTGTATGGAGGACCTTTGACAAACTCATTAAAGGTAAATTTAATAATATTTTATTAAACATATTTTTATTTAGCAACTATTATTTTGTATAATAACTTGATCAATATAGTATTTTTATAATACATAGGACTTCTACATATTATATTATATGATAAATTATTCTTTACCATTTCTAGACTAAATAATTTAATATATTGGATATACGTTTATAGTTTTTGATATTTATAATAATATGTTGGTAAAAGTGACTTTTTTTAAACATCATTACACAATTTCGATATATTTTTAAATTCCAAAAGATATTGTTGTAATTATTGGAGTTGTAATCAATACTCAATAGTTTTATGTACATAATATACACCATTTGTATATAAAATGACTAATAATAATAGAAAATAAAATAAAAATCTAATCTATATAGTATTAAAATTATATATAATAAAAGTAAATTTATATAAAACAAAAGTATTAAAAAGTTTTATTCAGATTTTTTATTACATTGTTTTTATTGTTAAAATAGTCAACTATAAATTAGATTGTTAAAAATTATACTTTAAAAACGTTAGTGATTTCATGAGTTCTAATTTTTGAAAAATGAAAAATAATCAATGAGTACGAAACCAAACTTCTTTTTAAAAATTATGTATTTGAACTACAGTGAATTTAATATTAACTTATGTAATTTATCGTTTTCTTTTTTTTTACATAGTTACATTTTATTTTGGTTTATTTAATTTTAAGTTATTAAAATATAAAATAATTATATTAATATAATTTAGTTTAACTTTAAATTAACTAAACATTTGAATCAAATTATTATCTGTAAAATCAAGCAATTCATAATATTGCTATAAAAAAGTTTCAAGTTATATTATTAAATCGTAGTATAATTACATGGTAAAGTTTGTATTAATTATCTGTTGATGTATAAGGTACCTATGTCTTGTAAAATCATGTTTTCCCATTTGCATTTAAATTACATTTTAATTTCAAGGGTTCATTGTCACAAAATGGATTAAATCATGTAGCTATATTCTTTTAACGGAATTCTAATTTATTATTCAAGTACATTTCGCAGACATTTTGTTTTGTTATTCTTATAATTAAAATACTAACATTTTAAACTAAGTTAAATTTGTTTATCCTTTGTTTTATAAATAATGATAATGTGATTGATTATTGTGTTATACAATCTTAAATTCGTATCAAGTTTTCTCGTACTATCATAAAATATTTTAATGTATTAATAGTTAGTGGTATAGTTAGAAGTGTATCCAAGTTTACATTTTTAAATATAATATTTTAGTATAATGTAAATTGTCTAAATAATGGTTATATTTCCAATTCATATAATGGTTTCTGTAAAGGTATATAAATATTTTGTCGATTATGAAGTTCTCGTATTTTTTATTTTTTATTTTGTGATAGCATAGGTCATAGTTATATGTCAAATAAATTTATATATTTTTTTATTTAACTAATATATGAATAATATATTAACATAAGAAAATTTTAATAAAATAGTTCAACAGTTACGTAATTTGAGTATGTTTTATAGTTTGCATTTTTATTTATTTTTTGTCCCTACATATTTTTGAAACACAAATTTTATTATTTTTTTTCTAGTTCAATTCAAACTTAAGAACGCTAAAACTAATAATATTAATTTTATTGTTTTTCGTTCCATGTAAATGTCATTTTTACATAAAACGCGTCCAAAATTAAATGTGACTGACTGACTTTATCATGTTTGAGTTTTATTAATATTTATCTCAAGAGCACATTTTGTAACAAAAAAATGTTAGAATCTTAAATCACAAAAGTTTTTTGAAACCCATTATTAGTATACATAAATTTTTTAATTAGCTACATAGATACAATTTTGAACAAGGTTATGCACTCGCATTTTTGTAGTTGTTGAAATGTCAACGTGTAACATTATTATTTGTTTTATTGGTTAAAATATAACAATGTTCTTGAACTTAATTCTAATATTTTTTATTTTTATACGTTTATAAATTATTTTTTAAATATAAAAATAAAATGCTGCTGTTGTATATTATTATACAGTATTTCAATATTTTGTTTATTTTTATTTGTAATATAAAATCTATATCTATGTGGCATAATATGTATATTACGTATATAGTTAAGGAGAGGATAAAATACATACACATTTATTTATTAAACATTTAATGGACTAATAATAAATGTATAACATTTTTTTGATAAGTTTACATGTGAGAAGTTATTCATTAATGGCATTCACGATTAAATGATTATGTTAAAAAATAATAATTCTTAAGTAATTAATTAAATTATATTATTTTATTATTTCATTTGGTTAAAATTAAAATAAAACGAACATTGTAAAAGTTAAAATTTTTCATAATATGTTCTATTAAAATAAATACTCATTTCCAATAATTATTAATAACATTTATTAAAATCTAAATAATTATATTTTTAATCGTAGGTCTTTGTTTACTTAGTAATATATATTTATATATTGCATTTTATAATACTAAATCCATAATAAATTATATTGTTGTAGAAACTCAAGTTTTCTGATTTATTTTGTTTCGTTAATCTATTAACAACATTTTACTCTCGAGACATTGCTTTTTTTTACTGTCAACTGGAGCGATTTTGTTTCATTTCATTCAACATAAACTTGTACTTTATTCAGGGTGGTCTATTTACTATTAGTAATTCTAGGACAAATTCCAAATAGTTCAAGAAAATACATGTATACAAACATTTATTACGTGTATTATAAATTGTAATAGATTTATCATTTGAAACTGTTTTTATTATAAAATGTTCAGCCAGTAATCACAATAAATGTATTTTAAAATTTAAAAAAATAAAATTATTAATTTAATTATTTAATTATTAACATACTAATAATTTTATATATAGAGTTAGAGCATAAATTCAACTTAGGTATTTATTAAGTGAATTATATAGATACCTATAAGTTTTGTATATTTTAAAGATAAATAAACTCACTAGTGTTATTTTACATTGGAAATTAGTGAACGAATTCATTATTTAACTTTTGATGTAACTTGGTTAGTCTTATACACTAAAAGTTTGCCTAATACTCTATTTTAGCAACGTTTTAAAATGTAAAGTCAAAATGTAGGTATCGAAGAAGTGCAAGCCAAGTTCATTGATACATTTTACCCAATGAAAAAGTAAAATACGAGTATTACATTTTTAAATATGAAATCTGAATTTGAATCATTTAAATATTTCAAAACGGTATGTTTTGCAATCAGTATATAATATACAATATTAGTTTATCGCGTTTAGGCGTACAATATTGACTTGGTTTATTAATCACTTATTATGGACATATAATATTATGTGTGTATACATTTGTTTGTTTTTTTTTTTTTGAACTGCAGTGATAGGTACATTTAATTTTCAATATATTTTTTTCTTTCTACTTTAAAAAGCATCGAAATAGATTACTCGTTTAAAGGTATCTATAGTTTTTCGTCGAATATTTCCAAGTAAAAATAAAATCATAATGACATGAGCAACAAAAATGATACATAATAATAGGGGTACAGCTAAAATGTATGACTTATATGATGAAGTAAACAAAAACGTTAAAAGTGTCAATTGCGTTGTAGTTCGTTGTTTACATTGGTCCAAATATATTATAATATATAATAGTATTAGTAGTTATAATGATATCAAAGCAATAGCGGTGTCAGCGGCGCCCTTGGAAATTAAAATTCGAAGCGCAGTAAATGTCAATGGTGGAGTGGATGTAGTATAATATTATAATAGCGACCGAGAGCTACACATTTTATGTTTCGTTGTATCACTACCTTTTATGCACACGCGTCCTGTATAATAGAAGTTTGTGTGTACAATACAGACGTATTGTTTTTACGTACACATATTTTTTTATTTATTAGGGCGTCAATCAATTATAGATCTAAATAATGTAAATATTTGTTTTGTAAAAATGTATATTATACACGCGAGTACACACACCTATAAGTAACGCGATAATATATTGTGTATAGGCATATATTATGCTATCGTTCTCGATAAGTCAAGGTTCGGTCCGCCGACGTGGTAATGGAATAACGTGTGTAGTATTGTGTACATAAAGTGTGTGACAGAGAGTGAGAGAATGAGAGAGTAACTGAGCGGGCGAGAGGATTGGTAGTCGCACGGTCATCGTTTCTCGTTTCCACCGTCCCTGCAGGCAACATCAAAAATAGAAAAGCTCGTACGGCGGTCGCCATCGTCGTCATCATCGTCGTCGTCGTCGTCATCATCGTCTTCGTCGTCGTGTGTTGTGTATACGAGTATATGCATCATGTACGACCCGTAACGGAGCGCGAGGAGCAGAGTGTTCTCGAAACGATGTCATGACGCCTGTGCGCTAATTGCTTGTCGTTTTCTATCGGGGGGGGGGGGCATAGTAATGATAACAACAATATAGGTACAAATCTTTTTTTTTTTTTCACACGAACCGCATACAGTATTATTATTCATCGTATTGTGGTCGAACTCACGACCGCACGTCTGCAAGTAAAACACAGTCATATTACTTATGTGCGTGTATACGCGTATCTGCCGTACCGCTACTTCGACGCAACGTGTCGCAACACAATTGAACCTATATTTTAATGTTCATCTTTGAAACCATCCCCTGACGAAAGCAGACGAATCGACTGGATCGAAACATTCAAATACCTTTCGATACTTTAGTCGTGCTCCAGAATAATGCGCACGGTGTCGTTGTCGGAAAACACGGATACAGTATTCAAATTATTTTGCGAATGACGTTTACGTTAGTATATAGCGCGATGAATGAAACGAAAAATCGTCTTGGGATAACTAGCTTTGAAGACGGTTTGCTAGTATGCACGAGAAATGCGGACGACGGAGTCGACAATGGTTTGCCCGTTTGACGGTTTCGAGATGAAATAATATATTATATTATATAAGTGCCGTGAGCTAATTTGTGTTGTACACGTATGTGCAGTGCATTAACCTCGTCTAGGCAGAGGCGAAAATGCCCGTAATACGCGTTGCGTTTCTAATGTTTCTATGGAATATTATATTATTAAGCTAATAAGTTTCGCAAATCACTTAAGCACCATATCAAAACACGACCGGTGCCGTTTCTTATTTCATCCGTAAACATTTTTCGTTGGATCATTTTTTTCCCCACAGTTTATCAGAACATTGTTTTCTCGCAATATGAGTACTTACCTCTGGATTTAAATGAACCGTTTAATAATGATTAAATGGTCACAGTTTTTTTTTTGCATATTGCTCGCTCGTGATCACGTGATATCAGATATTTTGTTTAGACTTGAATTTAGCGTGAAAAAAAAAAACTGACTGAAATACAGTATGGCGTTTACGTAATTGTACTGTTATGGGTTTATCTATTTTAGATGGTCTGCATGAATTATGGTTTGTAGCTCACGATTTTAACCATTAACACATATTTACTATTTTGAATTCTGTAATTTGCGCGTTAACGGTGGTTAATATAATACAGTTTATTCAATTGTATCCGTTATAAATATTTATTTTATGGCATATTTTTATACGAATTACTCTACCACATTGCTACTTATTATTTTTTGATTGCTAAACTTACGAAAAGTGTACAAATAGATGTTTATAAATATTTGTAAAATCACAGAATATCTAGAATAAATAGATAAAAAGTATAAAGAAAGATAGGAGAACTCTGTATTTATAGATCTGGCTAATAATTTAATTGAACATACAAATTTTCTTAGTAAAATAATGTTATTAATAGTTTTTAAATAAAATAGTTAAAAAAGAGGGAAAGTAGGTGTAGGTAATCCTTCTCTTACACATATGTGTCGAGTGTACCTTGTAATTAATAGTTACTGAAATATGTGTGTTAAATTTTAATTCAATGATAAGTCATTGCACATAAAAAACAATTCTGAGCGAAGACTATCAGTCAAACTATAAAACTATAAGTTTAGTTTATTAGTATGAAAGTAATTTATTTTGTCATAAAAAAATATAAGTAATAAAATAGGTTAAAATATTTTTACTTAAATTATTTATTGCATTTAATAATATAATTGTGTGTATAAAATATAATAACCTACGTTATTCGAAATCACCATGAAATATATTTTTTAATTACAACAAAATATTAAAATCGATTTTGTTAAAAACTAATGGCTTTGTGTAAAGTTTTTCGTTTTTCCCAAATTTAATTTTCGCTATTATTAAGAAAAATACTGAGCATTTTTTAAAATATTAAAATGCCCGAAGTTTTTACTAGATTTACTTTCCACCGAAAAATATGCTGAAAATAAAAATTAGTATATTCTTTTTATGATAGAAAGTATCTTCACAGTTCGTTCACACAAAAAAAAATATACATTTTTCGTTCGGCTTAAATTCTATAAATTGTTAGAGTCGTTCTGCTGTATAGTAGATATAGAATGTTAAAGTTATCGTTATTAAAATTTGAATGTCTAATGTCGTTTAAATTTGAATTTCAATCGTTCATAAAAATGTACGTAGTTTTAAGTTAAACATTTTTTTTTATTATTTCTGGTATAAAAAATATATGAAAAATATTATATTAAATGTTTAAACCTTTGGTTAGTTTCATCATATCTTTAATTTAATTAAGTTTAAGATACAAAATGTTTATATTTTAATTGAATAGTGACTTAAAATTGTGTGGAGAATAGCTCATTGTCATTTTACTTTTCTTATTCATTTGATGTAAGATGTATACGTACCTATAATTATTAATTAAAAGTTATTTTTAATATTTAATTTTTAAACATCAATATTTAGGGTATTATTTTGCTTATAAAATTTCAGGATAATATATATTAAACTATTAAATAAAAAGCTAAAACGGTATTAGTATATGATAAAAAAGTTAAAATTTTTTTTATTAAAATGCAGTACACACACGTTCCAAGTATAAAAACATGTTTTTACAAAATAATAAAAAGTGACAAACAAATTTAGTATAGTTATACACCAGTGACCAATCACTTGTATACTCGTAATTTCTGTGTATTCTATGAACATTTAGTAAAATCAATTTTAACTAGTTTATATTAAATCTATATTATTGTCATAAAGTTAAAGTAATATTTATCATAATTCACTTTTGTGTAGGATCTATATAAACATGAGTTCTATATTAAAAATATTCATTAATGCGTTATTTAACTTATGATTAAATTCTGGCCTAGACACGCTTAATGGACCCGAGTCTCATAATACATACTTAAAAATAAAATTAAATAATAACTACCATTCAATTTATTCCAATAAAATAATTTATAATTTAAAATAGTAGTTTTTTCAGTTCATTGATGTTGTTTAGCATATTAATAATCCCATTTTCTTTTATAATTTTAATGATGTCTTCGTGAATAAATAGACAAGTTAAAGAAACTAGATACCTACTGTTGGTTTATCATAAATTTAAGTTTGAAGTTTGGTTTTTAACCAAACTATTGATAATAGTATTTAAAATTTTAAGTCATATTATAATGAAATTATTTAATTTTTGAAGTAATATCGGTGTCTAGTTGTATTATAATGTTATGCTATATTAGTACCGTATTATGGAATTCAGTATCTACCTTACAGCTATTTATAATGCCGATCTTATGTTTTTACCACATTGAATGGGGAGTTAAATTTATTTTTAATTATTTTCATCAATAACATTATTTGTATTTGTTTTAGATCCTTTAAAATTGATTTAATTTTTTAATAAGTTATGAAGTAAGAATTATAAAAGGTTTTATTATTATTTAGTATATTTGTCGGTCATATCAGTTGAAAAATGTTAAAAATTTATTAATCAAATCTACTGAGTACTCTTGTGGTAGCTATTATAGTTTCCTTGGAGTGAATTTAATTATATGTATATTTTTTAAGTTGTATACTTACAGTTGAATTTTCATTTCATACTTTGACTATTCAACTTGTATTAATTATTTTTTTTACGTTCATTATGAAAACAGTTTCAACGTTTCAGATAAGTTCATCTGAGTATAAATAGTTTTTGTCAAATCAGAATACCACTTCAATTTTATCGAAAGATATATTTTAGGTAAAACAAGGCTTTAGTTTGTCTCATGCTTGTTACAAACTCATAATATTCCTTCAACTTGCGATCTATAAAACTATACATTTTGCCGTATAACCTAACTCTATTTATTTGCTGTATAGTCAGCCCCTAGTTTTTTAATACAAAATTTTGCATTACACGTATTTTTGACTAACATGGGCATTATGTAGCGATAAGGGGTTTTGTTTCACACACGTTCCTTTATATATCATTTCTAAATCATTATAATTACAACGAATTGCAAGTTTCAGTTTATTAAGTAACTTTAATTTTATTTGATATACTTAGACATATATTATTGTAATATAAAATAATTTTTAAATTAATTAATTTAATATACTCTCTATTATCCTTTTTGTTCGGGGCTTGCACTAAGGAAATTACCTTCATGAAGGCGACGAGTCAAAAAATATTCTTTCTGTAATCATATATTGGTAGAATAGTTTATAATTTTTATCACAAAATGGTTGAAGTATTATAAATATATATGTGTGTGTGTGTGTATGTAGTGTATATATATTATTATCTAAGCTCTCAAATGATCGAATCTGAAGAATTGTATATTGTGATACACAACAGTAGGTACACGTGAACGAATAATTATTCAAATCTCATATTGAAGCGCATAGGAATAAAATTGGTGGTGGATTGCATTAAAACGATGAGCTTAAATCATATATTTGTGTAACCATGTGTGTGGTGCATAAACGAGTTGCCACTCTGGACGGGTATCGTGGTAGAAGGAGTAGTAAAATTCTCCAACTAAACACAAAAATACACACACACTAACATACACACAACAGGTGTATCGAGAGAAAATGGCATCACCCTCCGATCATGACCACCCACATCACAGCTACCACACCGCCATTCGACGGATATAGTCCTTGAATGGATGATTTTCCGACTTTTCTCCGAATCGTGTCCATAGCAACGAGACCGACGAAATAGCAAACTACGTATATAATAATAACAATATATATAAATATATATATATAGTAATAATAATTTTGTGTGTGTAGCGCGCGTGTTTAATAATAATGTTACGTAGCCCGTCAGAGTCTCTCGTCATGTCGCGCGTGTATTAAACGTGACGTAAGCCGCGCGCGCTCGAGTCTGCCCGCTTGTCTACAGCTCGCCACCCGTCCACCGACGCGGCCGTACGTATTATACACTCTCGGCACCAGCGTCGGCGATACTGCAGGTGGTACAGTCGTCGTTGTCGGACCATTCGCGATTCCGTGCTTTTAAAATAAAACCAATAATTATTGTTAGCAATAATATATTTAGTCATATAACGTCCTTTGGCGAGAGATTTTCACGGCAGCGGTGACGTCGGTGGCCTCGAATACGAAGGGTGCATAATCGTCGAGGCGCTGTCGATTATTTTTTTTCACATTTCATTTGTTTTACGGGCACGTCCGACGACAGTAGGTTTTTTTATTTTCTACCGATCCCTCTTATACCGATACCGCGGTATCGGTATATTTTAATTAAAGTATATTATATTATATACACGATAATATATCTACATATACCGCGGATGTCGCTCAACCACGTGCAGATGGAATATCGTTGTCGTCAGCCCCGATACCGAAGAAGTGTCCAATATGAAGTGTAATGACTGCGAACGGCGTTCACGGAGATGACGACGACGATCGGTCACTAAACGAAAACGCAGCAACAGCCGCGCAACAACTATTGGCCGCCGTCAAAGTCGCCACACCGGTAAGAGCCTGAGCGCCGCTGTCTTCCGGTGGTACTTTCGATGATTTTTTTAGTTGGAAAAGAGAGGAGTAGAAATGCTTATAAACGATCCAGAATCATACATACGTGATCGTTTGATTATTATTTATAAAATTAATTTCAAATTCGTTTCTAGCAGGTGTTCGCAATGTATTGAATCGGACACGACAAATATTTTTACTAGAATTTTATTGGAAACTTTTTATTTTTAACAGGGTCACAGGGATATTAGTTTATTTAATGTTATGCAGTTTATACATGAATGATCTATATTTTCATTAACATGTTGCTAAAAGTTAAAATTAAAATATAAAGTTTTTGTTCAAATTTAATTAAATAACATGTAATAAATAATAAATATAAATAAACGTACTGAATCGTATTAGAAATGAGACGTCACCGAAGTCAGATACAATGTAGACTGTATATTGTGTGCTATAGGTACTCGCGCGCATACCTAAATAGGCTAAAATCGACACTATAAATGTGTAATGACTAATGGCTTATAAATAATAATTTAAACAACAAGAATCGTGCGTAAATTAGCCATCAGAAAATCAATTCCAAAAACGGAGATTTATCAATATTGTACTTTAAATTGTAGTAATATATTATATTAAGTATAGTCACCTACAACAATACAATATTTTAATTAACAATTATTATTGGTTTTTCTTTCAGCGAAACACTGTAAAGGTATTGTTCATGTACTTAAAGTGTTAACAAATTTTTGATTGTTCATATGTTTAAGTAGTGTTACGGCCGGGATGTTATAAAAGAGGCTAGAATGCCGTAAAACTGGGATGCCATAAAATATCACAAGTTTTTAAAAAATATTTTTAAACAAAATTATTAAAATTGTTGTGTTAATTTAAATTATTTTTCATACTATTCTTTTATACTGTAAAAATATATTTCAATGTATCAGAGGTATCTACAAAAAATTTATGATTTATCGTTAAATATTTTACAATTAAGCTATTAGTAGGTACTTACTACAAATATGTTCATAAATACCGTTATTGAATATTATTACAATATTATTATCGATTATAATTTTTAATATTTAATGCGAAATATCAATATCATATAAATATTTCAACTCGAAAGATTAGTGTTTTATGATTACATAATATTTAATATAAGTCGTAATTGACAAAAGTTACGCTAGTATACGTTAAATGTTTTTTTTTTGAATCGGGAATATGTTTTTTCTGCAATCCTGGCAAGATGCTGTTTCCATTGTCGGCAATACGTATGCACCTTATTATACCTACTTATTTATTAAATAACGTTTGTCGCCCAATGTCATTATTACTTTACGCCGTAATGAACGAGTGTCGGGGTGTGGTTCATATGTTCCTATGGTATTACATCTCCCTTATGTCATCGTGAAATAAGCAAACCAATGAGAGGAATTACTCTATGTGTAGGAGTCATATTACATATTATATGTATGTTGTTATACAACAATTAGTTTACATCCCCTTGCCCGTTTATTGGAGTCCTATTCCCAAAGACTATAATAGCATATAATTTAATATTTAAGTACTTATATTGTCTAGCGCCATTCGTACGTAATAATATTATTTGACGTATTTATGATTACGCATAATTATCGCAAAATGTCCGGACGACGGACGCCCGTTTTTTTGTTTTTGGCCAATTAAAAATTCGATTTATCCTCGTCCTTGCCGTTGTCAATGGTGCAGTACATCCGTTGAGTGTATTTTAGTCTTTGGATATCGCATGTGCGTGCGTCTCGTCTTGTATATTATCGTGTGTACCTACCTATTGCGTCGCTACTGGCGGCGTTACCGATGTCATGGTATGGGGGTGGTAGAGGTGGACGGGGTGTGTGATGGTAGCAGAGGCGGTTGTGGAAACGTGACGAAAATATTATTATTGCGAACGTCATTTTCGCCACTAGACGCACGCCATTTGTTAGGAAGTTGGCCAAAAAATACATTTTCTTTACCGCCACGCACCATCCCCGGTCGAGTAAAGACAACGGTGAAGAAGGAGTGAAAATCATTGCCGGTTGTTAAAGAATTAAAAAAAGATCTAAAATAATTTATGTGGTCAGACGTCACACATTGTAGACTCACGTTAATTTTCGTTTAAAACACATATACTCGCATATTTAAATAATTATAATGTATATAATGTTTTAAAATTTAGATTTTTATTATCTTTTTTGTTGCAGGATACGAGAACACATGTAGTGGTTGAGCTTTACGATACAGAGCGTTCGTATGTCGAGTCTCTACACACTTTAGTAAACGTAAGTAATAGTTTAATCGTTTTTAAATACAACTGAAACAATGTTAGATACTAATAGTAGCAAGTATTCAATAGGCAATAGTATGATATATGGCGTAATAATATAATATTATTGTTCAAAAGTAATAACAAAATCGAATAAAAGAAGAGAATAACATAACTTTTCTCTTTCTTATATCCAGTCTAACGATTGCCACAATTAACGAGCTAGTCTATAGCCTTAATAAAGTGTAAATATTTAACAATATTATATTTCCGTGTAGCTTGTACTTATTTTTTTATTGAGAAATCAACATTTTTTTTTTTTTTTAATATTTGTATAATATTAAAAAAAAAAATAAAATTAATATTAAAATATAATGTTAATAATTATTGTGGTGGAATATATATGAAATTCTATTTATTATATTTAAATGGTATAATTATTAGTGACTCGAGAAGAATTTTAAGTTTAATTTATTCCTCCGTATATAATACGATTTAGTCATTTTAAATTATTTTAAAAATACAAACTTTAATTTACTATATTAGTTAATGTTAACATTATTTTTGTTTTGTAGTTATTTTGGTTATACTAAAATTTATCTTGAAAGAATGCATCTCAGAACATGGTTACATCTTAAATAATATTTACTGAATTTGTTTTATTTTGCTCTTTCAGTTTTATTTTTTATGTCATTTCCACATATCCGATGGCATTCATTTTTATGACAAGCGATCTCTTATTTTTTAAAGGACATTCGAAAATACAATTTTTCGTTAATTCCCTTGAGGCAAGAAAACTTTAAAGGGTTCAATGTACAGTTTATATCATATAGTACTCGAATTTAATAAAAGTTCTTTTATTGACTTTAAAGATTGTTTATATTAAATTCTAAACGTTTCTTTAAGTTTAATCAATTTTAAAATGTGCTTTATATTCTTGAAGAACAAATGATTTAAGTTACTAAGATCCTTTTTTATTTAACTGTAATTTGTTTTTATGAAAAAAAAAATTCAATGTTTAAAAAAAAATAATATGATAATTATTAATCAAACAGGTTGCAATCGAATTATAGTTTATATGAATGACATAATATTATATGCAATGATAAGTTTTTAGAGTATGACTTTAACTGTTTTAAATTTTTATTGATGATTTGAATCAAGACTGGAATTTCTAAAACATCGATAAAGGTGCCTAATAATTTAAGCGTTTTATTTTGTTTAGATGGGTATCGAAGGTTTGTTAAAAACTGTATAGGTGCATTTGGATTATCAAATAACACTAAATTTTGGATATCGGTTGAGTTACCATTTAATTTATTGCTTTTTCAAACAATTCATTCAATGATTGCTGTAACAAATTAATGTTATTTGTATGTAACCGATGGTTTGCTTATAGGTAAAGCTACTATTTAAACTACAGGTGACACAAATTATTGTTTCTGGTTAATTATCCTCTATAGGTTAGGCTGTTTGTACTGCTATAACTTTATTCTTGTTTACTTGCAGAGTTGACATTATTAAATGCATCGATTTCTAAGTTTCGCCGGATTCTCAAACAAAATTTCTATCCTTCATAATGTCGTGAAAATTATTTAACTTTTTTGTCTTTAACAATTTGTTCGTAAATTAAAAAATAGTCATTTATTTATTATATACAATAAATTATGTAAAATTAATGTTGACTCTAATAGGTAGTGTTAGTATATTATGTTATAATTAATTAATCTCTTGATTGCTGATTTATCGTTGACTTTCTTAAATAGATCGATTTTTGTTATTAACTTATTTTTTTACCAAAATACAGAATACCATTGTTCAGCTCTTAACATTTTTTGAATTTTTTTTTGCACAAAAACGACAAATTATATATTGAGATAAACAAAACAACATGTCGTGTGATGGTATCAGAGGTGTAATATCGGGCGTTCGGGGGTGTAGAAGAAGCGCAAAACAGCAAACTTGGATGGTTAGTGTAAGAGTAATAAAATAAGTAAAATAAGTGTATATCTATTAGTGTAAAATTCGTTTTAAAGTTGCTATACGACATTTTTATTTGACAAATCAAAAACATGAAATATTATGATCACACATTTTAGAACGTTATTTTTTATGTATATAATAAATTATTTATGTAGCTCTATTTATATATATATATATAAATTATACATTTAGTATAATATATATGCATACATAAATAATATCCATATATATATTTTACGATTACACTATTAATACGTCGACAGTCATTAAACTCCGGTCTGTGTACATAAATATATTTAAAATATTATTAGTAATAATAATAATAATAATAATAATAATAATAATAAAAATAATAGTTTTGTGTAAAAGTCAGCGAATAAATAACATCGTCAACGGCGACGCCGCTATCGCCGGCGACATAGATCGCATGACGGAGAGAGAAAGTTCCAGTGCGGTTTTATCGCCCCCGGTAGCAAAAAATACAGCAGTGTAGTGTGACGTGTGGACTGTTATATTAATAAAATGTTATAAAATTGTATGCATAATATTATATACGATTAGTGCACACGTGAGTCCGTCAAAATCAAAAAAAAGTACGCTTCATTAAATCGATCAATTATTGTGGTGTGCATAAGTATTATTTACACTAGATACCTTGATGGCTCATGGATTAAACCGAAACGGACGTGAAAATGTTATCCCGAGATCACTTTCGACGTTAATTTTTTTCGTGTTTTTTTTTTTTTATATCGTTATATATTATATTATTATGTAGAATTGTGTGGAGCGTAATCCTGTCGTGAGACAGGATTGTGCGTGCTGAGCATAATTTAACATTAGGACTTTGCGCTAAAATATATTGAGCGCTGAAGAGAAGAATAATAGCGAGTATTATTTCGCTTAACGAAACTTACAACTAAATATACAGACTATCGTATATATTAGCATATAGGCCACTGAATTATAGGTATATTATTATACGATATTCCTAATCTAGTGCTGTATATAAGTCGTACAAAATTATTTTGCTTCATGTTTATAATTTATTTATTGGTAGTAGCTAATGACTGCACAATACTGTCATACGACATGACTAATATAAGTATAATATATTATATTATGTAAATATTACATTGAAATATTAAATAGTAAACTATATCATTATAATATATTTTATTTGATATACTGACCTGTATATTCGTTTAATTAGGTTAAAATAATTTAAATTTCTTGTATGACAAAATAATTTCTGTTTGCTATTTATTTTTGTCATATACATAAATAATTCACTAAATATATACATATTATATTACGTATTATACACACATTAATATTATTTATATACATATATAATATATTCAACTAACTAATATAATTTAATATTTGAATGACAAAATACAGATTTTAAATTGTTTCATCCACTCTATGGGTTTATTTTATTATTTTCATGCATGTAAATATTATTATTGCGTCTTTATGATATCAACATGTTTTAAACTATCTATTTCTTGTTAAAAGGACATTACACCCACATGTGTTGCCTCTATCTTACAAATCTAAAACGAATATTTTATATTCAATATTAATCCATTTTATTTTGTTATTTTTAAAACTTAAATTAATCGACTTATCATGCAATTTGATTTAAGACTATTAT
Source organism: Melanaphis sacchari (assembly GCF_002803265.2). Taxonomy (NCBI): domain Eukaryota; kingdom Metazoa; phylum Arthropoda; class Insecta; order Hemiptera; family Aphididae; genus Melanaphis; species Melanaphis sacchari. Next base: position 55,682 of record NW_020270420.1, read on the forward strand.
CTAGGACACCTCGGAGGATTTTATTGATATTTTAAATTTAAAACAATAGTTATGAATATATTAAAATTTACAAAGAATGTATAACTTTAAAATGCTCATAGCATGCTTTATTATTAAAATATCAATAAAAATCTTTGAGTTCTTCTAAGTACTGTATAATAATTCCATCTTTAAATTTTGTACTACTTAGTCAAAATTTAAAAAATAACAGCTTATTGCGAATGTAAAATTTCCTATGCTGAATTTTTTTAATACAAAAAAAATACATCCGACATCACATCTGGTGTTCTTATAAGATGATTTCTAGTATGTTATAATTATTTAATATAAATTTAACGTGTTTGTTTAAATTTAACATACCTAACTGTTATAAAATGTTATATATTTATATATTTATAGGTTAAGTTACTACCTTCCTTTTTTTCTAATATCACATTTGAAATTAGAATCACGATAATATTACCCCCGGCCTATTTTATACCTTTTGATAATAAAACTATTATTTTTTTTTTGCCATCTTATTGTGTTGAAATAAAATAAATATTTAAAAAATCAAGTTCACTAAATTCTATAACAAAATTTCAGATATGTAAATATTAATAAACTTGATAATAAAAAGATAAACCACTATCTAAATGAATTATTGATTTGGCACGATTTTTGTTTTTCGCGATCAAGGTTTTAAGATCTCTTCCATTTTAATAACACCGAATTTTATCGGTTTTTTCTTTTAGTTGCATCTAACTTTAGAATTTGAATTATAGTTTTAAGACTTAAAATAAAGCTTGACTTTTTTATTGACTAAACAGTCTTCAAATTTTTATTTTAATTCAGAAAAATTAATTTAAATTTAGGCCAAGATTAATAAAATATTCTACATAATATAAACACAGAAAAAAGAAATACATAATAATCACTGGTAATTGTTTGCTTTGGACTATTTACAATTTATTCCCATTTCCTATCTATTAAGTTCAAAACACCAATACTTATGTAAATTCAATTACTCATTATTTTTATCATAATGATATATTTCTTATATTTCATATTATCAGCTTTCATATCGAGAAAGTTAACGGGAATATAAAATTGTTTATTAGTCAAGTTCATAGAAAGTATCGTTAATTGAATGTTTTTATGATAATTTATATTTTTATATACATCATATACACTAAATTATTTTTTATTATTGAATATGTCGGTTTGGCCCAAACAACCGATAGCTCTTTTGCGTCCACAGTTCGAATAATATATATTTTTTTAGATAATATATTGATTATTAGAACATTTGATTTTGCTTCTAAAATGTTAACTTTGATCGATTTGTCTTTATTTAACAACCTTTTATTTAATTTTATAATAACGATGTAATACTTCAGTTCATAGGTATGTATTTATAATAATTCACAGATTATGTCAGTTAATCTGAAAATAATAAACTCAATATGTACCACATTTTTAATACTATACTAATTAGTAATTAAAAACCGTTATAAATCGAATTAAAAAAAAAAAGTTACGTTTTATAAACAACACGTTTTATATTCTATATGTGAATCCCTAACGATTTGTTAGTTTTATTGTGGTTTAATTTTCACCTTGTACCATTTTTTTAGATTGAGTTCCACTCAGAATACTGTTTTAAAAACAACCTATTTATATTTAATGAGTATTGTTGGTACAAATTGGACATAATAGTAGGTATACATATACTACAATTCAACGTCAAAGTTGTTTACATTTTTATATTCTATAAGTAGATACTATATAAAAAAGGCAAACGTTACTCAAATTATTATGTTTTAATTTTATGTATACACGGAAAAGGGTTTTAAACAACGAGTAGCATATTATTGAGTACAGACTACAGGTATAAATATTAAACTGCTTTATTAATTACGACTATCGCGCAATTGATACCGATATACATATTTTGTGTAATTGGTAACTATTATTATTCTGTATTAATTAAATAACTAAATATGCATAACATTATTCTTCTATTAAAAATATATTTACTACTTAATATAGTAGTATAACAATAATTTATAATTTAAAATGTTTGTTTTTCATATTCACGTATTACATATATACGAAAATCATTAATATTTTTATGTAATAGGTATATACACCATGTACATAAAAATACAATTATTTATTCATTTTTTTTTTTTAATAAAGGTGCACCTTTTTTATACTATGTATTACTTAATAAGATATATTACATTTATTATATATGTATACATTAAATATATCCATTCCCTGGTGTATTTACTCTCTCAAAAAGCTAAGTTTTAATTTGTTAATATTTACCATTTTTACCCTACTTTCATCAAACAATAAAACAACAATAACCTAGCGACACGTTTAACACATTATTATACACTACGTAACTACATATAAAAATATCTATATTATGTACACGCGTGACCTAAATGTATCCAGGGAATTAAAACAAAAATTATAATCTACAACACGAACTCCGTGTATATTATGACATGTGGCGGACATGGTACCTATACTACCTATATTATATTATGAACGAGATAATGGATGGCAGCATGTATTAAATACTCGGAGTTGTATAAAATATCTCAGATTTTTTTTTCGATTTTCAAACTGATGTTTACTAATTATGCAATTATTTTTCGTTCTTTTATTCGCTGTTATGATGTTATAAATATAAATATTATTATTAAATACACTTATTAAAAATGTATTATTAATTTTAAGAGGCACAGTCGTTCAGAAGAGGGCGTGGGTGGGTTGTGCATTAACAACAACGATGTCGTTTTTACCCTAATTGGTGACAAAATGAGTTAGAGTCACTTGTTAATTTAAGCTATAATGAATAAATCACACTAGTTTATAATATTTAGATAAAAATTTGAAATAAATTCAATTCGACACAAGCTTAAAATCGTGATATTTACCTATGTTGCGTATAACATAATATAAAACGTATAATAATGTACTCATGTACCTACTTACCTAATATTCAACAAAAACGTGATAATGAACTTTTATTTATTGATAATTATTTATAAATAATAATTTAGCAGAGCATAGGATTTATCGCTGTGTTTTTACTGTTAAAGTATGTATTGTTCGATTAATTAAAAAAAAAAAAAAAACTATTGATGATTGCAACACTCACCATGCCCGTAGCAGATGCTACACTACATATGTCTCAAAATATATGTAGTTGTTGTTGTTTTCGGGAGTTCAGTTTGTTATTTCCGCTACACAGCGATAATAGTTTAGTGACACATGTAATAACGTAGTAATCGTGACGACCATTTCATTTTGTGTTGTATGATTTGTTCTGTTATTGTTTCTTATTTATTGTCCTCAGGCGACAAAATATCAACTAAAAAAAAAAAAAATAACAGCGTGCTTAAAAAAAAGGCTACGAAAAATCGATCACAGTTCAAACAGTTTTCTGGTATTCATGTGAAAAATCAGAAAACAGACACTTGACCGCCATAATGTCATCATTGTTTGTCCTTATGAATATTATTTTCATCGTCATCGTCGCAATAATAATAATATTATTAATATATAATCGCAATCGCGTGGCGCCTGACCACCGACGCCGCCGGGGCCTAAGTCTGAGCGCCACGCCGCGACCGTCTATTTCTAGACAGCTTCGCCGCCGGAGTCGCAAGTCATCTCTTGCGATATTATTGCTTTTACATGGCCGACCTTGCCCCTTTGCGTGGCGTAGGAAACGAACGAACGCGTAAACCGCAGCAGCTGGCGGTAGTATAAATAAATTTGAAATTTTAATCGGACCACGCAATCAATCCGTCGCGTGCGCCGTAGCTGCCTGCTGCAACATACGGACGAGCGAAAAATTTAATAACGCGCAGTGGCGACGGAATTTATTTTTATTAAATTATTATTTGAATATTATATGAACTATTTGGTTAGTAATACGCTAGCACGTATTTTAACTACATTTTAAGAATTAACTGATTATTTGCTTATTACGCGATGTACTCAGATCTCCCAATGTTTTATTATGAAATAATAACTCTTATTTTGATCTGATGTTATTGCCAGGGAATAGCGTCCCTTCCTTGAGCATAATTATTTAACTATATATATTTTGCACAAATCAAAAAGCTATTTAAATGATTATTTTGACTTGATCTGTAATTTCTATACTGTTTATGACTATATATTATAAGAAACAATATGGTTTTTACATATGTACATTGGACATTTGATCTTAATTTTGGACAATAAGACCTAGTGTAGCGTGACGCGGCGTATTGGTTTATAATAAATTATATTTTCGCTATATAAGAATACATAAAATCTACGTATATGCACAATAAGTATACATTTTATAGAAGGCGGAGGAATATACAAATTAGAGTACGTGGGTACGTGGCTATGAAGCCATTCATTATTGACACTTAGTTTGAAATTAATATAAAATCAAAAGATAACGGCACGCCCTCTTTCTTTTGAGTCAACGATGAAGGATTTCAACGTAATATTTGAGAATAGGTATTTGAATTTCAGCCGATATCCATGTTTGTATTCCGAGTGCTCATATAGGCTTTATAGGTAAGTCTAATAAATAAAAAGTTAATGTTAGTTTGCTCTTTGACAGTATGGATTTTAGTTCACATTTTACGAAAGTGAACATTACGAATTCATTTTTTGATTTCATATAATATTATGTCAGATTGTAATCTATTATTAAGGTTAAGACCTAAATATTTAACACAATCAAAGAAGAAGAATAGGTATTTTTTTTAACTGTAATGTTTAGTCCATAAATTAGAGTGATTGTCGTACGAATGGATTTATTATGGTTCAATTTGATACACCAATCTGTGTTCAATTCATAAAGCAGATTTAAAAACGATCGAAAATTATTTCAGGTCATCAATCTGTTACTATATATTAATAAGATGATTTTGTCATTGATATAGTCGGTAAAATGAGTATTTTGTGTTTTGGACTGATCAGAAACATAAATGCTGAACAGTATACCTATAGGCGAAATAATACCCTCTTATTGAGGTTATCCAGCATTAATAATAACTAAATCTGAGGTCAATGACCTTTAATTTATTAGGAAGTTACGGTCCCTACATTATAGTTTAATTTAAATTAAGAAAGGAAAGATAAAAGTGTACGGGATCTGAATAGAAGGCCTTCACGCCATACTCTGTCAAAAGCCTGGCATATGTCTAGAAAGTCACAGTGGTACGACGTAAACTTTGTTTTCGAGCGATGTGGCGATAGCATCTAAAATTCTATGAATTTAATATAAATTTATTGATAAATGTTAGGTTCTAGAACTAAATTGATAAGGCGGAAGTTTATTGTTTCATAATATACACGGAGAAATTCGTTTAAATAGTGTTGTCGTTCACATCATGTTTGAAAATGTTTACAATTTAAATAAAAACAGGTGTTTTTATAAAAAGTTTACTATGATATATTATGTAACATATACTTAATCCTCAAAATATTTTTTCTCTGGCGTCGAGATCTGTTGATCTAATTTTGGGTTTGACGAGGGTACTTATGCTGACCAGTCTGTCACAGTCACACTCGCTGTTAAGCCTTAAGCTGCATAATATTATATTGATACGTAGGGTAATTACTGATTTAAAGTTAACCAAATTGTACAACGGCAAATCGATGTGTGTATTCCTGCAATATTTTTTTGAATTATTTGATCCTTTTTAAGGATAGTCAATTAATTATTATTTTTTTTTAAATTTTAAATTCACAGGTAATTGAAGGTAACTGGTGTATAACGAAAGTCAAATACTTTTTGTATCTGTATAGTATGTTTAATAGAATCTCCTTTATTGATTAAAATTTCAATTCTGTGTAGGTAAATAACAATATAATTTACTTTATATATTTTATGGCTTATTTCAAACGTTTTTCGGCGGTACCTAAAAATATGGATTTACATTTTACAGAAATAAAATGTCCACCTTAACTACAATATTTTATTACTATAAAACGTATGCTATAAGTATGTATTACATCTATTTTTTCATAATTTCTCAGTACCGTTTATTTCCATTGATTATATTTTATACTTTTCTTTCGGTTGAGGTTTATTTTAAATGTATTAACCAGTTCTATTAAAAGTATCTATGCATATTATATGTAGTCGTTTACAAGATATTAAGCGCAATTGATTTAGAATATTAGTTTAATATATTTTATCAATGTTATTAATTTAAATACATTTTCTTATCTCATTCAGTTTACAGTGATTAGGTAATTTGTACAGATAATATTTTGATATGATTATCTGTGAATTACTATATATATATATATATATATATATATTTGTTTATGAATTAAATGAAAATCATTAAATAATTTAATATTTATAATCTATTAATAATTATAACATGCTGGTAATCGGTTCCAACAAAAATCTTGTCGTTCTTCTTTTTACTCACACATGATAATATGTACAGTTGTATTTTTAATTTAAAAATATTTTGAATATTTCTCGTTATCGTTTTATTACATTTTTTAACTATAATTTATGAATGATAGTGAAAACGATTTCATGAGTAGCTAATTTATAAAAAAAACTTATCTTATACATAGACTTATTTTATACACCTTGATTTATCTTATTGCATAAACATGTATAATGGCTTAATAATAATCGTAATCATTAATTAACTTGCGGAAATAGACTTTCCTAATTTACAATAACTTGAATGGTGATAGATGGCTGTCTTAAAACAAGTTAATTCAAATCACCTTTTATTGCTTGCGCAATTTTTATTTTTAATTGAATTATTATTCAATTATTGTATGTTTGTGTAGTGCGTAATTTTCACATGCTATGAATTTTTATTAAATGCTTTAAAATTATGTAATATAATTTTAAAAATATTTTTAAGAATTTAAGAAAATAAAACTTTAAAATTTGTTTAAAATTTTACAAAACAACTTTTAGGCATAATTCGATTAAACAATAGCATGTTACAATTAAGTAATTTTATACATAACTAGTAATAAATACTCTTCTGTAGTGTAAACTTTCAAACATATTGTAATTATATATTGTTACACAACCTATATTGATATATTACAATAAACAGTATAATATATGCAGTATGCACGCATGTTATATAAGATGGAATCTTTAGTACTGCTTTGGTGTGTTAATTAGTTAATATTGATTTTTTATTTAAAAACATTCTATTTAAAAAAAAATTAATTTTTTTTCATAAATAAATGTCTTTGTGAATTGCTATTTTAAACTATAGATCTAATATTAAAATTAACACGTTCAAGTAACATTTTCCAACGTGATTAAATATAATACTTATCATAATTAAAAATTATAATATTTATTTTCACAGGTTCCATAATTTAAATTAATTCTAAAAAACAAAGTAATTATCTATTGGTTTATGTATATGTATATAATTTTTATGCTACAGAAAATATCATAAAAATGTCAGCTTTGCTGTATGTTTAGTAATTTTCACTTATCCTTTAAACATATTTATTTTTTTATAACAAGGTTAATATTTTTTCTTTAAAATTATTTTTACTGTAAATTTGTGTTAGTTCTTAAAATCTTCTTTAAAATATTCAGAATATGTAAACATCTATTTTACATTTAATATAATTATACTTCAATGATATATGTATTATAAATCATTTGATAAATAACGTGATATTCATAAGAACCACTACCATTTTTAATTTTAAACTTATATCGTACTTTGATCATCTTTGATTTGATTAAACTTAAATAATAATGTACCCTATATTTTTTGAATTATCATATAAGCTTACTAAGTCAAAGTAGATAGTCAATTTACTAATAATATGTATACATAAATACTAAAAATTTGGATTATATCATAATACGTAATAATAGTATAAGGATATAAGGTAATGAAAACATATCATAGAGTATATGAGGAATCGTTAAACTGTTCTCTAATGAACGGTACCGTTGTTAAGTGATTTCCTAAAATTAAAAGCACTTCTATGATGTTAAAATAAATCTACTGAGTTTTCCTTGAATTTAAAGTTATGATTTACATGAAAACGTTTTAGACTCATTTCTCTGTATTTCAGGTAAACTTTATGGCTTTAATATGTGTAGACGTGTAGTGTATAAAATTGTTCTATATGTTTATTATATAGATTTAAGGTTAATCTAAAAACTGATGAAACCTTAACAAATATTTAAATTTATATATCATATCACATTATTTTATATCCATATGAATTACTTATATTGAAATATGCTTATTTTAAATAATAAACAGGTAGATTTATTTAAAATAAAATATGTTATGATTTTTAAGTAATACAATTTTCAGGTTTTGTTCCTAAATATTGTTTAAAGAAGCAGCAAATATTATATAAACAAGCTATAATTATTTTAGTATCTATAGGTTTGTATATCATAAAATAATTTGTTACTAAATAGGTTTATTAAATTTTTTTTTTTCATGTGGAATTAAATTTTCTTTAAAATAATGATTTGCTTATCACTATTTTGTGCATATATGGCGTATCTTATGTGATGATTCTATTGATATCTGTACAATGTAATTATAATTTATAGAATATCAACATTATTCTCTAGATACCAAGTTTCTATAACTATGCCAATTGTAGATATTATTATTTTAATACCTATATATTGCTAAACTGGTAAGAACTTAAAGTATTTGCGATTCGTGATTTGTGAATTCGACAAATATCAAACTTACGTGTAATATACCTTATTTAGAATTGTCTAGAAAACAACAATAAGGAATGAATTATAAGTTATAAACTATGGTAGTTTTAAATTTTAAAACATTATAGAATTTAGTTTTTAACTAGCATTAATAATAGTTAAAGTTTAAAAAAAACTACTGCTAGGTATCAAAATATTTACTTACACTTATTTAAAATTTATGTGATGAATAGGTTGTTAATCATTTTCATGTTTAGTATGTTTACTATTAAATTCAGCTATTAAAAAATGTTTATATGTTGAATTGTTTTTTTTTTTTTAAATTATTTATGAGACGCGTACGCATGCACGAATCAATTGTGTTAAGCCAAAATATTTTGTACTGGGGACGATAAAAAGGAATAAAAACTTTTGAGGACTATTGGTGTGACACGATATATGGCAAAACCGTTGCATACGCTAAATGTGATTGTGGATAGATAACTGTTTGAAATAATGAAATATTTGAACCAAAAACAAATAGAAGTTTTACATTGAAAATATTGTACAATATTTTTCATGTTATATACAATGTAATTATCATTACAGTAAACATAATCACTTATCAGTTATATTATGTAATGATAAATAAACATTATTTTTGTGGTTTTTTTGTCAATGTATGGTATCAATTTTGTGCCAACAAAACGATATTTGAACGCACATTTCCTTGTGGCATAGTGGTGCCAAATATTTTTCGGATGATTCAGTCTAATTTTCTGGCATGAACTATTGTAGTATAGTATGGAGAGTGAATAACCCACGAGTTCGTCAGAATATTATAATGTCCGTGACTTATAAACGAATGTTTTGCGATCGAGTTAAAAACAAAATAAATGAAACGAAACCTTAAATATCTTACGGATGACAACAAAAACCTTAACGAGGTCAAGGTAGATAATACAAAACAGGATTAACTAAAAATATTAAAAAAATAACAATAATTCACTTAATTGCCATTCTTTGAGATGTCGTAATGCGCCTATTTAATAATTATTATTTAGATTGTTTGGTAGCTGTTCAGTTAATGTTTTTAATTTTTTTCTTAGTCAGTGAATAACACTTTTAGAAAAATAATAATATTGTAGACAAAATTTGTTGTAAAATTTTGAATTATTTTTTATATGTATAAACAAAAATACTATGTAGGTAGTAGGATACCTATGATATATCTGTCAATAATTTATCATTTATTATCTAATATCTATTAAAGAAACATAAAATTATATATATATATATATATATATATATATATATATATATTTATACCTATGTGTATATATTTATTATTATATATTTTTTAGTTAAGTATAAAAATAATAATATTTATTTATTTTTGTTTTTAATAATATGTATCTAATGGTTCTAGTACAATTATACAAGTTTAACAATAATATAAAACGGAATCATAGCTCAATGTTCATACGCACATTAGTTAACAATATCTGTACGTTTGAATGTTATTCGCATTTGCAAATAATTTTGATCTTTGTTTAATCGTACACAGCCCACAGGTATACTTGGTAATTACACAATATTATATGTTTTACAATAGATCGTATTAAATAAACATGGTGATTTGTGAAACAAATTGTGTGTCTGTTGCACACATTTCAGGGAAGCACGATCAGTACTTTATATGTTGATACCTACAACCATCGAATAAGACGAAACTCCCACGGGGGTGTCTATTGTTTTTGAAACGTTGTACAATGTCAGTAAATGTGAAACATCTGCCTTTGTCGGATTATCGAAACGATATTGTTTTTTTTTTTTTGTTTTACATAGTTATATAATATTAATATTATATGACACATTGCTGTCAGCGAGACCTTTTTATTTGTTTTTATGTATAATAAAAATAAAAACTGTAGTAATATATTATTTTGGCGTGGCACGGCGGATATTGCCATGTTGGTTTCGTAGCACCAGAAATTCATATAAAATAATAAATTAATTGAATGAAAATGAAAATGTTAAACAGGTCCTCAAAAAAAAAAAAAAAATGTCGTTGTTCAACTTGAACCACAATCGGATCATGTCAAGCGTTCTATAAAAAAATATTGCAAATGTATTGAAATTTCATAAAATTACCTATATTATTATTATTTGCACAATATAATTTGTACATAATCACATGTCCACTGACTCGAATATTTAACTATATTTCATGTATTGTTATTTTAATAATACATAACATTATTTTATTATAGGTAGGTCCTATTCCGTATTGTATCGTGCAAAATATTCAAATGTATGAAACATACATAATATGCACGCGCATATTACGCGCACATACACACACCATATAGTAATTAATTCGTTCGTATGCGACTCGATTTTGTCAGACATCCAACAACAGATCTTCTCTGAGGTCGATTTTTCAGACACACACCAAGTGTAAAATAGGTGCACATTTCTGATGACGTATACAGACGTCCCTATGTGGCAGTTATATAGCAAAATGTATTATTGTGCTCTTCGCGTCTCTTTATAATACATCATCGCACTATCGTCGTCAATGGAGTCCGCCGGTTTATTTTCTCTCGTTTTTTATTATAATTTTTTTTTCTTTTTTGTTCGTAGCAGTTTATAAATCAAACGTTTCTAAAAATATGTACTTGCTCTCGCGTGTGCGCGTGTTATGTGCCTGTGATGCGTTGGCCGTGACGTGTATATAATATGTGTGCGCGAAATTGTATTTTCGATTATATTACAAGTATAACAGTGTTCCATTCGGTTTCCATTTCGCGTAATAACGATAATAGTAGTGGAAATGCGTAAATAATAAACGAAAGGCGCAGTTTTGAACCGGAAAATACCGATCGGTTTATCATACATGAGTGCTAATAATGGCGTTGCTTTATATAGTTATATTTATTATATTGTATACTATTATGATTTTCTATGACTCAAACCCGGAATTCGCAAATATCAAATGTTTATTTTTAAGAATCACGTGGGGTAGCTTGCCGCGTGAACGAAATTTTCGTACAATTCAAGCAGAACGGATTTTTATAATTTGTTTAAAAATAACACGTGGTCATTCATCGTGTTGTTGTTTTGTATGTATGTATACCTTATTTTAAACTTTCTAAACGATGACTGTTGAACAATTCTGGAAGTGCTAAAATTAGCAATTAGATAATTCTGAAATTAAAAAAAAAACAAAATCATTTGTAACATTTAAATGTATATTAATTAAACAAAGCTATGTGCATAGCGTTGGCGACACGCATTATTTTGAAACTATAAAAAAGTGACAATTATTTTGTTCGTACACTGATTTTAACCAACCAAGAGGGCGAGGCTTAGAAACCTGATTGATGATTGATATTTTTATTTTTTTAAATATGTACATGAACTAGACTTGAATTGGTTTTTGTCGTTTCTAAAAAAACTATTATGCCATCAATACAATAAATTTAATAAACCATACTGCAGTATTGTGTATTTGAATAATATTGTTGCACTTGCAATGTATTATGTTGTCAAAGAACAATGAAAAATGTTATATTATCATTCACAAACTATCTTATGGAATCTGTGAAGTCGTCCCAAAAATTTTTAAGTATTTTATATATATAAACTTATTTGCTTTCCCGTGACACACTAATACCTGTTGACTCTATACCAGTGGCGGCGCGAGATATTTTACTTCATGTGTTCTGTTGGAATTCAGTCCACCCACCCACCACTCAATTCTAAAAATAATATATTTGGTTAATTTACCCATGGTTATAGTTATAGATACACCTGTTTGATTACCTATCATAATGATCATACCTACTCTCACTCTAGCTGATATCGTATTATCTTATCCTGACACGAGATAAAAAAAAAAAAACTGGTATAGTTTATGGTTCATGCGGTTTGAATATTTATAAATTATCATTGAATATTGATGTTTAATTTTGATTATTTTAAATTTGAATATCTATTATTATTATTATTTAATATAAAACTTACCTATTCGGGTATTCGTCTACATTCTACTATTTCGCCTTACACTGCTACCTGCAGTAGTACTCCATAAAATTACACCAGTAACCATCGACCCAATGCCTTGAACCCCTCAAAAATCTGCCTTCACGTTGTCACTGCGGAGGTACTCGCTATTTGCAAGGAAACAATATTTTACCATTCTCACAACAGCCAGTCGAGCATTTCAGTGAAATATGTTGTACACTCATAGTCTGTGCCTACCTTCTACACATTATCACAATTACTTTAACGTTTCGCTTTATTCAACCCTCTTTATCAGAGATTCAACAGGGGCAGAGATATTCTGAAATTGGCGGAGAAAATAATGATAAAAAAGTATAATATTTCATAAGACACGTATATATAACATATTATGTATTATAATGAATACATTTTTATTTATAAATATGTATTTAAAATTTAGATGAAGCGGTTAAGTATTATGCACCATGTTATTATCGAATTTTTTATGATCACCTATAGGTATAACTAAATTGATAGAATAGTAATAATTTGTTGTGAAGTATAATTAACTAAAATTATTGGAAACCTTAAAAGAATATAAAAAAATCAAAAAAAAAATCACTATGGTAACAATGTTGTATTAAGGTAATAAACGTATACATATTTGTCAAAATTGACTGAAAATAAATTTAGCGTGTTAAACGTTAAACAGATACCTCTAATAAATATATGTTTTAAATTGTTTAATGGACGATTAAATTTTGTCGGACATGTTTATTTTGGAAAATTGGCCGATATGACCGTTGACGACGTCGGCAAATGTCATTGGTATTTGGTAGTACTCATCGACGGAAAATGCGGTGGCCCAATTTTGCGTTATAATATTTCTTGCCAATGCGCGTGATATATTACAAATAAATTCATGTTTTAATAATAGGTATATTATATTTTCATCACCGTTTTAAAGTAATTATTTGGTAAATATTAAATAATAAGATATATGGATTGATATACCAACTACGTAAATAATATCATAAATAATTATATTTATTTATTCTCAAATGTTGCGATACACTACTTAAGATTAATACATGGGAATACTGTAAATAAATTAGCTTACAAAGTCATTTTAATAAAAGTGATTGATCGTTGACAAAAATCTTCATAAAAATTTACTTTCAATCAGATAGGTAGAGGCTATTTGGCTAAGAGAAACTGGCATAACCAGCCTCTATTATTTAATTATTACTATACATCACATAAAATGTCGGTCTTAATTTATGGAGATTTTTACATCATCGCCCTGGTTAGTCCACCATTACATATAAAAGTCAAAAGTCAAAAGTAAAAAAAAAAAACTACGGTAAAATAAATAGTGTTTATATAGCCTTCTAGAGAACCTACATGGAATCTCCCCCCCCCCACAAAACAAATAAAAATAAAATAGAGGCTCAAGACAGCCCTTCTCTTTAAAAATTTATATTGATGATTTTTATATTATTTATTATAAGACCATTGTTTTTTCATGAATTCTTTGCAAGAAAGTTAATTATTATCAGTAATTTATTCAAACGCCACGTATGTGGGTTTTATAGATTTATGATACATAGTAATTAATAAAACTGAATTGTGAACAATTTTTATTTTCAATTTAATTTAACTTCTACGATTTATATGATTGTACACGGCAAATGAGAAAAGAAAATCCCGAGAAGGCACAGAGACCAATTCAACTCTACACAGTACACGTCACACACACGCACACACACACACACACACATATATATATTATATATATATAATATTCGACAACGGCGTTTATTAATGAAAATTTCGTCTTTCGCTTGGAATTTTAATCTGAACTTGGCTCAAGTCTCCCGAGGTGAATATTCCGATATTAATATAATATGCGGATTGACGGCGTCATCGCGCGCACATTACACGTAGGTAGGTAGATAATATATACATATTTCATACAACGCGAAACCTATACGCAGAGTCCGAGAGAACGCCGCGTAATTAAAAAAAAAAAAAAAAAAATTGAATTAAAATCCCGTAAGAACATGCCCGACGGAAACACACTGTAATCCGATATTTTTGCACCGTTTATATTTTTAGGCGCCTGTCATTGCGTATTAGGTACTATTATTAATAACCCGATCATTGGGCTAAATAATATGATACGTGCGCTTAATGCGAGTCCGTGACGGAATGGCGTCCGAGGCAAACCCGTTGTTTTTGCAGCATTTTCTATTATTTTAATAATATCGCATCATAATTATTTTGCATGATGCGTATTGTACAGGGTATATGATTTATAACTTCGTGGATCTTTATGTATCTTTTGATTTCGAAAAAAAATGTGGGTTGAAAAATTACTTAAAGTTGTGACAACATTTTTATATATATATAAAAAAAAAATAAAAAAAATACACATTTTAATAATTCTCTGTTGTACAGAGCAAAATAATATATTATCTATGTTAATGTCGGCTTGTAAAAATAAAATTGAAATAGATACATTATAGTTGTTTTTTACTTAAAGTTTAGATAAAAGGAATTGTGATATAGAAGATATACTGCAAACGTGTAATACATTGTGCAACTCTAGTCCGCATACCGTTTTAAACGCTATTATACATACATAAAATCAAATTATCAATCACCATGAGACATTTTAACATTAAAATGTCTATTGAATTATTCCGCTAAGTGTATGAAAGATGGAATTATTTGATGTTGTTTACTGAAAATTCTATAATGAACAATATAGATAAGTATTATATGTCATTGCCAAAATATTTTTGTGTTATAAATACTGTGAACCGTACAAAAATATGATTTTTTTTGTCATTAAAATAAGATAAAACATTTACTGAGAAAATAATAGCGCATCGTAGGTTAAATGATCACCCTGTATATTAATTTCATCACAATTTATATAGCGCATAACAGCACAAAATAACATCACGGTATTATTTACAAAAATGTTAATTTCACGTGTATATCGCGGTTAGATTTTGTTTAACGCAGCGTATGGGTCTGGGTTTCTTCTCAGATACTCCATACAAACTTGCATGCACTATACACATACATGCATACACATTCATAATAAAACCACAACCATAGTGTCTTTTTTCATTTAAATCACATCATTTTTTTTTAAATTTTTTTTTATATTTAAGCATTGCGTTGTATTCCTATTTCCTAACGATTTTTTCTCGGCACGGTATCGGATCTGTTTATTTCTTAATACGAATGTTTAATTAAAGTATATGTTTAATGTTGTATAAAAATCTGGATTCCAAAGATTACCCAACATCACATCCATCATTAATTCACTACACCTCCAAAACTTAAGTCCGCGGACCCCTGGGGGTCCGCACGTGTACCGGAGGGGGTCCGCGAACGTAAATTGAAAATACTATATTACATTATTTATTATCGTTTTTTATTTTTTATTTTTATTAAGGAGGTCCGCAATCATTTTCACTATCTCTAAGGGGTCCAGCAGAGAAAAAATTTGGGAAACGCAGCACTACACTGGCTATAATATATTGTAGCTAGGAGTATTATCTCCATGTCGTTCAACGAAACTCGTATCTAGTTAATTGTGGAAATAGTGCAACTTGTAGAATATTGTACAGGCTTCTTGATATGTTATAACTTGTTATTTAATATACATGTGAAACTAATTAAATCGAATGTACCAAGGTAGTTATTTTTTTAAATCTCAACGAATAATAAATAATAATAGTATTTTGTTTCATAAATCCGAGACAAGTCTTACGCGCAAATTCAATACATTGTGTATAGGATATCTATACATCTTATATAGCCAGCTGGTGCTATTATTGACTCTCATTGTGTTTATACATTACATAACATTATGTATTGAAAGATTTCCATACTAGTCGTTGTTACAGCGTAAAAATAAAATGCATTGTTGGAGTATCAATATTTTGGCAACGCTGCACGATTTTTATTATAAATATTTCGATCACTTACATAATATGTGATAATAACAGCTCAGAGCGCAAATTTTGCGATGATTATTGATTGAAAAATCAGGTCTATTAACTATATAATATGTTGATTGATAATAAATCAACAATGGTCTAAATTTTGAACAGTCTTATTAACTTAACTTAAAATTTTAAACAAATTATTACGATTTTGATAAATAAGGATTTTAAAAATATTTAGACTGTACACTGTACACTGTTCATTCATTAATTCTGCGTTGATTTTATCGTTTTGTATGAAAAAAAAAATTGTAAAACGTTCCATGTAAAAAAATATTCATATCCATTTTATAACAACCATTTACATTTAAAAATATATTTATTTGGCACAATCCTTTCCTATTTTTTTATCTCAATATATCATTAGATCGTCTGGACCTTGATCAACATGGTAATTAACGATTGTCTAAGATGAGATATTAAATTCATTGACACAAATAATTGTTTGCAAATTATTGTTATGTGTTATAGACATTTTCACACTTGTAGAAATTATATTTTTGACGATGTGTTTGACAGTTTTATAATTATTGAAGGGTCATATTGGAACGTCGTCTACTTTTTTAAGGGCTCTAAACTTTAACTGGCTAAATCTTGATTTATCTCCTTTGGCAGACATTAATGGTTTATAATAGTCCTGACGTTGAACTTGACCTGTATTTGTTATATTGAAATTTAACATCCATGTAGGTAGCCGATATTACATTAACTATTTTAAACTATCATGTTACGTATGTCTGTGAAAAATAATTAACCACGATAAGTATTTAATCAAATAATTTAATCGATACGGATGCGAATTTATTTTTACAAAATATAAAACTTTTGCTGAGAATATTTTTCTTTTTAATTAAACGATCATTTTGAATTAATTTTATAATATTGATATATTTGTACAATAATATATTATATAAGTATAATATTCTATGTTTACCTATTTATTTTCAATAGTTGACTACTAAAAGAATAACATTCTATGATAAACTTTACAATCAATTTTCAAGTTTTTTGACTGAAAAAGTTAAATATCTATAAATAGTTTAATAACATCCAAAATATTTGAAAAATATATAATATCTTGTCTAGAAAATAATAATTAGTACAAATATTTGATGAAAATTTGAAGCCTACAATTTTTCTTAGACTGGGCGTGTTGCCTAAATGAAACCAAGTATTTAGCTGTTTTTATTCGTTTTATTCAATTATTATGAAATGGATTTAAAATTTTTTTCTTTTGACTCAAAAGACAAGATAAAATTTTTACCTGTAAATCCTTTCATAATTGATTAGTTTAAAAATTATAATTATTTAAAGGATTTCAGTACATTGTGAAAACTCAATAACATTTTTACCAGTAAATTCTTTCATAATTGATTAGTTTAAAAACTATAATTACTAAACGGATTTTAGTGCACTGTTTTTTTTCTTTCTTTGACTGCGCGGAACATAGACAAAAAGAATTCATTCAAAATTATTTAGTATTTTATTTTTGAATAATCTTGGATTAAAATCACCTATTGAAAAAGTTAAAGATGATAATATTTTTAAGGGTTTGATAAATTGATTTCGTATTTTATTATTTTTTGAACTTATAATCAATTTTAAAAATAAAAAGTTTGAAAATTTAAATAGACTAAATTTTTTTGAAACAATATTTAGATAAATCGTCATATTGTGCTCACAAAAATATTATTCTCTATAATTATTGTAATGGGCGATTTTATTCTATTATTAAGAAATAAAATAATAGATGATTTTGCGTAAAATATATATTTTGTTTATGTGTCGAGTGAGCTAGAGAGAGAAAACAAACATTACGCTGACATCCTCTTAATAGATTAGTAATATATTACTGTGTTGCAATATTTTACTTATGTTAATTTATTTTAATATGTAAGTTTTTTGTTTAATATTCATATTAAATATATTCGATATAAATTAGTATTTAATTCCTAGTCAAATATCCTTTGGAATAAGTTGCATACAAATGAATAGCTTGATAAAACACAAACTATAAAGTGAATTCAATAAAAAAAAAAAAAAAAAGGTTATATCTTATATATTTTACCTATGATACATAATAATAAAATTAAACGAATAATAATTGGACTAAGATAACCAAAATTGTGAGAAATAATTAATCTTCGCAATAAAAAAAAAACTATACTTATTTGATCACACTCAGTATTATCTAAAAAATGTTTAATGGTTTTTAACCTTACAAAATATATTTTTAATTACAACATTTTTATTTTAATATAACAATTTCTAATTTTTGTTACACTTGTAACAGTTATATATAAATAATTATGCGAAATTTTACTGTATACTAGAATTTCATTAATTTGATCTAAATTATAATATTAAATGAAAGTAGTTGTGTTGATTTATATTTATATATATATATATTTTTTTTTTTAGAAATATCTGTTGCCTTTGAAAAGTGCCGAAAACTCTGTACTAATCGAACCGTCAGTGGTTGACGAGATATTTTACCAGGTAGAAATATCTATTTTATTATCGTATTATGGTAATTTACATGTATTAAAATAATGTATTCTAATCTTAGATACCCGACATTTTAATGGAGCACGAACAGTTCCTAAAAGATCTGCATAAGCGTCTCGAAATTTGGGACGCACATCAGAGAATCGGTGACATCTTATTAGAAATGGTCTGTAGTGTGAATTTTTTGAAGTATAACTGACATACAATTTATTTTTTTATGAATTTTTTTCTTTTAGTTTTCGAAAAAGCCTGTGATAGATTCCTATACATCATTCATAAATAACTGGAAACAAGCCAAAGAAGCTATCAAATCGACTT
Organism: Melanaphis sacchari; assembly: GCF_002803265.2. Lineage (NCBI taxonomy): Eukaryota > Metazoa > Arthropoda > Insecta > Hemiptera > Aphididae > Melanaphis > Melanaphis sacchari. The sequence continues at coordinate 75,236 of NW_020270420.1, forward strand.
GCAATTCAAAACCTGCATTTGCGAGATACTTAGAGGTAAGCAAAAATAATTATAAATTAGATTTATCAGTTAAAAAAAAAAATATGACTTTTCAAGAACCAATCATTTAATAAATGTTAACTTAATTTTTTCTGTTTTATTTTATATTAGTCTACAGCTCGAGAACATAAAGGAAAGTTGGCACTAGATTCACTTCTCATCATGCCTGTTCAGCGAATACCTAGATACGAACTTCTTATACAGGTATTTTATTTTATTATTGATTAAATATTAATTTATGATTAATTAATTTGTGATTATGAGTTGTTTTTTGTTAGCAACGATAAAACTTCTTATTGAAAATTTAACTTGGGTATCAACTAAAGAAAACGTACTTCTAAAAATCTTTAAAATATTCTCTTAATATTACATTTAAACTGATTGAATAGTTAACAAAGTACATTTTAACTTAAACATATGCATTTTTATTTTCTAAAATTCTGATTTAAAAATTATTTTGTAGTTAAAAATGTAAAATAATATTCTTTACAAGTTGTTCATATTGATATTAAAAATCTAAAAAATATACAAACATAATTCGTTTGTATACATATAACTATAGTTCAGATCTATTCAAAATTCCGTATTTTAGCGATTTTATTTATCATGTTATAGTTCTAAAACATTATTCATGGATATTTAAAAAAAAAATTATAATATGAGGTTTATAGTAAATTATATTTTCAAATATTATGTTTTTGGTAAAAGTGCTATCAAATTACTATATTACTAACAGTAAAATTAAGTACTTCACCTAATAACAATATCAAAAAATATAATATAAAATATTCTTGGTGATATTAGCTGATAGATCGATTCCGCTCAGAAACGTTTTTCGTATATGATGATATACATTGAATTCAAATTTAACACATCTATCACACTGACTGATGTCTAATGACATCTATCGTGTAGCAGAATTGTGTCCATTATATATTTTATACCATACTTTTTATTTTGTAAATTGATTCACATTTTTACCCTAGTATGATAAATGCATGTGTAACGTAAAAGTAATCTACTCTAAATTTATCAGCGTTGCGCAATAGATCCTATTTTTTAATACCACTGCTTGTCACTCCACCTACCATATATTGGAATTTAGGAGTAATCTACGGTAGACTACGGTTGTCTACCTGTATCTACCAATGAACAAGCACAATAGTACGTAGATTACCAACTTGACATATTATTAAATGATTTTCGTGCTTATTACTTATTTTGTATTAATTTATTAATAATTACTAAAATGTTACCGATTCTCATTTCATCAATAAAAATCATGCACATCAGTTGTGTTCATTATTTACTGCATTGTTAATATTATAAAATCTATTAACACCTAATTCGATTTTCCTTTTTTAATTTATTAAAAAATATTTCAATGTTCTGGTTCGCACACAACTTAAAAAGGACATATAGTAAACCATTCATAGTTATAACGATCAAGTTTTTTTGTTTTTTATTCAGACGCTATTAAAACACACTGAACCAACGCATCCAGATCATGAGTCTTTAATCGAATCGCAAAAACAGGTGCACGAAATGGCCGTAAAAATCAACTGCACCGAAAAGGACAATATGGAGTTGGAACAAATCGAATCTTTAATCGACGGACTCATACATTTGGCGGCTACTGATCGAACATTCCTTAGACACGACCTGGTGACCATCGTTTCCGGGCAGTCGATGAACCGTAAGGAACGAGCGCTTTTCCTGTTCTCCGACTTGCTGATCGTTACCAGTATCAAAAGAAAAAGTGGAACCATACGTAAACCATCCACGTAAGAGGAAAATTATTAAGTTTAAGGTTAAATAGACACCGGATTTTATGGTGTAAAAATCTCGAAAACGCTCTTTCAGTTGTGTGCTATAACACAATTATTATTTGGATCTAACGCGTTACCTATTTAGAAATATTTGAGAAAATGCTTATATAATGTGTATAATGTTTTTGTATATATAAGCCGGCTTCAAAACTCTTCTTTCAGCGGTTTTAATTTTTGTATCTATTCATGCAATTATATCTCGTGTCAATCGTTAGTTAGTGCCATAAATAAATAAATGCGTTTATTTTTACGAATGTGTTCGTTTAAAGTGCACCGAATACTTAAATGGCCATACAACCAAATAATATGGAAGACTATTGAAAACATTTCTAATTAGATTTAAAATTTTAAAATGCTACATACTTTTTAATGTAATACACGCTAATGAGCCAAAAAAAACAGTATGAGACGTTTATAATAGATGTTGTGAAACGAATTCTGTAAAATATTATTATTGGACATTTTACAGGACTACGCCAAACAGCGTCGTGAGCAATTTAGAAGCAAACAAATACAAGTTACTTATGAAGATACCATTGGATGATGTTGAAATTGTTAAAGGTATACATTAGCATTACTGCCATAGTGTCATTTAATAATTTAAAAATTAATTTTTAGTTTCAAAATATTGGTTATTCATGATAATCCCTGTATTGGTATTATTATACTAAGTCATAACTCATTAGAATTATTTTATTTCTAATTTTTCATTAACGTTTAAAACAATATATTTCAAATATTTTATATATAATAAATACCATGCTTATATTTACAATTCACATTGTAAAAAACTCCTCTTGATAATGTAATACTAGAAATCATGGTATAATATGTTAAATTAATTTTTTTGAAAACATTGCATTTTGAAATGTAATATTTACATAAAACATAAATTTTACATTGCAGTTTTTAAAATTTCAAATATCTACGAATAATGTTTTTAAATTATAATAAATAACTAAAACCGTATTTTTTTATTTTAAACTTTTAGGTTTTTTTATGAACTTTTTATTAAATTTTTAAAACTTCTGAATTAGCAACATTTTTTTATCAAATATCGGGTTTTTCTTATAAATTTTTATTTATCTTTATTTTTTTTGTTTTCTCAATAATTTTATTATATACTGGAAGTTTTTTTTCTTTAAACTACCCTTTTCCTCCTCTTAAAAACTCATCAGATTAAAATTCGCGACTTGAAATCAGCCTCAACATTGAAAATTGAAGAATTCTTTCTACTATATAAATTAACTCCAAATAAATACAAAAAAATTCACACTCACACACATCACTTTAAAATCAATTTGTTTATTACTCTATTCCAAATCTAACACAGGTAATTAAATATTTGATTATATTTCAGTAAAAGACGAAAACGTACGACGCATGCTTCGTGAGATGGAGTATTTATCAGAAGATGTCTCCACGCTGACACAAATGACAGATATGGTTTCCATGTTGCACTGTCCACACAGTCACTTGGAAGAGTCAATTAAAGATATGCTAAGTGCACTCAACAAACAACTATCAGAACGTCAAGCCAGCGACACTCAGCTATGTTATCTTGAACTGAACTTGCACACCAGGTAAAAAGATTATTAGTAGCGTAGCTTACGCCTTTCTTGTGTCAAGGTAGCCTTAGAAAAGAAAAAAAACAATTGTTTTAAACAATAGATTGTTAATGAAAACTGTAAAGGGCCAAAATAATGTATAAATTTAATTATTGATAAATAAAATTATATTATTCTGTCAAAAAGTAAATTAAAAAAGTAAAAAGTATATTAAGCATGGCATGACCTATTGTTTATTTAATAGGGAATATAATTTTCGATTTGAAAAAATCCCAAGACTAAAGGGGATAAATGAAAGTTTTAATGTTTTGGTTTTTTTTTTTTCAGGAATGGCACAGAAACCGTATCAATAATGTTTTCGAAACCTGAAAAACGAGCAAACTGGGAAGAATCTTTTAACGAAGCCAAACAAAAACTCGGTAAATATAATAATAAGTGAAATGCAACAATATCTTCAGATGTATACATACAGTCTTTTTACTAAGAGTCTCATCTCGACGTTTATGTATTTATACGGGCACAAAGCTATAATAATAATATTGGTTAAAATACTTCAAAATAGACTTAATGATATTCGATTCTAAACATTATAATCGATCTATTTAGGTTTTCGATAAAATGTTCGGCGGTTGGTTACATAACGCCACTTCGCAAATATTCCCCATTAAACAATATAGGGATACTTTTGGGTGTATTCAAATTTAACTATGGCGATATAAAACACATTTTCACCGTCTCTGTTGTGTATTTCAGTTCTGTCTACGGACCGGAGACCGAATGCTGATTTCGTCGGTCCGGTGCCCATACGAAAAACCAGGGCTGGCTTGCAGTTTACGTGTGCGGCACCAGCGTTGAACCAAAGAGACGTGTGGGTTTGTAACAGTGATGGATACGTGGGCCAAGTATGCGTGTTGAGCCTTTATCCTGAACCGACGGTCACTTCGTGCAACGGTGTATGCAACGCTCGCATACTGTGTGTCACCTCGATACCAGCTCCACAACGCGTCGAGTAAGTCGTCCATTAGCAGTTTTGTACACTGTCTGTAGTTCAAGTTTTACATACTTTTATGACAGTTTTAATATTATTTTTTCAATATTTTTTTCCATTCTTATCTGTTCAGTCAAATCAACAGTGCCGACAAGGACGACCAGACCAATAACCCAGAGATTAGCATATCGGTCGAAGACTGTGCTGAACAGACTGGGCCGGACATCAAATTGGACAGGTAATAAGCGTTTTGTAATCACAGAAAACCATTAAAGAGTAGCGCTCAAGAGTCATATAAGCAGATCGGCTATGTCAATTTTATATGAAGATGTGATTAAAAAATGGGATTTCTCCAATGGTGTTGCCCAGTTTATACAAAAATAGCTTGTAATGTGCTTCAAAATATTAAAATATCCAAGAATACAATTTAAAAAAAAAATTTTAAATTTATAATCAAACTACAAAAGTACAAAATTAAAATAATATTACATAATATACGTAATTTAATAAAACTTTACCACTTATCAATGGTGATGGTATAATCAATTATTTTACTACGGAGAAGGCTAAAAAATAAATAGGTATTTAAAATATTTAAATGCGTGTATTAATTTTATTTTATAATATAAAATAGTGAAAATTAAGAAATTTAATTTAATAGATAAAAAACAATTTAAAAAAATTTAAAATAAAGCATTATTTTTTGTGGGAAAAACTGATGCACAACGATTTAAGTGCATAGTTTTTTTTAACTAGAAAAAAATGAAATGTCCTTATGCCGACACGGGTCGCAAGTTGTGAGTACTGCTACAGCAATGCCGGTATACTCATTTTTTTTTCTCGCAGCTCATCTAGTGAAGAAGATGATGACAAGGATGCTGGTCATGATCGCGTGCCTGACAGAATGTACCCCACAGAACCTATTGACTTCGAAGGTGAGCCAACCATGTGGTTAGGTACAGAGGACGGATGCATACACGTGTACAATTCAATGGATAACATTCGCATAAAACGGAATAAAGTGAAAATTCAACACGGGTCTGCGGTGCATTGTATCATGTAAGTGCAAGGCAAAGATAGAGAAGATCAATACTATTAATTTTTTAACGCATAATATTATTTAATATCATAATCGTATATCACATACATAAACATTATAGTTTTCGGTAAATTATTATAGGTTTATTATAGTTTTCTTATCATATTTCTAATATATGAAAAGCGATGTTGCTTTAAAAGTGTGATAAATAGGTAAAATTAAAGTAAATTTTATACTGCTAAAATATAAGTATCATCATCATTAATATATTGATACGATATTATACAATTTAAAATGGAAAATTTTAATTTAATTATTTCTGTTTAATAGTTATCTCAACAATCGCGTTTACGTTTCATTAGCAAATGGCGATATTTGCATCTATTATCCAGATACGAGTAAGTACAACAATACATCAATAATTGAATGTCAACGTTGATAAAAAAAAAAATAAATACAATCTTACAATCTTATACACCTTTCAGATGGTAATTGGAATACATCGGATCCGGTGACCATAAACGCTGGGTCGGCTGCTATCCCGGTTTCCAAAATGTTGCCCGTTGGTGATAAGCTCTGGTGTTCATGTCACAACACTGTTAAGATATTCGACACGGTCTCATTACAATTTCAAGTGAGCAAATAATATGACAAAGTATACTCGAAAAAATACAATTGTTAAATGATTTGTAATACAACTGTGTTAGACTTAGATCTGCATCTGGTTGAAAACATATAATATATATATATATATATATATATATATATCAAATTTCATTTTTATTCTAATGTTTTAATAATATTTTAATACTTGTACAAAAAAAAAAAGTTTAAATTCGATCAAAAACTGTAGAAAATTCACAACAATTGAATATTTATTATTAAAAATAAGTCTATAATATAATAAATGTGCTAAATTATGAAATATAAAATATCAATAAGCTAAGTATAATTTTTTTTTTAAAACTGCTCATGTAAAGATATAAAAATTAATTTAGCTATGTTTTAAATTCAAAACTTTTGAAGATAATTTAAATACTAGTATTTTGATTCAACAATTTACTATATTATTTTCAATAATAATTTTTATTATGGTCAATATTATTATTTGACTAGTTTTTATAATTTATTTTCTGTATGAATATGTTCTTATTATTCTATATTTTAGCATTAGGTATCCAATACATTTTAACAGATACAATCAACATTCAATGACAATGCTAGCAAACCCTCTACATTTTCCATTTAAATATTAGCCTTTAGTAAAATAATCTTGTATAATATCACTTGAAGAGAGTGTACTCATTATTGATACATTTTGAAACAGTAATAACGCTATCATATATGTGCATGCGTATAGACAACCTATTTACTGAATAGATGTGTCCACCTTACCGCAATTATACGCATAAGGGGAAAATACTTTCATTTCTAAACATTACACATTGTCGGAATATAGTTTAAGTGTGTTTTGATGAATACATACACATTTTGTTCATCGTAATTCACCAGCCGTCACTGACATTGGTTGATATCGCTTCCTTAGTATAAAATGTGACCATGCGCATATTTTTGAGCGTAACCACTGACTCGATCTACAATTTCTTAGACCCCAGCCTTTCCACTCGTCAGTATCCGACCTATTAACTATACCTATATTGCGCACGATTATTAAATACACATTATATACAATATAGTGTATGTGCCGTGTGTGTTTACAGTAATGTTTTATGGAAACGGTTACTTACCCGTTTATCGTTTTCAGCATTCTTTCGTGATCGGCGGTGACTCGAATCGATCCATCACCAACATGGTCGTGTCAGGAATGGGCGTGTGGTTGTCTCTGCAGAACTCGGCCGTGCTTCGGCTAGTCCACTCGGTCACGTACGAAATTCTGGCTGAAGTGAACACAGCGCCGGCCGTCACTAAAATGCTGTCGAGTAAGTACCTATATAGTATATTGTGTGTCAAACCGTTTCCCGAAAGCGTGAGGTCGTGTGGATACATAGTTCATGACCGTCTTATGGCGACATAATAATATTATATTATGTAGGTTGACAACGAACGTCGATAGTAGTCGTCTAAAAAGTATTTCTTGTTTTCTTTTTTTTTAATCGTTTGTTCTTTGCAGGCTGCGACGACATCATAAGGCAACACAAAGCGGCATGTCTTCGAGTGACATCGCTGTTGGCGGTCAAAGACCTATTGTGGATCGGTACCAGCGCGGGCGTCGTCTTGACCATGTCTATACCGGCCGTGGTCGCAAACACTAGCAAACTCGTCACACTTCCTGTTCCTATTGGTTAGTAAACAGTTTTAACTTCTCTTACATATTTTTTACCTAGGTTTATGTATAAAACATTAATAAACATGTATCAATGGTACCTCCAAGAGTTGTGTGTGTGTGGGAGCCGGGAGATAGAGAATAGAGTGAAAAGTTCTTAGAAACTCGTAAGAAATGGTCGACATCAAAAAGTACTTACTAGTGGCTAATTTTGTAATAATAAGGCTAAAGTGGTTGTATAAATAAAACATATTAAATATATATATAAGGACTAAGGAGCTATATTTTAAATTTATAACTATTAAAAATGTTTGAAATACTTTTTTATGCAATTCAAGTATTATTATTTAGATAAATTTTTAAAAGACTACCAGTAAATTAAATTATAATTTATTCTGTACTTATATGCTCTTTAAATTTTCCCACAGGTGTACCACACGGTCACACGGGCCACGTCCGGTTTTTGACTCTGGTTGGTCATTTGCCACAGAACTTTTCCAAACAGAGACGGCAGTCGTTGAATCAGAGAAAGATGAGTTCATCCGGCAAACTATTACTGATATCGGGTGGCGACGGATACGAGGATTTCCGATCGACAGCCTCGTCGGAAGTGGCCGGTCGCGAGGACTCCACAAACCATCTTTTGCTGTGGCACGTGTGATGGGACCCAGAACCGGTGCATGAAACACAGCCCTCAAATACATTTTAATCTCCGGTTTAAAGATCGACCGTGGACCACCACCTCTGCAGATTGATATTATAGATCATTAGTTGATAATACGTTTCTTCGATATCGCAAAATAACGAGTGTGCATGTGCACAGATATAAGTACTGCACTACTGCATGCAATCGCAGTGGCACCGAGTATATTATTCGTATCATTGCACTTAAACCTTTTTAACTATATTGGATTGGTTGATGGATCATTACAGCCAATAAATCAGAACGGAATCGTTATTTTGTTTTAGTTTAAAATGTTTAAATCCGTTTCTATATAGCATACCGGACCAGTGGGTCAGATTTTTGTAGATTTATCGTTGGCGTCACTATAACACGATCTGTTCAGTGTAGTATTTACCAGTGTGAACCTTCAATCAATAATTGTAATATTACTATTATTAGTTATTAGTAAAGATAAATACTGTAACTAGTATACATGTCTATTCTAAACCATTCATGTGAACCTTGCAAAGTCTATGCTTTTGTAATTATATATAAGAACATCATAATATTTGCACCAATGGCTTAGATGTCATCGTAGGCTTAGAAAAATATGGCATTGTACGTATTATACAGTACTTAATACAATATTTTACTGTGTTGAATCTCCCAACTCCCTATTAAGATTTTTAATAAATATTATTACTATGATTTTATCAATATCTATAATATATTATATCTTATTTACGTCATGCAATTATGATGCATTTTTCACGTTTTTTCATGATTTATAATTTATTTTTAATTATTTTGAATATTATGATTTTGTTATTTATAAATTCTCATTATTATTGCCATTTATTTTCACTATCGTTTTTCGTAATCTTTATATTATTACTATTATTGTTGTATACTATTGTCGTATGCTTAAATTTGTGTTAAAGAAAAATAAAATATTTATATCAATAAGTTATTATAATTTTACTAATTTCATAAATATTGTAAAAATAAGTTATACTTCTTTATTAGCGATAAATACATATATCAAATGTAAGTTTCGGTTTAAATTAAGTTATAGCAAATTTTTGTCGAGTGAGAATTATATGTATTTACTTTAGGAATATCAGGTACAGTATTCCTAATTTTTTAACTTAAAACTATGTACTAATACCCATTTACTTAATGTTTATATTTTAACTAAAATATAGATACATAATTTATTTTTATTTTGTTTATTAAACATATTTTATTGTTTTGTATGTCAAGTAGAGTTAAATCTTATGATTACGACTTATAAGTTATTATGTAATTATTTGTTACCAAATTGTTATTAAGTACTTAATTAATATTACAAAAATTTAATATAATCAAACATTTTGAATTAAATGTTAAAATTTACAGTAACTATCTATCTACTCCCCTAATTGTCTAAATATTAAATATATTGTTGTTAAAATTTGTTTTCGAAAAATTATATAAAAAAAAAATTACTTAAAATATGTGAGCTTTAAAAAAATTTAAACAGGATAATATTTAATGGATATATTGACGTATTAAAGTTTTATATTTGAAAGTAACATTGAATCATAACACTTGGAAAATTATTCTGAGTAAAGCTTGATTGTAATACTTATTCTAACATATATTTTTTTTAACTATGGTTTATTTGAGTTTTCTTCGTGGTTAGTTGAAATCGTTAGAAAAATTGTAAAAATTTCTCAACAATAAGTACATTCTAAACTAAATATCCTTTACTATTACGAGCATTATAGTGCTATATGAAACTTGTTAGTAGTCTTTCTCTACCTAGTAAAATAAAATAGCTTACAGAAAAAAATATTGATACTAATTAATAAAACATTCATAGATAAAATTAGTATTTTTTTTCATTTTACTAGTATAAAACGTTCAATGACAACCGAAGTACTAATCGAAAAACATGCTTAATGGTACTCATAAAATCAAATCAAAATAAAATCATGTAATATTATATTATCAATTGTTTTAAACGTAAATTTACTATAAAACGTATACAACTTCATTGAAACGTATATTAGTTTATCTTGACCAGTACGGCAGTACCACTTGAAAAGATTAGATTAGGTATGTCAAAAATTAGTATTCAAATTCTAACTAACGAGTACATCTCCCGGTCAACCACACGTCATACACATTAAAACGTTACATTTTAGTAATTTTCACAACCATATTTTATCTATTCACAAGTGTCGTAAGTTATTCGATGTATAATATTTCACGAATAAAATATATTGTATATTTCATTAGTAAAAATAAAGTTTCTACATGAATCAGTTTGGTATAGATATTATTACTGTGTTTTTAAGCGAAGCTAACAGTACAACTTGAATAATTGTTTATTAATATACAAGTACCTACTGAATTATTCGATTTTAATAATATTATTGTTTTTCACGAATCTGAAGCACAAAAAGTATCTACGAATATTTGTTAAATAATTTTAGTAAATTAACTATAGCGCTTCTCTTACATTTTAGAATGTCACCTTCAGATCATTAAATAAGGCAAATAGACTTGTGCGTATATTATATTTGAATTATATAAATTAGAATTAAATTTGTTACGTATTTGTTAGTAATTAACATAATTATTATGAGATAATGAAATAAAATACTATGTTTAAAGTACACAGTCTGTTCAAATTAGCACAATACACATAAGTGATGATAATAACGTATATGATGTGATCATTTACACGAGTAATGTGAATATAAACCATACGTTATTAACTCTAGGCCCAAGGATCAACTGTAATGTAAAAAAAAAAAAAAAATGGAAAAAATGGAAAAATGGAAAAAGCAAAAGAGTTATGATGCCTTATTTCTTAACAACGCCAAGATCTTTTCTATTTACTCATAAGTGATACTAAGTTTCAACTTTATGCTGGTCCACTGTTGGAGAAGTAATAACCAAATGGTACCATTTTTTATTTATTATCAATATTTTTTTTTTTGATTCAATTTTCAATTTTAATTTCTACTCACCAGAGGATTGAGTATTATCCGTATTCAATTTTACATTTCACTGGTCAATAGTCAAAATACCAACAGAAATGACTATTGTATACACATTTTTAATGTTAAATTTTGCACTATTATTTTATTTGTTAATATTGTTAGCTTTATTTTTAGTTCATATGTATATTGTAACGTACACTATATTGTAATTTGATAAAAACCATCATTTTTGTTGTATATATACTAAACTATTTACCTATTCTTGTTAAAAATTCGGACTAATCGTAACTATGATATTATTACTTGTATAACTAAATGAATGTGAATTCAGAGTCTATTTTTAAGAAAATTTATTTATATCGCTACTTAACTATTACTTACAAGTAATTTTTTTTTTTAGTAAAACAGTTGGTTGAAAGTTGAACTAATTGTTGTCAAAAACACCGCACATAATATACAATAATAATTATTATATTATATCATAAATATTATTATTGCTTAAATATGTTAATAATACCCGAAACAATATACCGACGTCCTGTAGACCAAAGTTAATAGATTAGTGTCATTAGTAGTATACAAATAGTTTAGAATAATTTTAAATATTTTGAAAATTGCAGTCTGTTTAAAATATTATAATCAAAATAACAATAAAACTCTTTAAGTTTAATATGGCTAATATTTTTCAAATTACAAGAAAATCGTGCAAGAGAAATTGTTATTTTATATTTAAATATTCAAATTCGTCATAATATTTTAACTTCAAACACTCATAACCACGTGCACCTATTCGTCCAAAATCTGGATACATCTTTAAATTCGATAATTATATTTATCCAATATCAATCAAATATCATTAAGATAAAATGTACCAATTAAAATATACATATTATAATACAAACAATAATAAAAAAAAAAAAAAAAACTAATACTTTAATAATAATAATTTTTGACGTTAATGTCGATAATTTGTTTTTCTAATAGTCTCTAAAATATTTGCTAATAATATTATCACTGCAACTTCATTCCATAAATGTATACTGCTAATTGTAATTGCGCTCATAAAGTTTATTAAAAAGTATATACCTAATTATGTATGTGGTATGTCTCTCGTTAAATTATTCAGAGATAAGTGATTATTTGGTTAAAGAATCACACGATTTTTTTTATAAAATTAATTTTATCTATTGAAATCCGACCATCTGTTATATACGATACGTATCAAACTTTTTGTCGATGTTGATGGTTTACAGTTTCACGAGTTTGATTATAGAGCTATTGCAGGTAGGTATTAAACTGGTTTTCTAGAAGATAGGTAATTTATATCCACCCACCCATCATTCAACGATTCCGGTAGTTTTTGGATTTTTTTTTGATTTTTACTATAAATGTCAAATGGATAATATCTATGAAGCTACACCTAAATGTTGAAACGTAATTTTATTAATTACTATGATTATTTTATGTAAAACTGATTTTCTAAATAATAATATAATCTATTCGTTGCGGCTTTCATTTTTTGTTATAGATTCATATTGGACTTTGTCATTTGTGTTAATATGTCTATAATCTATAAAATGTTTATTGAAGAACCCCGTGCAATTGATATTTATAATATGCTAATATGCTCGAAAGTATAACTTACGTATTATCATGTGTAGTGTTACTATATGCAAACATAACTGTGAATTGAGATCCGTTTAGTTCAAGAAGTTCATAAATATTGCTTTGGTCTCAACTAAAAGTACCAAGACTACATTTTTATTAATTATACAATATACTAATAACGATATGTTGATAAACTAAAATTATTATAGTTTACATGAAATAATGATGACGTATTTAATAAATATATAAAACAGTACAATAAATAAAAGAACATATATTTTATAATAAAAATAAAAAATATATTGAACCATGGTTATTACTTATTAGCATAATTAAATTCGAAACATTAATATGATGTAATTATATAATAACAATAACAATAATGATAATAGTAATAATATTCATAGTATATAATATGTGTAATAATATAATGATATTATATTATACATTAAAATATTCGAACATATACAAATTTAATACCGATGATAATTTGAAAATAATTGTTTGGTGACTAAGTAGCCATTGATGCATAATAAATAATTAATTGAAAAAATGTATATTTTTATTGTTTTTGATTTGATAAGATTAAACGTAAATGTAAAAACTGTTTTATATGGTCTTTAACTATATACCCATTACCCATATACCCCTTCCTAGTGCTTTTTAAAATTGTTTAACTAAAAAGATAGGTAAGTGGGAAACGCTCTGCGCTATACATTAGGTGTCAAGTGTGAATTCAACGCTATCATTAAGAATTATGTTTTATGATATATTAAAGTAATTTATTTTACTTTTGATAATACGGTAAATTAATATAATTTTCACCGAAAATATTGCATTTATTATATTATTAGTATTTAATCATTATTTAATAATTTATATTTATACCATATTCTAACAGTTTAACTACCTCAAAATTTAATAACATGTTTCTGTTTAAATCGTAAAACAGCAAAAATATATTTCATAGTATAAATAGATTATATCTTGAAATAAATAAAAAAATTCATCGCGCATAGTAAAATTCATAACAATACAAGTAAGTATAAGTAATTTCGACTAAATTTATATTTTAAGCTCAAATATAAAATTTGTTAAAAAATAATTGTCTTGATATATATTTTAGGTTTTATGGTTTTAGTATGAACTTACATTACTTGTAATCTATGTATAGATTGAAAAACTTATTAAGAACCTTGAATTATATTTTTAAATATAAAAAATTTTTTTTATGAATTTATTACAATAAAATAATTTATTAATTTTTGTAGTTTTAGTTGAATTAAACGCTTCTAAGAATACTGTGAATATAGATTTTTGATATTTTTTATTGAAAAATTAGCAATTAATATTAAGTTTTGTATTAAATTTTCAAATAGTTTTATTCAGAAAATAATTTTAATCGACATTTTTAAGAAAAAAAAAATTCTCGTGCCTATAAATAACTCAAAAATAGTCAAAATATGTTGAAAATATTATCGTAAATACAAAACGATAATATAAACATTTAGTAAAAAGTATTGTGAATTTTGAAGTTTAACCTCTTTAAAGTACAATTTGTCAAAGTAATTTGATACAAAAAACTACTCTCATTTTTTAAAACTGAAGCATTTTATCAAAGACTTATCCACAAAAAAAAAATCAATACTCGTTCCAGTAAAATCAATACAATCATCGTTCTGCTCAGAATCTAAAATGTGTAACTGTATACTCAAATTTTCGACTATGGATTTTAAGAAAGCACTTCGCTTCGTGTAGAGTTGACTCTACAAACGTGTTAGATTAGATAATATTTTTATTTTAATTAAATCTAATATTAATATTCTAATTTATCAATTATTATCAAGTTAAACTGCCGAATTTTGTGTATGACTTCATGATTCATGTTTCATTAGATTAGTTGGCACATATTTTAATCATTTTTAACATTGCATCATTTGCATACAATGTGTTAATATATCTACGTGGTTACGTATATACCAACTTTAATTTATTTGAGAAATACGCATTTATGGTT
Organism: Melanaphis sacchari; assembly: GCF_002803265.2. Lineage (NCBI taxonomy): Eukaryota > Metazoa > Arthropoda > Insecta > Hemiptera > Aphididae > Melanaphis > Melanaphis sacchari. The sequence goes on from NW_020270420.1 coordinate 90,265, forward strand.
TTATTTTGAATCAAGAAATTAGGTTAGTTATATCAAAGTAAAAATATTCTAATTATTGAACGTGAAGCATGCTATAATAATTTATTATACTAAGCATGAATTTCCTTAAGTTATAAGCTTCAAAAATAAGTACATATTATACTTATATTATACATATACTGTATCATATAGATATCTACAGTTTTTTTTTGTAAATGCATTTTAAATCTATATAGATATTAAGGTTATAATATTTCCAAGAAAAAATCTTGAAACATTTTGGAAAGTGGGCTGAGACTTCAAATTACCGTCCATGATAATAAACGAGCTTGATAAATTAGAAAACAAGTAGCTGTTAGTTTTACACATACATATTACTACTTAGTACACTACACTGAAGTGACAAGTTGAACTGTAAAATATTTCCGTACTTATTTTGGATATTTTTTCTGATTCGATACCTAACTTAAAATTATTGAAATAAGGAATGTGTCATTTGCCACTGAGTGCACGTGAAATCTCCACCATCAATACCTTATTTTGATTGCAGGACACTTTGTACATCACAATAATTCATGCTATGTAATAGACATATAAAAGTATTTAAAAATTATTCTGATTATTGATGTTATATTATGCCATTACAATATATTATTAAAATAATATGATTTATAACTTATAGCTCAACGGTGTATAAAGGTTTGTAGTAAATTTATCCGTACAAGTCACATTTGAACACTTCCAACAAATATTTAATTTATTTATTCTTAAAATGGCATATCCTTACCTATATTAAAACATTTTGGATTTAATTTAGTTGTTTGGTTTTGGTTTATAATGTATTTTAGAGTGTTTATAGGTTTGTTCTTACTTCTCCTGTGGCATCAAACTCATGTCTCATACTGATTTCGATCTAAAGTTTTGAGCAATTTATTTTTATCTTATCTTGTAAAATATATTTTTTGGTTTATTTATACTGTATAAAGTGTCTGCGATCGATTTTTACCAATTTATTTTCATCATAAAAAATTTGAGTAAGTTACTACTCATTGTGTTTATTGTGTATAAAAACGATTCGTGTGAAGGCGATCTGACAGCTATATAATTTAGAACTAAGTTTATTTTATGATACATTTAAATTAAAATATTATAGTAATTATTTATGTTTCTATAATGGTAATATAATAAATTAAATACATTTTTGCCGAAAACATTAAATATACTATATTATTAATATTTAATTATCATAATTTATAATAGTATATATTCAAGTCATATATTTAGTTAATGACTTTTGAGTAAATACCGAATTACTGTCGAACTATTTAACAATATATAATACTGTGTATTATGTATACGATAACTATTGTGTGAAGTATACATTGATAGTCAAAGGGTATGTAATGTTCCTGTAATGCGGGTAAAATAAAATCAATTTTTGAATGGGACATTCTTACTTAAATATAAAGTAATTACCTAGGTAAAAAATAAAAATTTGTAGATTGTGAACAAACAAATATATACTACTACAATGGGCTAGAGTATAAAATTAGTTTAAATTTTTTGAAAATGTTTATAGTTTTATAAAATACAATAATAATACAGCAAAAATCGATATTCTTCATTTAAATATCTAATATATCTAATTTTACACTCATTTGAAACTATACAAAATAATTTACAAATTATTATAGATATTTGCTAAACTTTTATATTTATTTCCACTAATAAGAAATAATGAAGAACCTTGTACCTATAATATTTTCTAGTTTTTTGATCGAACAAAATAAGAAAAAACATATCAAAAATTTCAAATTTCTGAAAACAATACACAAGAGAAAGACATGCTATTTTGAAAATTATACTTAATCACTTAAAAAAATACAATATTAATATTATTGTTAAAAATTTAAAATATTAATAATATTGTTAAGTGTTTAGCAAAACAGAAAATTGATCTTTTTAAAATTTATTTTGAGTAAAAATTTCTATTTTTCCTGATTATTTTAAAAAGCATTGGGTATTTGTAATAGTAACTTTACAAAATTATCAACTAGTTCACTTTATTTTATAAATCAAAGCATAAATAATCACTTGTAACCTACCAAAAATTCTTTAAAACAAAGTTTTTTTTTGTGGTGCCATGGTGTCACTACAATATGCCATTACGAAAGTTCAACTTAAAGATAACTGATACATGATGAAAATGACGTAATACAATTTGTAACTACCCTAAAATAGTTTGTAATTCATCCAAAAGCACTTTAAACAAAGTCGCATTAACTATTATAAATGAGTTTTCAAGTGTACTACAGTTAAAATACGAGTAAGCACTGGTGTAATAAAAGTAGCTTATCGGTCAATATCCTAAACAAATCATGTTATCCGTAGTATAATTTATTCATTAGTTAATCAATTATCGGTCATTCCGAAATTAAAAGTTATTTTAACGTTACCTACTAGTATGTGCAGTATCAAACCACGTGTTATAGATTAAATCAAATATATACTAAATTTCAATATTATATATTCGTTGTGTAAATTTCATCGCCATAATACCTAATTAATTCATAAATTAGATAAAAGTAAAAAAATTAGACAAATCGTATCAATACGACGTGTTTTTATTCAATTAGGTCTCAATTGTATGGAGTCATAGGGGAATAATTATTATTATTATATACTCACGCGCCATATTTAAAATTATGATAGCATGGAATTTGTCAAAATCTATTGTCAACGATGTGATAAAAAAAAAAAAAAAAAATAGAAAAATAGAAAAATCGCAACGTTTTGATAACTAGCCAAATACCTACAATAAAACATATGATATTATATTAAAATTAAAATAGTAAAACGTGTGTTGTAGCGTTTAGAGTATAAAACATAATTGCAGGGTAATACTGTAGATGTTGTGGTATTGATGGTGGTGGTACTAGTAATAGTATACGAAGTTATTTAACTGTAGTGTGCTTGTACTTTGGTCTATGGAGTGGTCGTCTGATAGTGTATAGTACGCATCGATGAAGAATAAAAAAAAGAACAATATTGTCTTGTGAAAAAAAAAAAATGTAAATGACGCCGGCGTGATTCGATTTCATTTCTGGTATAGTTGAAAACGATTTTATTTTGAAAAATCGTGTTGCAGTAGTCTTTTAATGTCGTATCTATAATTTCGCGATACGATAACTCGGCGCAGACAGCGATGCGTGCACGTCAGCATGTGCCAAAACTGCTGTAATCGCATCGAAGACTATTTACGACAATGAAACGCGTTCGCCTGAGTGCATTGTCACCGACCGTTTAAGTACGGATGATTATTCGGTGGATGCGGGGAAAAGGGAAGAGGGTACTTCGAAAACTGCACTTGGATCGCTAACAGCCGGGCAGCAGACGTCTATTTTTAAACGGACGCGCCACTGCGTCAGGTACGATTGTCTCACCGGAAGACGATAGAATTAAAAAACGAATTCTACAATATTGCACATTAAATACTCCATACCTATATGTATTATCGTGCTATATTTGTTACGTAATTTTAATAATTATGTTTCAACAGTATTTGAATAGGTGCCTATTCTATATTTCCTGTAAATTTGCGAAAAATCAAAGAATATTATTTTACGTCAATCGTTTTATAGCAGCATGTACGAGACGCGAATCATAGTTAATTATAATAATAAAACTCACCAAGAGATTAGTAACCTCGTAAATTATTTCATTGAAAGCTTCGCCATCTGAAAAATTTTTCCATATTCATTTCTTAACTATTAATTAGGAATGCCATATGGCCACCATTGGTTCCTTCTGCGCTCGTGTCTCTCAAATCGTCATTTTATAATAGATTTATAGATGTAATTTAATTAATATACTATACTAATTAAGTCCAGATTGTAGTTAAATAAATAATTTGTATACCTATAATATTATAATAAAGTTAAATCTATAAAATATCTATTATGAGATAGTGTGTAGGTCTTTACTCTCCAGTCTCCACTCACGTTAAATCGAGCTCTAGACTGTGATTGTTGATTTTCTGTAAATTAGTGCACAATTCCTGTGGATGACTGGACGTAGGTATTGCATGAAAAAAAAAAGCATTTAGTGTTGTTTATATGCGATAAAATAGATGGAAGTATCATAAGTAAAAGCATTTTCTTATGTTAAACAGTAAAACAAAACAAACCATACCAATAATATTCATGTTTTCGTATGTTAATTATTATTGCTGAATTCCTTGAATACATACAACCGCTGCTGTCTTAAGTTCATCTTAATGCCCCAGCGTTTCAAAAATATCCCATGAATTTTTATTGGTTTGAATTACTTTACCAATCGCACTATTGTTGGAATGATGAAACTAATTTAAATAAAGGTCACATCGTTTTTAGTGCAGTTAATACAATTATTGTATCTTTAAAACTTTCAAAAAATATGTAAGATTTAGAATATGATATATTCTATGATTTTATGTTGTATTATAACTTATTAAAACTTCAGTATTAATAATAAAAAAATACAACAACAGAGTTGTTATTTTATGTATCTTTCAAAATATAATTTTCTTATTTTCATTTAAAATTGTATTGAGTCTATTCAATTACGATATACATTTGCAGAATATCGATAAAATGAAATTACACCAACGTTTTCGAGGTCATTCAAAACTGTAACCATTAAACGATAAGATATTTTCTTCAGAGATGATAAAAATAGTTAACCGAGTGATTGATAACAAAGTTCACCACAAAACGTTTAACTTTTTAAAACCAAATGGTACAACTTTTCAAACTTTAAAAGGTTTATAAAACTTTTACTACCCACTAATTGGTTTAGTTCTTTTTTGACATAAGTAGTTGAGTGTGTTTTATACAACTAAAGAACTAAACGCGTAACTTTACTGTTGTCTCACTATACGTATAAATTACACATTTACACTTATCTCCAGCAGCATTAATCATTCGAGTACATTTATTTCATACTACTTGATGATTTATGAAAACAATAGTTCTCGTATGCTAGCAATTTTGAATTATTTATCTATTATCGTATCTAAAGTTTAAATTTCTACATAGAAATTATCGAAATAGTTTAAAAGCTAATTTGTCTGGCATTAAAATAGAATTAACGTCTTAATTTATACTAAATTCTGGTTAATTTTTGCTCCTGCTCAAATCTTTGAAAGAGCAACTTACAAAGTTGATACGAATTTTGAATTTTGACGTGAATTAGGGTTTAAATATAATTATAAACGAGTAAATAATAATAAATTTATAATAAAAAATATATTTAAAATGAATAACTTAAAAAAAATGAAGCTCATTGTAATATAATATCTTATTTTACTTACCACTAACCATTATCAGATATATACGCATGGTCATTTCAAATATGACAAACCCATTTTTTTTTTTTATTCACGTTACGAGATGAAGATCTATAATTATTTTTATGTATTATAATAGTTTATCTTTATTTTTAACATCTGGTTTTTTTAATTTTTCAGTAAAGCTAAGTTATTTTAGTAATTAACATCGTCAGTATATAATATACATATTGTCACTTATGGCCTATAGACATTATCATAGCATGCCATTGCTTAACCATGATTATTACTAAAAATGTGAGATTTTTTTTTTTTGATTAATTCTATATTAACTTGCAAATTTAATATAATTTGGTATCTTTTAAAGTTTATTGGTTTAAATTATTATATCTAAAGATCATTATCAATCGAAATTGGAAATAACAACAATATTGAGCTTGTATTGAAGTTAATATACGATATCACGATATCGTATTTTAAAATATAACCAAGAAACATGATGTGCGTGTATTGTATAGCGTATACCTACCTACACATGACTAAATTAAAAACTTTTTAACGCGCCAGTATATATTTTTATTACACTGCTCGTTCAGAACTAGAATGAAGTGTGGAAATGGAAAAAAAAACCATAAATATTATAAAACGACAGAAAATTGCACTAATTATCTAATTTTAAGACAGTTCTAAATTTAATAGTCCCAGAGACGTAACGACGCAGAGTGAGAACGGACGAGGGGACAGCGAACAACTGTCTGCTTGCGCCGTCACCTCTGTAAATATTATAAGTATAGATTTTGAATCAAATACAGAAATATAATAAAATATAATATGTATAAGTTTCGTATCTACCGAGTATAACGGAGTTTCTGTATTATCTATTGTACTTCATTATGCAATACTTTTCAGCGCTTTGGTTGATTATTTGCAGCGTTCTTTTGCCGATAGGCCCCAAAAGATCGGATCACGTTGATGTCTTGCAATATTAAATCATTATTATGAGCTGAAAGGTCTATATATATATATATTTTAATACTTTTCATGAGAACAAATTGATTTTTCTTCCGCGTATATAGTAGGTAGTTCTATTAGCAGAAGACAGTTTTTAGTAGATAACAGAACATGATATTATATTATATCAAGTATGTTCTTAGTATAGTATTAAATAAACCAACTACACATACCTTTATACTGAAATGTATTATTATGCTGAATAAATATATTTTTGGAACATTTAAAAATACTGACATTTATTTACAATAAAATGAAATCATAATGATATTAGGTAATTTAATATAATATTTGAACGGTTTTATTTTTTTTTGTTTTTGGTCACAACATTTGTCATACAATGGTTACAATATCAAACTAACACAAACAATCATTTTTGGGAACATAGAAATGGTAGTAATATAAATAAACAATGATGGACTATAATATAAGTATACGCGATATACTTATATAGGTAATAGTGTTATAGATATAATATTATCTAGTACAAATACATAATACGATGGACACAACAACGCGAGCCGCTTTCATAATTAATACTTAAGTAATAAACACACTAGTTCCACGATCACTAGAAAGATACATAAGATTTTAACGTTAAAAATATAAATAAGTAAAAACAAAACAAAATCTCTAAAAATACAAAACTTTGAATATTATTTATTTTGTTTTTTAATTCACGTATATATACTTCTCCCCAGTGATCTAAACACTTATAAAACGAATATTGACTAGGTGTTTTTCTCTGTAATATTTAACAAATATAGAGTATAAAAATCACTATTATATTTTACTTCTTAGGAAAAAAAATTCATATTTATCGCTTAGTATTCATTAAAATTGTTGTGGGAAAATTTTAAATCATCGCGTACGGACAGTAAATAAATAATAATAAATATGTATATAATATTATATCATAATGCTAATGTATAATATGCATTAAATAAAACTAGTCAGGCACATTTAAAAATTACAAATTGAAAAAAAAAAATATGACACTTTAATATAAATTTGTACAACATAGGAAAACTAAAATATATAAACTTATTTGGTATAAAAATGTATTTTTAATTTTTACAAAAACATTGTTGCGTTTCTTAAGCACGCGAGATTTCACGAATTCGTATTTTAGATTCGGCGAGGGACGAACTTTGGTGTTTTATAAAATATTCGCCGTTAATCGGACTGGTATGAACGTATTATAATTATTATTAATAATAACATAAGGTCGCGACGATTTAAAACGCTGCTCGTTTGTCACGTACATTTTATACTATTTGAAATTTGGAATGTAAACAAATTGTTTTATTGTTCAAACGGACGTCAATAAGCATGCGCGTTCTAATACATTCGTGTTCTCTAGTTAGAATACCTACATTCGACAGAGCCGGACAAATTTTTCGTTTATATTTTATTTTTACCGTATGGTGTAAAATAATATCATTCGGAATAACAATATAATACAATATCAGTAGAGTAAAAAATTAATAAACAAATTTAACGTGTTTTTTCGTTATGTTATAATTTAAAAAATGGCACATTTCGGGAAGTCTACGGAAATATACAAACCTGGAGTCGCAGCCAATGTATTACATATTATACTTATATTATACGACATTATAATTGTAAATTTTATACCGAAGAATACTGAACGTTCACTGAATACCGATGAGTGATGCTGCGAAATATACGGGTGAGGATGGGGTGGGGGGATGGGTGGGTAGGGAAACGGTCAACGATAACTTTTAAAACCCCGAGTGGTCGGGCGCGGTGGAGGGTAAACCGTGGATAGATTTCAGACGCGGAAAACGTAATAACGTGTGCGCTCGTAAGCGGCGGCAACGGCGTGTGAAGATTCTACGCAGACTACCTCCCGGTGGGCAGATTTCACGGATAATGTTGTGGTTTTTTCGGCGCGCATAATTATATAATAATCAATAAGTCTACAACTATATATTATTATCATCATAATATATTTTACGTACTATTAATGCGGCGATAAAAATATAACGACGCGCGTACAGCTTAAGAGGATATCAGGTAGACGTGTCGCATAATGTGACACTATAAATACATAACACCTGCGATGTAGTTTTGGATAAAGTATAAGTATAGTAGGCATATAGGCATAGTAATATGATTGTAATATATTATATTGCGTTATACGATATTATGTTATTTCGCGATCGTAGGTCGAACGCGGTCGACGAGGATTGGATTTGCCGCGGTCGACTCTAGCGGGACTCCACGCGGAAACCGATCGCGGCGAGCACAACATAATAGTAATTATAGCAATGATAATAATAATAATAATAATAATAATAATAATAATGATAATAATAATGATAATAATAATAATAATATTATAAAATAAATGATAATATTTTACGATATAAGAAAAGCAGTACTGTATAAATAATATAATATATGACAATAATAGTAATAACAATAATATAATATGTTAAGCGCCTATAATATTGTGTATTGCATTATCGTTATCGCTATTGTCATTAATATTAATATTAATATATATATAATATGTACATTTATTATTATTGTTACGGTTAATTGTCGTTAAAATGTAGGAACTCGTCTGTCGGAACCGTGACCGCCAAAGCCGCGATCGCGTCGTCGTCATCGTCGTCGTCGTCGGCGCCGCCACCGCCGTCCGCGTCCGCGATCGACGACGGGGCGACAACCGTGGTAACCAGCACCTGCTGGACCGCGACCGCGGGTTCCGGCGGCTGGGCGTCCGTCTCCGATTTTTTCCCGGCCTTTGCGCCGTGCTGCCGCTGCGGTTTATCGCCTTTGCCACCTTTACCGCCGCCGGTCGTGGGTTTTTTCGATTTCTTTTTCCGGCCAGCGGCGTCCACCTTCCGGTGATTGATTTCGTCGCCACCGTCGCCACACCGGTTGTTGTTGTTGTTGCTGTTCTTTTTCTTGTTTCCGCCTCCGCCGCAGTCTTCGTCCTCTCTGCTGCCACCGTCCCTGTTCCCGTCGTCCTTGCTCTTCTTCCGACCACCGCCGCCACCGCCTTTCATTTGGCATTTGCGGCTCTGCGACTTGCGGTGCTTGGCAGTGGCGTGCGGCGGCCCCACGTGCGGCGGACACGCGTGTTGGTGCCGGTGCGCGTGCGGTATGGACGCCGGCCACTCGGCCGACTGCAACGGGCGCCGGTTGGCCAACAGCCGTTCCACCCGTTCCGCCGGCACCGGTTGCGTCAGCACACGCGTATACGCGGACAGCTTGCCGAGGGGGGCGTCCGCTTTTACCTGCACCTTTCGCGGCGCACCCCGCTTGTTGAGCGCCAGGTAAAGGGTGCGTCGGTCGTTCGTGTACTTGACCGACGAGTACGTGTTGTAATGGTTTTGTTCGATCATCTCGTTGAACACGCATTCGTCCTCGAAATCCTTCTGCAACAGACAACAGAAAACGTTAGCATCACAGTTATAATATCAAACCGTCGAAATACACCTGATAAACTATGTACTACGTGTAAGCATAATTATTAGGTAATATATGGAATAAAATATTCTGAAAAACTATGTCGATATATGAAACGATTAAATGAATAGGTACTTCTTAAAAATAATACTTCGAACAGGTAATTTTAACATTGTGGTGAAGTCGGACAACGAAATCAGTTCTTTAATAGCTCAAATATTAAAACATAATTTTTCAATTTTGTCAATTTATCTTTTAAAATTATATTATATTTAACACCTACGACTTCCTGTAGAAGTTAATGCAGACTATACGATATTTTATGATTCAACAGTTCTGTTTAAACGTTGAAAATCGACGATGTAGATTTTCGTTTAACTTCTACATCGAACAGTAATCCATGGAAACCATTTATCTACTATATTGTGCTATACAGTATATACACCCTCTATTTTATACAATGCCAACCATGATGGACGAATAATTACGACGTGCCACTCTTTTGCCAGTGGGTATCAAATCGCTAAAGACGAATTCTATATTTTCTGCCCAGACTTATTCAATAGTCTTCCCCCAAAGAGCTTTCGAAGAATTCTTTGCATTATTGTGATAGAGAACTTCATAAAGTTTATATTTTATAGCCAAATATTACTACACACATTTAATAATCTATTGGTAGGATGATAAGCGAAACAAAAATGTAGTTTTCGGTCGATATAAATTCCTAAATCGGGACAACTGTATACGTTATTGCTTATTCTTGACCACAAAGCTTCTCTGACATTTTTGTGAAAAGAATGTCCATTTTTTTATGACTTTTTAAATTATTTTGGTAAAGAGGTTAAATTTCCTTTCCAATTAGTAATATTCTGGTCATTATTTTTTATATTTTTGAATGGAACCAATTGATTGTATAATACATATTGTGTGTGTGTGTGTGTGTGTGTGTTTAAAAAAAAAATATATTTTGAAACGTTAAATTAAGATAAATAATTGAACTAGAATTGTATGACCACTTTCAGAAAAACTTCCACATATTGTACTATTAGTTTGTAATCAAACTAATGGTACGTGATTTTTGTAAGATCAATTTTAAATATGAACAAAAAAAAAATTTAAAATATATGTTATAACTATTATACCTGTACTTTGATCAATTATTTATTAAATGGTTTGAAAAATAAAGATGAACATGTATTTATGTAAATACTCACTTTAAATTGTTATTCAAAAACAATTTAAATACTTGTATAGATAAATTAATTACACTTTAAAGCGTTACATACATGCCAATTATGACCAACGGAGGCTTATAGATAAACAGTATGTATACTAATTTTATTATACGCTAAAACATTTTTTTTTTTTTTTAAATATTTTCTTTAAATGAAAATATTACCTTTATTTATAATAATGAACATATAAGTACAATGATAAAACGCAATATTTAAATATTTGTCGTTTGTTTAGTAACGCATATTATTATTATACCACATTAAACAGTGAACGTTATCTGTGCTTATTCTTAAAAAGTTTGTTATCGAAAAAAAAAAGAAAAAATTGTCGGACATAATTCGTGCGTGAAATTAAGCAACCTGGTGGAATTTTTCCACGCGAACCATTTAAGCAGTATGTATAGATATGTACGCGACGCTGTCTCAAATTCGAAACGGGTTTAGTAAATTTCGTACCACTGCCCACTTACACGTACGCACACAGCTCACATGTCTCAGTAATGCATTGCGTTCGGTATTAATTTCGTTCACATTATTGCATGTGACTACGAGTATTCTTTATTTCTTTGTATAAAGCTATATAGGTAGATAGACTCAGAATCCGGTACCCTGTTTTCAATAACTATGTACAACATACACGTCTTCGACGAAATAAATCATAAAAAATACCGTATGTTTGTATTTTCGTACAAAGGTTCGTTAAGCTGTTTTACGCACATATATATCAATATAAATCCGCTAAAATCCATTAATTAAATACTTTTCTTTGACGTGTATAAAAATAAAGATGGATCCGTTATAATGTCATATTTTTTATACTGTTTTTTATGAAAATGAGATAGTTTTTGTCTTTTGCGTTAGTTTAAATTCGGATATACACAACAGACAAAATACATTTAATGCCTTTTAAGAGGGCGCAAACATAATACACATTAAAATATCTTCACGTACTTCAAACAGTACTACTTTTTTTATTAAAGCCATGGAAGTGACAGAAACGAATGGTATCTTAATAAATGTATATGAGAATGTGGAATTAACATCATTAAAACTAAAAAAAAAATAATAATAATAATAATAAACAATATGTGTGTAGTGTGTAAACAAAATAACATCGTTCTTTCTAATAGCCTCTTTACACCACTTTAAATCTAAAATTACTTTAATAGATTTTCGATGTATTGATTAATTGTAAGTTTTATTGTCCTCGATGGATACAGAAATAGAATAATTGTTTATCTAAAACGAGCGCCATCACTTAACTTTTGAAGTTGAGGCGTTTAAATTCAGATTTATACAATTATACCGATGTATATTTCTTTCAACACTGCGATCGCAATGAAAAATATTCGAAATAATTCTATGCAATTTTATTGAATTTATTAGTATTTTTTTTTAAATTCTTTATACATCGCTTATCATAGAAGATACGATTTACGCTTAATGGTAAAGCTATTTTTAACATTGTTCCGTGTATCATGCGGGCAAAAATGATGCAAACATTTTGACACTTCGACGAGATACAATCCAAAGTTGTGTGTGTTACATTAATTTTTATACCCACTTACAATAGTCACTTATAGATCACAAGTAGTATTTTAACAGAAGTTAATCGCATTGCTAGTCAGAATTCAAAGTGCATTAAAAATACAGTATTGAACAATTGCCAATTAAGCCGTTTTGGAGCTAATACAAATGTACCTCTCTAGTTGTTTTAATGATGTATGTTATTAAATTGTTGTTAATTTTTACACAATTAATATTTAACATATAACTATTAACTTCTTTGATGTACAATTCATACAATATAATATATAACTTAATAAATAAATGAATAATTAAAAATAATAAAAATACAATACATACCTATAATACGATTATTTTTTATTACTGAACAGTTAGACATTGAAAATAAAACAAAGTTACTTAAAAAAAATTGTCCTTCTTTCATTAATCAATATTTTGACATTATACATTTATACGTAGTATTTTATTACTATTATTAATAATTTTATTTTTTATTTTTTTTTAAATTGCTTTTGTGTATATTATATATTATACATGTATTAAACATTAGTAGGCCTATTATTTGATTATAATTATTAGTTGTCAGTTTATACGTTTATTTTACTAGGTCTTAATGGATTTCAACACGTCGTTTTCGTACCACCTTTGATAAAAACATTTAGTATCAATGGCGGTGTGTCAAATAAAAAAAAACTTTTGAAATATTGGCAAGGGCCCTAAGTGTATGGCTTTCTTCTCTGGTGTTTAATTTTAGAATACAAATAGAAAACAACCCTTTTTTTTGTGATTTTGTACACGTCTTTTTGAATAGTATTATAGATGAATTATTAAATTTATCATTCTAATTTTCAAACAGAATTATAAAAATGCTCATAATGTTTAATAATAATAAATGTGATTATTGTAACACATACGTAATTTTAAATATAATAGTTTCAATAAAAAGGTTTTCAAAGGTTTAAATTTAAAATGCTTACCGAATATTTATAATAATATTTAAAAATATCAAATATCAATTTTAAATGTAAGTGAACGAATTATTTTTTAATATTTATTAAGTAGTTTTCTTAAATTCTTCATTTAAATAAAAAGTTTAAAAACAATAATGTTATGATTAAATAGTTCAATAAGTAAAAGTTATTTATAATAACACTGAATACATTTCACAAATAGTCAAATCTATGTATTAAGACGATGTATTAATAATACATCTATAAAGTTAGTAATAGTAGGTTATGTATGAAGAGACTAAAAAAATATTTAAATATATTAAATAAAAATACAGATAATATCTAGTAAATTGTATGACAACTTTATCTTATTTTTAGTATTTAGACATTGGTAATAGTAATATTAATAAATGTTGCGTTTTCTCGTTTTACGATCTTCGTTAAAATTCATCCTCTATATACCATATATGGACAAACTACATTATATTTCAGTGTGAATTTTAGATCAAGATCTACTAATCATATAAATGATAATATTTACAGAATCATTAATTTAACTAGTAACACTATTTTTTTTAGAACATAACTGTGATTTTTTGAAAAAATGTTTTACTTTAAAACTAAAATTATATATAACATAAAATATTTACAAAAATGTCTGGTATTTACTTTTTTAGATGATATTGATGATAAACTTTAATATTAATTTCATTTATTAGAGCATTTTTTTTTTTATTAGATACTTTTATTGATGTATACAATAATGTGGAACGAATAGAACCGTATAGGTTTTATAAACATTTGAAGTACACGTCATATATGACAATTATTTTAAAAAGTAAAATGTAAATATTAAGTTAAATATTATATTATAGGTATATAATGTAAATATTATGGCAATAATCCTACATTTAACAGATTTCGCTTGCTACTTAGGTACATTTATGTATTTGTGTCGCTATAATAATATATTATAATAAATTATACACACTTGAAATAATTTAATGATAGACATATACAATATTTAAATTAGTAAAAATGTTTACTTTTTTGGAATTCTTTTAAATTATACTTACTTAGCATGAAAATTAAAATAACAGGACACTATAAAGGACAATGATAAGTAAATATCTCCATATTTTTATTCAAAACACAAAGTATAGGTATGTACCTTTTTATTTATACGCAGTTATCCGTGTCTATTTAGTATAGCCAGTATAGGTAACGAAGATAGATTTAACTGCCAAAACAATATACAAGTACAATACCTTATAGTAACAATATAAACAGCTCGTCGTTTAGTTTTGATATATATTTATATATAATATATTTAATGTAGACTATACCAGTTGTTGACATTGGAACATTAATAATATTCACGTAACATTAGATACGTTATGTACAGTCCAAATGTCTTAGCTTGACCCATGCTGATATCATAAAATATGATAATTGCATAGAATACATTGTGAAACAATGGGAATAAAAAAAGCGCATAGAACTTGGTCAGGCCGGCCGACCTGCAGGTGCGCTAAATGGTGCAGTCGAGCAAGGCACGATTGAAACCGAAACGAGTTGTGCGTCAGTGTTAAATACGTACGCCCACAGAAAAAAAATAATAATAAAATCGTATTAACATTTATTTAAAAAAAAATGTTTTGACGTAAAACCTTCAAGGAAAAATCTCGACCGATAGGTATAATATTTTATTTTTATATCGCTACCCGTCATATATAGTACATTATTATATCGAATTTATATTTGCGCGTCATTCGTTTTGCAAAAATTACGAAAAAAAAAAAACAAATACAAATACAAAATGTTTATATTATATAGTATTTAATAACAAACAAACCGACCTAAACGACTACCTAGTGTTTTATTAGATCGCGTACACGACGTGTACGCACACTATACGACTGTGACAACATAAACTGGAACGGGGCGTCGAGTGACCGCTGCAGCGGTATGAGAAAGCAAAAAAAAAAAAAAAATTCCTATCCTAATGGCTAACATAATATAATATAATGAGCGGAAAAAACGATCTCGCAGAGTTCGTGCGACACCATAAAAACGAACGCGAAACACGACGTCATCGCCGGACGTATGGCGGTTCCGTCACCGTCGCCGACGCGCAACTACTCGTGCGGTCCGTCTGTCCCCCGGGTCGTATATCATAAACGTCAAACCGGTAAAATTTAATGGCGAGAAAAAAAATGCGCGTACGCGGACACGCACGCAAGAACACACACACATGACACATGGGTGGCATTGCGAGCAAACGTCTCGGTAGTCAGCAACTGAGATTCGCGCAAAGATTTACCGGTGAGATAAGTACAGACGTGTGCTCGTGGCGGCTTTCGGTGTCTGCGCGGTCGAGTTGTGGCGGGGAAGTAATCAGAGAAGATCCGACGGGACGGAGGACACTGGCCAAACGTAGTGCTTTTGGTGCATTTGGTGCATCGAGGAGATCGTCGTCATTATTGCGATTGTCATTGACGTGTTGCGTCCGCAGAGCGATTGGCGAGGTGACGACGGCGACCGACGAGAGGATTATCTGGCGCGCGATTAATGATAATAATACCTAATATAATATTTTGTGTGTGTGTGTGAAAGTAATATAAATAAATAAATTACATATCATATTACGACGATTTCGTCGCTAAACGCTTCCGCCGAGATCGACACGTGTTATCGATAACATAAACGCGTATTATTACCTATCGAGTAGGTAGGTATTTTGCGACTGTACTTTCACGCCGAGACACCGCGCGTGGTGGCGGTTACAACAGCCGAGCCCATACCTATAATGTCATTATTACGATTTTATCGATTATCGCAATTTACCAGTGATGATCAATCGCACGCGATGTGGTAGGTCGTAGTCCGTAGATGCAGTCGGTGTGATAATATTATAATAAATCACCCGAACGGTATCGCGAACAGTAACCCGTTCGGTTTCAATGTATATTTTTTACCCGCGTAACAACACGATCGTATTAATTTAATAAAATATACGGTTTAACAAAAAGGTAGCGTTCGGTGCGTAGCGTATTTTTGTAATCGTTTAAGTGTATGCGTTTTACCGGTATTCCATTAGAATGCGCGTACGCGCGTGCGTTTACAAATTTATAATATCATAATATTATACTGGTGGACCAGTGCGAACGACGTCGACGATCCCCGAGTCGATTTCGTCGAGAAAACGTTAAAACTAATACGCACACGCTACACGGACAAGTACGATATTTTTACGTGTACGCGAACGCGGCGGACGTTATTATATTATTATATGTACGGTATGACATGGTAAACACGCGCTTATACCTACTTGACTTGCACGCGGCCCCAGTATTATGTTTTGAGAGGGCGAAATCGGCTGTACGGCGACTGTTGTGTTCGTTGTCCTTCACGCCGGGTATACAGACGAATTAATTATTATATCTTACGAAATAAATAATTTTGTCGATATAATTTCGTGCACGCACCTTAAAACCGTATCCAATATATCAACATGGTATCATATTATATTCATTTTACTCGCACCGCAAGCGTTTAAACGTCAATATTAATAATATTTTAGAACTCGACTGACTCGGTCGATTATAATATTATATTATCGGGTATCCGTGGTATTTTAAGTAAATCCGCGATGTGTTAGTCCTGTGTTAGGTAGTAAATTATTTGCGAACAATATTAACGACGTCGCCTTTCAATGGTTAGCATTTTTTTTTTTTTTTTGTTTCGTGATAACGATAAGTAACTGTTTTTTTTAAAATATAGGTTATCCGGGTGTAAGCCATCCAGCAATAGGACCAGGAGTTCTACACTTCGGAATCGTTGTCGATTTTACGAGGTCTTATCGGTCGAATGCCGGAATGGTTTATCGAAATGCAGGAAAAAAAAAGTGATATCTCAAAAATTTAACAGTCACGGATCGACCTAATAACGTCACGAGCTGTTTTTGCGCACAATCAATGCCGTTTGTACGTTTTAAAAATGTGCACTCGGGGCGGTGATTCGTTATTACTCGTTATATTAATTCAGCTGCGTAAATTGCAATAATAAATAGTGATAATATGCTGTTATAAGCGCCGGTCGTTTCTGAGAATGTAACGTAAGAGAAGAGTTAATTGAACTATCGAGAGTATCATAATTTAAAACTATGTTTAACGAATAGAAGGTTGTATTATACAAAGAAAACGTATACATATCGTGTACGTATAACACTTGTACGCCGCGCCGCCGCGTTAATATGAGTATTTGAAAACGGCGCCTAATAAATTTTTACGAGTTGTGGTGGTCGTCTGCGATTACGTATGAGGGGGGATGGGGGCAGAATAATAATATCTCTCGTATACGCACATCACTTGTACACGGCCCGGGCCTATACAATGTTTTATACGACCAACTGCGGACTTGCACCCACGAACGGCCCGAACGGTGATACATAAATATAATTGTCGCTCGTCTATTTAATATATAATACGCAGTGGTGTATATACACGTAAATACATATACATAAATAGGAACTGCACAGCGCCGTCCAAACCGGCCAAATGTATATCAAATTAGTACTATGATATCATATTATTGTGTTTGAATGCTGGGCGAACACATCGCATTTTTCGGTCGTATAAACTTGCTCGCCGAGGTCCGTGCGGTCGATAGCGTGTTAACTACCGCACTATTATAAAACAGGCGACGAACTTATTGTCGCCCCGCAATAGACGGTACATTTTTATTATTAGACACTTGGACAGCCTCGTTTTTTTTTTCTTTGTAACTCACAAAAATTTTAATTTTAATGTCTTTATAATATTTTCAAAAGCGACTGTTTAATAATTGATTTAATTATATTTTATGCGACCAAGGCGTATCGAACCCCAACTGCAGAATAATACGACAAATCGAAATTTAATAGATAATATGTATCGGCTATTGAGATTTATTATTTTTTTAAATTAATAGTTAAAATACTAATATATCTATAATATATCATCACATTCGGTGATTGTTATTTGTATTAGTTTATTTATAGCAATCTCTTTACAATTATCGCCAGTACAGAGTTTAAGGTAAATTGATAAATCCAAAACTATTATTGCAAGTTGTTACTATTATCATAGTTTATATGGATTTGTATTATATTATATTATTTATAACGCATAACACAGTTGGCGCGGTTTTTTCACGCATGCTTTCACTTCAGAAGTGCTTAAAACATAGGTATATTCATATATATGTATTTTGGAGATTTCTTCTTGAATGGTTCAAACAGGTACTTCCAATAGTGGCTTGGTATAACTGGTTTTCTTATGTCTTAAACGTGTCAAACGTACGTGTAAAGGTGTGAAATATTAAGCGCCATTGTTTACTGTACATTTTAACGCGGTTTTATGTGTTTAGGAATACGGTTTACAAGTGTTTTCGGACTTTTGTGCGTGTGATTTTTATTACAAATACTCATTCAAACATGACAGTCGACAATTCATCGTTATAGACGTAAGTCAAATTGCGCGTGATGTAGAAAAAAATATAAATATTATTTTCCCAAAACGTGTCTATACGCATCTATAGTGAATGACCTGCAAATAAATTACAGATCAGATTCAATAATATATAATATAAACGTATTACGTATATCCATTTATTTTTGCGACCACGCGAATAAAATTGATATATTACGGTGCCATCGAAACGTTAAAATAAAATATGAGATCACAAATAAATTTATACGACAGCTCACGGCTAAGCCACAACGTTTAAAAAATGTTAAACGAATTTCTTGTTCGCCCAACCGTCGCCAAAATATGTTACTAGTTTTATGATTTATATAGACTTGATAATAATTATTACATAGTGTATTTCTATTATCATTTGGGCAGTTCTCTGTCTTTTTCTCTACATATATTTATATACATATACAAATACTTAAGTTTTACTCTCTCTTCATATTTTTTTAGTTCTATATACACACATACACGAACAACTATAATATGTGATACTATAATATAATATATATCGTAAAAAAATAACGATTGATAGTTAGACGCACGCGCGCAAAAATGAAATATAATAATTTTACATGTCCTCGCATATATTGTACACAGAGATTTAGGTCGTTGCGTCATTTTACAAGACTTCGTCGGTTTCCGTGCCTTTTGTCCTTGTGTAGTACCTGCGTGCACAGCTACTACGCTGTCAAGAGTCCGCAAAGAGATAATGAAAATACTCGGCAGTCCATAGTTTAACTAAAAATTAATTGTGGAATCGTTTACGAGCGTCCCAGGGGGCTAACTTGCGCTACTAATCAGAAGTACTCACATTTGTTATTAGATTTGTGAAAATCACATTTCTTATCATCTTTAGTAACATTTTTTTATTAATGACAATTTTTTTGTTTAGATTTGCAAGTAATTAAGTGTCGCTCTAAGGTTCTTTTATAAGTTAAATATGCTTATCACACTGCATACACTCTTCCGTGTTACTGGTTCCAAATTCTTCCATATTATTATACATTATATATTTATATATCATTATGATGAATAAATATATTAAGTTTAAGTATAAGTATGATATCGTGGATTATATTAAGTATAACACCTGTATGAGTAATACTACTTTTTTTGTAAATTTTAAAAGTATAGAATACCTAAACTTTAATAAAATATTAATGTCTTTAAAGTCTTATCTTAATAACATCAATATTATAATATATCTAGTACCTAGTAGGTACTATCTAAAATAAAAAGAATAGGCCTCACACTACCGTAATTAATTAAATCAGCTGGTTTTACCATAGATAATAAATAACACTAAATCTATAGTTATATATAATATCAATAGCTGTTACGTATTTTCCACTGCTATTTTACTATTTACAATAGCTATTGAAATAAATAGCATTTTAAATTGAGTAGAATATCACAGATTATAATTTTTGTAAAAGATGATAAGAATTAAGGTGATTTTTACAAACTCTGATAATAAATGTGAACGCTTCTGATTGTTGGTGCAAGTTTGCCCCTAACGCTCATAATCGTTTAAATTTTATGGTATTGCGATCTATGTACCTATAAATTATCAATAAGCACTTTTTAACCGTAGAGGGTATATGATGTCATATATCGCCTATTTTCTTGTTAATATTGCATTTACTTACGGGTCATATTTTTCGCAGTTTTTTGATTTGTGATGTAAAGTTTTTCAAATTAACAAACAATTATACGATGACAAAAGTTATTAGTACATTATTTTATAATAAATAATTGTATCATTTATTATTTAATTATGCAAGTTAAAAAAAGACGTATATATTATGCATTAGTTTTTATATGTCTATATAATATTACTGAAGTTAATCTGTTACTGTAATTATTTTTTATATATATATATATATATCACACTGGAAACAGAAATTATTTGTATCTATTTGTATATAAAAATATGTAATGTTTGTATTAATAAATGTATAGTATTATAATATGTAATAATAAACGTTGTCACAAAAAATCTCCGATTTTGGGTCACGACGTTTTTTTTGTAAGGTTACGAGCATATTAAAAGATAAAAAGACTAAATTATATAATTATACTAAAAGCTATAACAGTTTTATAACTGTACAACTAGATAGTTTTTATGTGTTACTTGGCAGGCAGAAGAAGGATCTAATTTATAGTGGACCATAATAGCAAAAAGGTTTGGAAACACTGATTTAAAACATAACACTGAGATTTTTGATACTAATTTCAGTAGTATATAGAAATTTAAGTACATTTCAATATTAATAAATGTTTTATAAATTATCTTAAAACAAATATTACTAATCAAATCTATTTTATAAATTAAAAAATATTGTGAGTATTTCTTGTATATAATAATAAATAATTTATAACAACATGTAAAATATGGTCTGTAGGTTAGATTATTTCATTTTCATATTGATACAAATGTTTGTGTGAATATAAATAAATATTGTATATACAGTAGAAC
Organism: Melanaphis sacchari; assembly: GCF_002803265.2. Classification (NCBI taxonomy): domain Eukaryota; kingdom Metazoa; phylum Arthropoda; class Insecta; order Hemiptera; family Aphididae; genus Melanaphis; species Melanaphis sacchari. The sequence goes on from NW_020270420.1 coordinate 111,732, forward strand.
ACAATTGACCATTGTTAAAAAAATGTTGAAGTGTAAATTGTATTGTGGGCCGTCTATAAATTGATATTTTAGAAATACTACAATACTACAATATTAATAATATTCTTAGAACTTTAATATCTACTTTATTAATTTTTATTTTAAACGAAAATGGTCTAGTTACAATAACGTTATAATTAATATCAGCAATCGTTTGAAAGAATAAATAATAAATATTAATAATGAATACAATAAAATAATAGGTATAAAACAATAACTAAATTTAGTTATGAGTTACGAAGTAAAAAAATATATAATAAATTAAGTAGTATAAAAATAATTTTAGTGAGACGAACAAATCAATTTCTAATTAATTTAGAGTTGTCATAACTTGGGGTGTTAATTGCATAGCTCAATAGTTGCATTACTAGTTATTTGAAGGTACCATGAACTCTGTACCATTATAATAATAAATTATCAAAATTTTATTTGGACATAGGTACTAACTATCTAATAAATTAATACAATAATTCAAAAATTAAATTAAATAAAAAATAAAAATGTACATATTATTATCATTATAATATAATATTTTATATTTCATTCACCGTTGACCAAAGTTGCGGAGGAATTCTTGTTGATGGAACTCGATTAGGTAGTGATTCTAAAAGTAATATATTGCTCTCACAAAGTAACGCGAAAGCGGTTGAAAGAGGGTGAGTTAAACAGTATATTGCCGATTAAAATAAAAATTCATGAGTAGTAGACAATAATTTTTACTTTAAGAAAGTATATAATAATAATAATATCAGTACATAGATCTATAGTGATAAATATGCTATGTCATCATACTGTTTTATACTCATTTTATGCTAATTCGTATTAACCATAATACATTTAGGTACGTACAACATATATACTTTTATAAACCTTAATAAGTGTAACAAAAACAGTATTTTTTATGATAGTCAAATAAAATGTAAATAGGTACTTTATAGTAAGTGAGTTGTACATATGTTAAAATATCATATAATTTATAGAATATACCGTTTTTTTCTTATAAATCATTATTCATTGTGTAAAATACCACAAAAGATGTTTTTTAGTTATTACTTTGTATAGTATTATTGAAATGACGTAATGAAGTACCTACCCAAATATACGATAAGTTTTTTTCGAACATGTTATAAACCTTTTTCAGTGTATTATAGTATAGATTTACGTACGTATAATTATTCTTAAAGATGAATTTAAAATGATACGTATAGATATTTTTTCATGAAGAAATTTATTTAAAAGACACAACTTTTGACTTAGTATACTATTTAGGTACAATTAAATATTTTTTCAAGGCGATTAAATATTTTTATTACTTACCATTTTTGTTGGGTATAATAATATGTTAAAAAAGGTATTATTCTAGGTAAAAGTTTTAGTATATAAAAATATCATTTAGGTATGATTAAAACAATTTTTTCATTCAATTGTATTATCTAGGTAAGTAAAGTATATTGTATATTACGTATCATTATGTTTTACTAAAATAATAGATATAACAACGTATTCGATTGTAGCTAAATTATATTTACTATACACTATTGCAAATTTCAATAGCATCACTATTTTATTTTTTAATAATGAAATAATATTATAGATATTAAGTATCCACGTGGCTATTTTAATTCAAAAACTGTTTAAAAAGTTAAATACATCAATCTACAAAATTTGAAAATTTTCAGATTCGCCCTTAATCAAATTATCAGAAATTATTTCCAAAAAATGCCTGTTGTATCAGTTTTGAGTTAAATACGATTCTGCTTATCGACAATTATTTATTTTTTTAATGCAAACTAGCGTCAAATACTCCAACTTTGATCAACATTATATTATAATTTTAATTTTTCTTCAACCATTATACGAAATAGAATAAGTACATTAGAAGACTTAGTCGAACGAGGTTAAAATATATTGCCACCGTTTCTTCGTTGTTATGCTTTAAATTCACGCGTGGTTATTTTCAATAATATTTGAACACTATGGATTATGATTTTAGGTAAGTCGTAGGTTTGAGTGTATATTGCTTATCACGGAATTTGTCTTGCGTTTTGTACACTTTGACGGTCTTTTCATATTAAATGGTATTATGGTAAATTGCATCTAGAAGCCGCCAAACGCCGATTTTACCTCACAGCAGCAGTAGATGCAGACACAAATGGTTGACATAAGAAATTACTTTTAACTCCCTGAAATATTATCACGGGGGATGAAAACGATAAAGTATATAAACACAAAACACCGACCACCGCGGCGTGTTCTTTTTGTTGCGGTAATAAATTGGTGTGAAAGACTCTGTTTGTTTAACAAACAAAAAAAAAAAAAACTATATACATAATAAATAAAAAATAAAAACCCTCCGGACAATATTTATACACATTTTGTTTTTTGTTGTACGTTTTATTTTATTTTATTTTTTTTTTTCGAGGGAGAAGAAAAACCGTAAACAACACTCTGTCGGACATCGAATGCATATGATACCGGTTAATTTGGTCGGCACACCCTATAACTGTCAAGGTGGTAAAAATTATGGTTAAACGTACGCTTTTACCGAACCGTATATTTGTAGGTGGCAATAAATACTAGTACTATAATACTCTAAGCCTCTCAATTAGGCGCTACACACACGCATACACGCGCGCGCGTACGAACACGATTTTTGTTAGGGATGAGGACGAGAGGAATAGAATGGACGGGGACAACAGGATTTTTAAACGTTTTAATTTAGACCTATAGGGTCGGATGGTTTATATGCCTTTGATCGGGTCCGCCCGCCCACCGGAGTTCCGATTGACTATCTGGGAACAATACGAAGACAATATAAATTTAGGAATGAAAAATACATACGATATATTAGTGTACAGAGACTGCAGTCATCACGAGAAGCATCTCTAAAAAAGGAATGCTTCAGCGTTATAGCGTTATTAATATGCATTCAGCTTAAAAATTATAAAATCTAACACAGGACAGAAATAACTAATAAGCACGTACAAACAATAAATTCAATGTATTTATTTAATTTATTTCATATTATAATATTCCATTTCATTGAATACGTTTAAGATATGACACGATCGAGTTTAAGCTAAAGTTATAACTTATAACAATATGTCCTTAATACGCCACGTTGACGATGACGAATAATAAAATTATTATTATTTATTAATACAGTTAAAGTAATACGTAGGTACTCATGGACTTAAAGCAATCATTTTATCATACTTATTGTTTTTCTATTTTTCAATGGGGTGCCGCTTTAATGCTCTTTGCATATACTTATATTTTACAGTTACTACACTATTCTAATATTCAAATCTATATAAAGAGTTCATGATCTACTCTCCAAACTACTTCTTGTATTGGGGCATACAGCACACATGGAATATTACTTTAAAGTTTCTCTTTTTATTAACATAGGTTTTCTATTTCTACAAAACATGCGCGAATCAATCAATAAATGGTTAGATTTATTTCTGTAAAAAAACATATATATTTCTTGTAACTTATTTGTAATAATCGTAAAAATATCTAATAACACGTGATATACTACTTTAATTATAGGACATAAAAAAGAATCGATTTATTCGTCAAGCAATAGTATATCTCTTGAGTTTTGACCAAATTAATATTCGATATTTATCACTACAAATAATAATTCATGTTGTCTGTTTTAAAAATGTAATAGTTGATTTATAATAAAAAAGAACAACGATATTCTGATTACAGATAAAATGATTAGATTACGTGTTCAAATATTTCAACAGAAAACATCATTGCTCCACAAAGGAAAAATATGGAAGGAATTAAAAGGATATGATACACACGATTGAAAACACGAAGTAATATATAGATATAAGCTAAACTCGTACAGAGTACTCAAATGTACAGCTTCTTTCAATAAGTATTATGAGTAAAACTTTTCAATAGAAAAAAGTCCGTTTAAACTATTTCGACATTGCGCAGTTATAATTCAGGATAAGTACTAAGTAGTAGGACATGACTTCTCATATATGTGTTGTATAATATTATTTGTAATTATTAATCTGGCGGAGACGCTAAAAGATACGACGAAAACGATAGGATGTAAATCACCGAGTGGTTTAGGTAATATTCTAGATGTGTAATAAAGACGTGAGAAATAATTGACGTCCTCCCATATACATACAAATCGGCCGACCGGACAACAATATATTCTTGCATTTTACTACCGACGCGCGATCAAGATTAAACGATAGAGCGAATAATAATTATGTGCTCGGAAAGCCGACTTGCTCTTTGTATTATCTATTTACTTAATTTTAGCAAATTGATTTCATTTTTACCAACGGATATAATGTAATAGTATCGAATTTCCACAACTTGTTCAGACATAATATTATGTTATCGTTCTACTATACTATGTGATATCATATACATTAGATTCATGCTCATAGGTATTATTATATACCTATATATGTGTGCCCTTCACCACACATAATAGCGTCGATTGCTGTTTTAAGCACTATAATATTATAATGTAGCCGAATTATGATGGCCAAGTGTTACTAACTAGCGAAAAGTGTAAACGGACGTCCCCGTAATTTAGGTAAAACTAGTTTTTTTTAAACATTTTAAACACGTATTCATGTATGTGTGTGTGTGTTTTTTTTTTTTTTTTATTATTATTATACTATTATTATTGAAACTCGTGGTAAATTATTTTAAAATAAATCTTATTAAAACATTTTTTCTTGAACCTGCAAACTAACGAAGACAAATTATTACTACACATTACGTACAATGTAATATAATCTACCAATATTAGGAGGTATTAGGTACTATGAAAATGGAACCACTTAGAAAAATTGAATCGGTACTTAACTACATAATATTATATTTGATAAACAGTGAAGAGGTACGTCTTGGAAAAATTAATTTGATTACGTGTTTTTAATTTTTATTAGAAAAAAAAAACAGTGATTATAATAATAAATAGCACAATCATAGCTGTGCATGGTGTGTCACAATTATTGTACATATTACATACATCCATTTTATTATATACAAATGATACGATGTAAAACAAGCACGTGGACCTGCTATGAGTACGTTATTATTATTTTATAGTATACAGGATGATTCACTTAACATGCTCACCCCTATTTTACATTAAACGATAAATTTATTCAAATTCTGATTTACGAGATTTTTAAATATACTTAAATACCATATTATTTTCAAGCACTTAGATTTGTTTATACTACTTAAAGAATATCCTGTGTTGATACAAACTTCTGTTATTCTTATGTAAACCCCTCTTTTAATTTTAAATTATTTAATGAATATTTATTTTGGAAATGTTGATGTGTACCAAGTATAATAACTTTTAAAAATGGTTTTACAAAAACATTAAATAGATGTAATATTTTGTAATTATAATAGAACAATAAAAAAAAAAAAAAAATTATTAATGTCGATAGATTAATATTGATTACTAAAAGTTAAACTCAATATAGACCTATAACTTCTAAACCCATTATCTTGGTTCTATTATTCTTATAATACGTAAAAACTCAAAAATTGTTCGTTTGATTTTTAATTTTGACACGTCTGCATTTTTAAAAAAATTACTCACTGAATAATTTACAATAGAAATAATGTGGAGCCTTTTCATTTGAAAAATAGAAATTTGTATCTCTACAGAAACTTTATGAGTCGTAAAAAAATGTTCACGAATTCAAGAATATGGTCATTCACTGGGTATATTTAAAAATTCCAAAAATAGGATTTTGAATAACTGCATTATTAAAGAAAAAAGGGGGTTGGCATGATTGGTAAATCACCTCATATACGCGTACGGGTGACCACGCAGCATCATAGAAGATATAATTCCTATACCCATGATATAGACTTATATTATAATATAATAGGAAGATTACGCACGCTACGTGATTACTTTACAAACCAAATTCATTGATAGGTATGCGTTTATTTTATGCATATAAAAGCGGCGTTTTATGTCAACCGAGCATATAACGTGATATCATTACGATACAGTCGGAATGTGATCAGAGAACGACGAGTGAAATGCAGACAAAAAAATAAAAACTTACGTCTATTACGTTCTTTTTTACAGGGTGTAACGTCTTGTTTGTCTACGTGTCAATGGCCGTGTTTTATTTTGCATATTAAAATAATATTTTTTTTTTGGAAAATATGATTTTGATAAAAACATAGATAATGAGCAATATAATACAGACTGTTACGAATTCGTGATATGAAATTATTTTAATCTCTCGAAGTAAAAACGGCGCTGAAGTAAAAGTAGTGGTGTATCGCCGATCGGGATGTACCTATGCGAGGAGTCGATGAAAATCAAAACCGCTGGACACTCGGTATACATGTGTGGGTATATACTATACATTATACACAGTAAAGAAAATAATATTCACAATGTAGTTTTTTGAGGTCTATCGGAATAGCGCGTGTTAACGGACATTATGTTTGATGTGTGCTTTACATATAATACGTGTGTGCTATTATAAACGATACGCGTGGCACAAGTGTTGTTCGTTTATTATAATATTATAAACAACACAGCTAAAACACTATGATAGTATAACATGTCACATGTATTATATAAACGTTGCACAACGTACAGGAAGCGTTTCCACAAATTCCGTTTGGCGAATCCGAGACGACCGCGACATCGGTTTCGTATGTGATTCGTATTATTGTTTCGCCGAGTTCAACGTCCGTACGCGTATCACTAATTATAACAATGATTGGCCGCAGCATCAGTCACCACTTGCTCCGGTGCATACGAGCACACACGTGTATACATATGTATACAAACGCGTGCGATGTTAACCCATTGATTGTGTTATAAGTTATAACCCGACTTGGATTAACTGTTCCCAATTAAATTATGCAACAAAGTATGGGTGTACAGTGTGACGGATGAGTTAAAAATAATTAAAAAGAAAGCGATTTTTTTATTATTATTATTATTTTAAGGCGCGGGCGAGTGAGGGACACGTTATGTCGTAAAGGTTTCTTTTAATAATTTATGTGTAACTTGATCGCGCTCGAAAATAAAATTGTTTTTTGAACATCTTCATGCGAATAAGTACCTAGTATTAATAATGTACTATCATGATATTATTACTATTTTGTTTAAAATAATACAGGAAAAAATATTTGATATTGTTAGAACTTCATATGTATCTGTATTTCAACGCAATACCGCTGTTTTTGTACCTACGCAATCGTTGGTTAGCTATAGGCTAAGATTTATAAATCATTAGAAAGTAAAACAAAACCAAAATCCTTTTAAATGATTAATCGAATAATCGATTAATCTCTTGAATTGGAATCCGACAGAGAAAATGTCCCACTCCCGAAACGGTTATTATGAATAGTGAATAATATCGATAATATAGCTATATAGTATATACTACCTATATCGATATCGAGCGACAACACATGAGTTATACTTCTTACGATTGTTATAGGTATGTACCGCTGCGGCACCGTCGTGATTTCGACGCAATTATTAGACGCACACAAATAATAACGTGTAATAACTAATAACCAATAATTTTGAGCAAATAATAATAATAATTTACTGAACTGAGTTTCAAAATAATGCAGGTAACACGCATGGTAAATATTTATCAAATATTCTAATAATACTCATATAGTATATACCTATATTATTCTTACATAGTTAATTCTATGCGTAAATTATAGATTTTCATATTAACCAAAAACGATTATTTTATGCCATATTATTCTCATATTAATTTCAAATTACACGAACAAATTATAAATCGTACATATCATATAGGTACCTAATATCTTATATTCTTATTATAATAAATGCCCGAATATTTTAACCGTAATCTTATTAAAGCCAGCTTAAATATATATATATATATATATATATTATTTTTTCAATACATACTCTAAATTCCAACAGGTAAATATTATAATTTCTTCTTCGCACACTATATATTATGGTCGATAAATCAATCTATTATAGTTCATTGAAATATTTAAATTAAATTAAACTAAAACTACCAACAACGAGCAGTCGGGATACTGTTAACCATTGATTTGCCATCGAGAAGTTGCAAAAAAAAAAATTCCAATCAATTTAAAATTAAATGCAACTATTGACATTAATTTACACTCGTAAACAATATACACATAATACAGTATATACGAGTATGTATATATAACAAGGGAAACGATGATAAGATATTACATTAACGCGTTCATAAATTAAAATGTTTAATATTTTATACAACTTTAATAGCCATGATACATTCTGATACTTTTAGGTATTGGAAATATATTATGACTTATGAGTTATAAATAATTTTAATATGTATGTAGGAATACCGATCGAATTTTAAAATATACCTAATGTAGGTGTTAAAATTATTATTATTATTTTTAATGTACCTCTTACTAATTTTTTTTAAACTTCATAAAATTATTAAACATATTATAAACAAAAAAAAAAAAAAACTCCGAAACATTTAATCTGTCAAAATACCACGTTCTATACATATACTAGTTGCGTGCTGTCAAATATAATTTTTTTTTCTAAGACGTGTATCCCAATATACCCAACCAGAATGCAAATTATACATTTTTGAACACGTTATGTTTCTTGTGTTTGATTTATAACGATTTTCATTCGAAACGAAGTTATACAACTGTTCGCTAAGATAAACTAGATACAAAATACACATATTTTGTGTACGGTATAGGTTAAATCACTGTCATACATGCATATTTTCGCTAAACATAACACATTAAGAATGGATCTCTTTCTATTTACGTATATCTATGTATATATGTGTAAAGACCCACACAAAAGTATAGGTACACGCGTCGATATTGTTGAAAATAATATGCTACATTGTGTCTAACACACTGTATAAATTGTATAAATTGTGTATACATAAATCTTGTTAAAGGTGCTTTTTTTTTTACGCAACACCAAAAAAAAAGCGAGATTACAATCAAAAACATCATCAAAGTCGATCGAATCTAAGATACCTACTATAGATAACCTGCCTATAGCCGTGTAAAGTTCTTAATACCTCAGAGGCTTTAAAAATCACATATTATGCATTATACTTGAATCGATTTAAACCGACACTACATTATCACAAAATGTATATCCAAACTATATTCTGCAATATACAAAATATTATATAAATAAAACGTTGCATCACTTGCAGGCACGTTGCAGTACGTGTACGACCTACAAGTACGATGTACATTGTATTTACAATGTGTGCTTAACTATAATAATATGGTGTTTTATATGAGAAAAAAATCACTGCTACAGGCAATGATGCGACTATAGTATAGTATAGTATAGAGAACATACCTAATTGTCACAAGTAGGTTGTAAAGCTGCTCGATAAGATATTGTATAGAAAACACGCACACGCGTGATCGGATTGTACCGCGGCGTTGTGATATCATGCCTGTTACTTATATTATAATATTATATCGCTTTATCATCGTTAATTATAACGAAAAAAAAAAAACGATAGTTCGATAAACGAACGCATTATTACGAACCACGATCGTCTTTTTTGTTTTTAAATATTTAAGTTTCTATATTGTATTATATTAAATAGATGCACATGCACATATAGGTACAACATGACGCGATTGCGTCACTGTTTAAATCGAAGTCGTGTTTTGATATTATCATAGGTACTATGAAAAATTTTATCATAACAATACAAATATAATAATTTTCTATAATATGCGTGATTGTCTTACCGAGCCATAAAGTAAGCCGCATGCGTCCATGCACAAGTACATACAAGTTGCTACGCCTTGGATGTTTAGCTGCCCCATGTTCACCGAAGTTCTTTGCAGGATAACTGAAAAAAAAAAACAGATGAAAATGTTCATAAATTCATAGGTCTAAGCACGTATGCAAGATACAAGTATGATAATATATTTTGGTAGAGAAAACGTGTATTATATCATATTGTAGTCACTATTAAATAGTGCGTACATATTATATTATATAAACCACCTGGAGCCTTGGCTCACACTTATTTGTATACTATGACACGTTCCATTGTTAAATAAAAAGTTTTGGCATAAAGATTTTATAACGTTGTAAAAATTGTTATAGCGATTATATAGAATGACGATTAAAGTGCGGTGATATACATGCTTTATAATAACAATCATATAATAGTGTGGCGCCATTAAACGCATATATATATGCGTATTAATTTTCGACGATCTTGCCTATAATATTTAAGTTTTATCAAAATTTCAATACATCACGTATAATAGGTACTTAAATTCGAGTTACTTGTGTATACCTAATTAAAGGCGTATAAAATAGTTGTATACACAGTGTTTTATTTTTTCGTTATCGTTTTTGATAGAACAGAATTACTATCAATAGACATCTATATTGTGATAAAGTAGTATACAACATATTTTTATATTTTGATTGCATCTTGATAGTCATCAACATCACGATAATGCCGTGTAATAATCCGCAGTAAATACAATATAATCCCATCGATTTTAAATCGTTAATAGCATATGATAGGATTAATTAAATGTTTATGCCATAAATTAATAAATAGAAAAGAGTATTAAACTCACATAATGAGTATTTTCTAAATAATAATTGTTAGTGTGCTGATAAATCGATAGTATATTATTCTGAAAATCCATACTTTTTGTCGTTTAAACTAAAGAATATAATAAAATATATATATAATACAACAGTAATAAGTAAGTTATATCTTGAATCCGTGACGTTTATGCCATTCCATTAGCTATAATATCATAGATTATAATGCTAAAATGTACCTATGCACTTCTATACGTATAAATATTTAAGTCAAAATATAATAATATATATTTCTTTATGGAGGACATATTTTAAGCTTTTTAATGATTCATGGAAAATATTTATTTTTTTTACAATGAATGACAGAGAGTTAAAAACAACATTGTAACATTGTACATATTATATTTATAGATAATATGTGTATAAGAGCTCGTGGCAGCTTAAAGCGAATTAACTCAAGATCATAATATATAAATTATTTTAACATAATAAAATTTAACAATAAATGTACCCATAACCTAGCTATGTGTACGACATGAAAACATATTCCACTCGTTTTGCCGTCAGTTTGTAAAAAAAAAAAAAAGAAAAAATTAAAATAAATACATAATAATTGAGATTATCGTAAACGTTATGTGACCAAATGAGAGTCCCTTCAATAGTTTTATGTAATGTTGCAGTTTTTAAAACCTGATATTAGACAGCAAAATGGTTTTTTCACTGGCCCGAACCTCATAAACATATTTCACTATACGTAAATTAGTACATTAATAAAGAGGAGATCGTGTTAAGGCTAACGAGTTAAATAGTTATTATTATTATTGTTATTATATAAGTTTCTAACGACGATCCATATAAACATAATATAGTAATAATAATATTATTATTATTTTTATGATCATAGATGTAATCGAAAATGTATATTATAGCAGGGGGGCGGTTGACGGTTGCATTTAAAGCATCCGACTCATAAGAATAATAACTGTCGGGGAAAAAAAGGAGGCGCCTGTTCGAAATCGATTAGAATATTAAATGCATATAATATTATTATATATAGTTGCCGGTCAGAAAAACAGTGCCATAAGGTTCCCGTGCGGCAACCGGTTCGTCAGTACGTATATAATATATGTATTATGGTATGTATACAAGAACATATTTATATGTGACTCCTAAGCTCATTAACACAAATTTGAATTTAAAGGGAAAATAATAAAACACTTATCCTTATCTAAACCCCAAAGTATTGTTCCGATCTCGAGTGGGATTCAGGAATTTTATACTCAAATTGACACCAGCTATTATATTATGTAGATAGGGACCAGCACCGCCACACACCAAACACTGACCGTGATTAAAAAGACACACATATTATTATAAATGTACGCCATACACGATGCAGCTTCAATTTTTATATCCGAAAACAAACTTTATGTGTATGTCCCGTCACCGCGAACAAAAACGCGTGTTTATTTAGTTTTTATTTTTTTTATATTATTAATACGTATATCACCCCACGAGAGTATTTTACGATTACGACCGAATTACACGGGCTTTCAAGAAAGATAATAGGAAACCATAAAGGCGTCCAAAAAGTGAAATTGCCGGATGCATTGTGTTCGTGCACCTATATCGTTTTATGACCTTTATCCCGATAGATGCGTTTACTTATAGTGCGGCGGTCGGAATCGCTTCTTCGTAAACCAACGGATTTATATATTATATCAAAGCACGTAATATATAAGAATAAGATGGGTATACATAATAATATTATACCGTCGACAAGTAACGCTGTGTATGCGTGTATGTATGCCTATCGTATGTGTATGTGTGTGTGTGTGTGTGTGTGAGAGTATAATGCAGCGCGTTTTTCATTTCCACACAATACGCCCGATGAGTTGAGACGACGACGTCCATTTATTATAATGTTATGTTCTCCCCTTATTTGAAAAATTTCCGGTCATAACGACTTTAAGCGACGCTTTCCCGACGATGTGAATTCCGCACACAATAGAGTTACGTACACATCGTATAGGAATATAATAGCATTTATGTAGTATAATATGCCATGGTATGCGTGAGTAAATGGTAGCATTCGAAAATTTAAACGAATAACAGGTATACTATCGTATTATCACGTTCTACATAAGGGTAATCCGTTGAAATCCGATCAAAAATATTAATTATGACTAATGATTCTAAAGTATGCTTTTTTCAGGCTAAACATACTATATAATGATACAATTTTCATTTTAAAAGTACCGCACACATATCTTACACGCACGCTGTGGCGTTTTCTCTCACACACATTCACACGCGCGCGCGCGTGCGTAGACATTTGTTAAACTCGTCATCGTTAACTGTTGACAATATACATTTATATAAGTAGGTACTACGAAAGTCCTTAAGGTTTTCGTGAAGAAAACGTAGAAAATCCCACCAACAACTATTTATTTTTTTGTAATGAAAGTGCTATGTTGTGTAAGGTTTTATTAACAATTTGCCCGATAAGTAGAAAAAAAGATTTTCAGAGAACAGCTAATCTTGATATCCCGTGAGCTAGTTAAGTATTTTACAAATAAATGATATAAACATGAAAATAAAGAGCATTAATAAAATTCTTCCGTTTAAACTAGAAACAAAATGTTTTATCTCAAAGAAAACAAGTTACAATACCATTAGATACATTAAATTATTTTTTTTTAGAGTAGATAAAAACGTTTTTATATTTAATTACTAAAACGTTACGTTTCAAGTTGAATAATATATACCTCTATATGGTACTCCACCTCACCTACTTCTATTTAAGAGAATACCACGCACCCGTATGTGTGGCCTTAGTCTTACAAATGTACAGCATGGTAAGTTTTTGTACGGCAGAGTCAATTTTAGCTTTAATATACTAGAGTGAATTGACTTATTAACAAGTTTAAAGGTAAAAGTATTAACTTTGTATTTACGTTTATTTTTATATCTAATAATCGAATTTTTATATTGTAATATTTTACGATTCATCCTCCTATGACCTATAGCTTTAATTTATTCACGCGCATTATTTTCCATTTGTATCGGGCTTTATAAACAATCGTTTTAAGTTAAACATTTCTTAATTTATACTTTATAGGGACATTTTTCAGTATTCAAACATTTTACTCTATTTTAGAATACAACGCTATACTATATCTTACAACTATTATTGATGCTATGTACAATGAACACATAACTAAGATTATAAAATAAATCATTCAATTACTCGTTATAACCAAATTATTTTATGATAAACCGAAAAAAATGGAGATTTAAGATAAACTGATGTCAGATTCTTAGTATTCATTCGAATAAATGTATAAACAATAAATTCTAAAAAATAAGTTAAACTTATAACTTATAAGTTATATATAGTTAATACATAAAAATAATAAAAGTAGTCATGAATATGATCCTTATGATAGAGAGGTTTGAATTTAACGTTATGTAAACAAAACATATTGATTCAAGCAATTCATGTGAATCTATCATTAAGGAAAAGTAGACTATTTTAAGATTTATACCGACAAAAGTTATTTAAAGATCAAATAAAGTTTTTGGCTAAAGTATTATTATTATTATTATTATTATCATTATTATTATTAATATTATTATTATTATTATTATTATTATTATCATTACTATTATTATTATTATTTTATGAAAAATTTAAGATCCTTTGGTGCAAAAAAAGTATTATATATATTTTATTTAGGTTTAATCTGATAAAAATTATAAAACAATTTTGAAGATTTTCATAAAACAAAAATATGTTGGTAAACATAAATATAAATATAAATAGGAAAAAAATGTATAATAGTTAACAGTCGATAACAAAATCTTAACCTAAACATACATTGCGCTTGAGAAAAATTCTTGATATAGAAAAAAATCAATAAAGTTTGCTACCTGATTCGTTACAACGAAAGAAATCTAGGGTAAAAGATGCGGAACTAAAGTAATAATTATTGTAAAATGGAACGTGGAGTAGATTAATTAATCTTGTAGGTAAAGTGATTAGTTATATTAAAACCAATCATTGAAAGTCATTCTAAGTAATCAATAATGCCGTTTAATACATTAAATATAAGAACAAGATATCAGTAACTTTCCTTCTTAAATACTCAATAATTCACACGACGTCATTCCCAGTTGAAAAAATTGCAAACTAGCTGATCACACCAAGTGCGGTATCCACTCACAAATACCGCTTAAGAGTCGTCATTGAATTTAACATGGTCAATCATTAATTTTGAAAAAGAATTATTGTACAATGTTATAATCTTCTTTTATATTTTATTACTCGTACATTTGAATATTATTCAATATCTTATCTATAATAATGATCGGTCAAATTAATATTTTTACCGGGCCATCAACGGTCAAAAATATTTTTTTAGTTCTTACACTTTATTTATCATTATACAATGCACGTATAGGCATGCGCAGTTTTATAGCAGGTGCAGTGACCATTTTTACCCGCCCATTTATTTTTCACACAAACGATTCTCAGGACCATTTAGTTATAAACACTCCACTAACTCATTGGTCCAATGTTATTGACAACTATTGGACCTTAATCGTTTATTTCAATATTAATTTCAAATTTCAATTATATACCTAGGTACTAAATAATCTTAACACAACACTTTAAAAATTATTTTATACTTGATTTGTGGATTATGATTGTTTGTCGAATCATAAAATAAAATGTTCTTTTTGATTTATAATTTAATTGTTGAAATATTATTTGCCGCGTGGCTATAAATTTTTAATAAAAATTATTAAATTTACAATCTATAAGATAGATGACTCTTATATTATGTTTTGATCAGTCCTAGTCATGTGCAGTAAATGCACGCCTATATGATAATGTAGATCGGGAGACTTTTATTGCTGACTACCGTTAGCATATCATAATTCATAATATTTATAGTCTGTAGTGCCAAAAAAACACTAGACGTTATAAATTTTTCTCTGAAAACGTCCAATATATTCCCAAAAACTGTTTGGGACTGGTGCGGAACAAAAAATATGACTTTGTAGTGAAATTTTCGAAATATAAAACCCCAAGACTAATATCGTATTTGAACTGTAAACGATATATTATAATGTGTTGTATTGTTATACTACGTATGATATATAGACTATAAACAACAGTTCGAATTAAAAAGAATCTGTAACACCATTACAGCCCGCTTTTCTATTACGTATGCCTACCGCGCAAGATTCGTGGGCGGGAAGAATATTAACGAGGCTTAGTATATAGTAATCCCAACGTTTCTCCGATCAGAAATCTTCGATCATCTGTAGCTAATGAGATTTGATCGTGACAACAGCGTTACGTTCAGAAATAGTAAATAACGAAACGCCTTCGGTTCGTCTTCTAATCGATGTGGCTAACCCTATATATCACTCTCACGCGTATGATGTATAGTAGTATATATATAGTAATATACAATAATATTAATATGCTATTAAGTACGCGGATTCGTTTAACACGGTCCACGAGGCTCGAATATTATTAGGTTTAATATTATGTCAGTATGACGAGAAAGTATACACAGTGTAGTCGATCGGGCCACCCCACACGTATAGGAAAGGGAGAAAAAAAACGTCTATACAGTCGCGTTAATAAATCGTCGATAATTAATTTATATTATACGCGCGTACATGCAATATATCACACCGGCAATAAAATTATGTCCATATTATATTATTATTATCATTATTGTTATTATACACGGAGTATACGCGTTTATATCAAGTTGTTTTCCACCGGTCGGCGCGTGGACACGCAAACGTACCCCGCTGTAACCCGTTTATATTGTACTCAGGACTTGATGGTACAGGGTGTCTCACCAGTACACCACATTTGCTGATGATTTGTTTTCAAACTATTATTTTTTGAAAATTATTACTATAAGGATTCGCTATTATAAATCGAAATAAATTGATTACAAATTTTGCTCTATAGCAGTAGATATTTTAGAAATAAAATTAATGATATCTATCTGCAAGCGTCTACTTCGTATGCAGATTTATTTGTACGTATAAACGTTATATTATTATGCAGTGCGGTTTTGAATTGACGAGCTATCGGTATTCGAATGCCGAAAGAGGTTCAGAAAACTTGGTTCCCGCAATCGCCTATATACATGGGAACACAACGTTAAGCAACCTGACAGGAGTATATACGTATCCCAGATCAAATCCCTTCAAGTCACACCCTGTATAATAGGTACACTTGGATTGGCTGGTCACTAATATTATTTTTACATATTACCTATATATCTTTATGATCGTGTACCGCAGTCATATGATTATGCCGCAGCCGCACAGTATCTACATTTAGGGGGGTGGTGAACCGCACTGGGGCCGAGTCGCGACAACAACTGCGGCACACGGAGACGTACGCCAGTGGGATATCAATTAATTAACGACGTTTATATGGTCAATCGTTTGTTACCCGTGCGACGACCAACCGCGGCGCGTTTGCCCATTATACAACGGTTCCCCCGGTAAAAGATATTACAATAATAATGATTTAAGTAATAAACGAAGTTTATGGCGCGTGACGTTCAGATCGTTTCAATTAGGCGCACGGCGAACCGTCGCAGTGGCGCTGGCAGCGGAATCGTCTCCGTGCGTACTTAACTATACCCATATTTATTGATAGGTATTGTAGGTTCGCGTTTACCTACCCGTGCGTAACGTCATAATAAATAATAACGTATTACTTTTTAACTCGATTCACAGACTATAATAAGACAATGACGAATAGGAAATTTCAGTGGGTCAATGAAAAAATAAATCAATGAAAAAAAAAATAACAAGAAAAATAAACCAAACCCGCGATATAGTGTTGTATGATTACTTATCGTTGTATAATATGTAATATATACGATAGTCGCTTGAGTAGAGATCGCTACCACGACAACTGATTGATCAACCACTGCCCACTGTGTAATCATCGGTTATTAATATAGATATATTTATAAGTTTATTTGGATGCACGATGATGTATTGAATAAAGGTTGCATAATTTAGTTGATACAATCGGCTAGTACCTGGGCCAATTATAGATAAAAATTTAATGGGTCGAGTACACATCCTTGCCCCCCCCCCCTCAAAAAAAAAAAACAACACGCTATTGTTAATTGAACGAATTCTGGTTACTACATTTTAACTTTTGTGAAACCATCAATAAATAAGCCGTACAACCGTCTCAATACTGAATTGAAACTTTAGCAAAATCGATAATAAATTAATCTTACAACCATCCCAACACTGAATTTGCATTTTTATGGAACTTAGTGTAGTCCATGTTAAATTTAGTAAGTATACAAATTATTGTTTAGACCGTGTTTGGAACAAAATTTGAATGCAGTGCAGCATCACTGTTTTATAAATAATTTGTAAACCGTATATGAATTTTAATTATTACTCGGGTAATATTCTAATATTATATGTTTAATATACTGTAGTCATGTTAAGAACCCTAATTTTTAAGGATGAACCAAATCGTTTTTAAATTTTATGAACTCAAACCAAACCAAATTATTCAAGTTTAAATAAAAGAAACCCGAATCGAACATTAAAAAATTTTTTCATGCATGAAAGTTATATCAATATTTTTTTAATATAGTCAAAAGCTTATGTTGTGCAATAGATATGTAGGTAATACATCTTATTATAAAATATAGTGCAATTATACATAATAGTCATAGTATACTAGTAAAAGGTATACGACTACGCACATAAAAGTAGTACATTATAAAAATATAAAATATACGCTTTATTATGATATCGGATGTTGTCTTCGGGTCAGTAAACCGATAAAAATATTTTTTTAGTAGAATAGTAAGAACATATTTTTTAGTAGAATAGTAAAAATTATTTTTTTAACTCCCGCGACTGATATCATACGATATAAAATCACACGGATTCCATTCGATTCCAATGACCTGTTGGGAGTTTGCATAGTAAACAAATCAGCAGACTAAAAATAAACTAGTATATTTTTTATCAATTCTAATCGGATATAATATTATTATTAATATAATTTATCACGACGCGTGTCACTGTAGCTAAACGCAATACAATTGTAACACAATTATTATAGTACGCGTCACTTCAAATAGCTTTGCAGCAACAAGTGATATGGCCAGTAGTGTATTGGGGGATATACGTGGGTTTACAACGAATACCCGGATCCCTATTTTTGGATTTATGCATATACCTTAAAGAAAATTCGTCTATTGTAGGTATACGCCAACTGAAAATGCACGTATTATGGCCATATGGCCCATAACTGGTGCGGAAATTGCACTGCGAATTTCTTTGATACAAAATTGTTTATTTTTGAAAATTTATTTGCGATGAGTTTTGTGGATCCGCGCTAGCTAGGTGTGTAGTTCAACGTTTACCATTGGTGAATGAAAATATAATATGAATAAAGATGACAATAGAATTAATAGAAATATATATTTCTTAAATATAGCAATGTTTAAATAACCTTAATAGCGATCAATTCTATTGGTTTTACTTTGAATTCAAATATATTTATCCTTTGGGGATCGGTCAATAAAATAAAATGTACATGCTCGTAATAAATTACTAAACCTATACTATGGTAAGTAATATATTAAATTTACATATGGAATAATATATATGCGTATGTTTATTATAAAACAAAATGGAAGAAAAACATTTGTTAAATAATGACAACGGCTCAATATAATATTAATGTAATAACTAATAAGTAATAAAATTTGTATTTAAACCCACGAGTTTTTAAAAGATAACCTTGACTTAATTTCAATATTATTTCCGATAAACATCGTCCCACTATAATAGGTCACACACACGTAGTTATAATATATACATCAGGTATTATATTATTTTTAATTAAATATAATTTTCGCCAACACAAATTATAAATTACAATATAGCTTAATTGCAGAGATTAATTGATTTTTAATTATATTACTATATTAGGTAGATATTAAAGTAAAAGTTCTTACGTATAGGTGTTTCCTATCTTATTATCAAGGTAGTATTCGTATGTTTTGATGTTTTTATAAAACTTTAAAGTCACTTTACAGTAATGTGTATAGTATGTATGATTATAAATATAAAACGAGTTGGATATACCTTAACATAATGTATTATTGTTATAATCTACATGGTCAGTTCACTTCATTTTTCATTTTTTGACTTCAATTCTACGTACAACCCTTTTATATTATTTAATTTGATAAATTAGAAGAAACCCATACATACACTGATCAGGAAGACGTTAATACTCAAGGCTTAATTAAGTCACGCTTCCTGAAATTTTGATTTTTATCCGTTCCGTGATTCTTTTTTCTTGCGTTCCAAGGGTGCTACTAGTATGAAATAGAACCATAGAAGTATCAACTTGAATAAATATCCAATCTTGAAAGTGCTACTTGAAATGTTTTAAACACTCTATATAATTTTCTCATCAAAAATAAAACAATAATTCTTATAGAAAAATGCATTAATTTACATATTAAATAGAATTAAAAACAGTTAGTTTTTAAAATAATATGAAAATAAAATAGCTAATAATTGAACGCAGTTGGTTGAAGACCTTGACATTTATTGTACTTATATAAACTATAATCTGTCATAAAATCTAAAAATGACATTTTAATAAGACAAAAACAGTTGGTGTTACTTATAATACAGATACTTGAAATCATATACGAGATATATACCTAAGGAACTATACACTTCTGGATCACGTGAGCGTATTTCGAGTGTAAATAGTTAATTAGTTCGATATATTTAAAAATGTGTATTGAATAATATTGTTACTAAACTGGCCTATATAACTAAATACAGAATGCAGTTCAAGAACGGTATAGTATATTTTTACGTGAAACATTAACACTTACAATAAATTATAAATTAATAAGATTTATATAATTTATAGCATTGACATTTCGCATAAGGATGCTTTTATTACTACATTCAATAATAATTTTACTATCATCGTCATTAAATTATCCAGGTTAAATAGTGTATAATTATGAAAATATCATTACCGTAATAATATTAAACTCCACACCTATGTTAAAAAAAAAAATAGAAATAATCATCTCTGTATGTAATAATATAAATTAATATTAATATAAAAACCCAATTAAGTCGGTATGCTGTGTAATAAGTTTTGACTATTTGAGTGTACTTTGTCATCATGTTGTTTAATAAATGACGAATAGAATTCGAATTCAATGATTAATCATTTCATATACGAACACCGATTATGAGCGAAGACAGTATATTACAGTATTACGCTCTGTTTCTAATGTTATTTTGTAATTTATTTTTCTGTTAATGATACTAAAGATAGATAAGTAAAACTTAATTTTTTACAAAAATATCGTATACATAATAAAATAATAATTATACTCACGTACTTGATAATTATTATTATACCATATAATAAATTAATATTATTGTAATTAATTAAAAAGATGAATTAATATTTTAGAATGATTGGTATATGTGATCATGGTATAAATAATATACAATTAGTAAAAATACTTAGAAAATGTTACTTACCATAAATAGAAAAAAAAATTTATTTATCGGTAATAACAAAAATTTAGTTTCTGCAATTAAAATTATTTGAATTACAATAAATAACTAAAATTTTTATTTTACTATTGAATATTCTGAAATTTCGTAATGTTACGATTTTGAACACTCATTAAAAAATAATATGGTTTTATGCTAACCTTTTAATCTCAAATTTTCATTCTTAAGAAACAATAACGAATAAAATTAAAAACATTATTAATGTTTACTTAAAAAATAATTTACAAATTTTCGTGATTTTGACAAACACTTATAATATAAAATTGTAACTAGAGTAATTTTATTGTGATACTTTAATATATATTATATTAAATTTGAAATAAACTTGGTGTTAAATATTCATTATTGCTACCTATTTATCATTAATAAGCACCAAAAGTATCATTGTGAAATGAACATATGATTAAAAATGTATAGCATCGACATATTAATTATAAATTAAATTCAACGATGACTAGTATTAAAAAACTACAACAAAAATCATACGTATTAAATTGAGCATATTTTATGGTCAATAAAAAATGTATATAAAGCGATCAAGGAGCCCCCTACAGTAAACATACGTAAATATAATGTATGTGATATATATGTATATACTTAATTGCGTGAATTTTGGAGGTCTATTTCGATTTTGATAGTCGTAAAAATTTTTTAGAATAGCTTCTGCTTATGATTGTTTAATAAAAATTTAATGACATGAGTATAAAAATTTGATGACTTTAAATACTATGTATAAAGCTTTACGATCGTCTTAATTGAATAAATATTGTTTCAAATAAAGTCGTTAATATTAATATTGCATTTCTTCGAATAAAATGACTATTTTACTAGGTATTGTTTGTAAATAATTTGTACACAGAGTACATGGTTTTTAAATAACTATGACGATAACACTGTATGGTACGATTTTATGTTCTATATACTATGTTATTAGTATATATTTTCGGTCACCGTTTATCGACACATAAAGCATGGAGATTTATGTGCTTGATGACAATTTTAGGTTTGTCAGTTCAAAATATGTTTGCGTTTCTTTTACATTTATATATTTATAAAACACATAGATAAATGAAGATATTCAGCGGCATAACTGCCTAACTTTATAATCTTAGACATATTACTTAATATATTTTGTACAATTGTATTCATAATAATTGTAATTTGTATAAAATAAGAGTTATCCATTTCCGTCATAGCAATGGAAAAAATGGCTATAATATTCTTTTTTCGGTCAAACTAAAAAAATTAAAATATAAAATTAAATTTTAAGTAATCGTTTGTGATAGAAAAATTTAACAACAAATGTATTAGAAATTATAAAAAAATGGTACGCCCAAAACAAAAAAAAAAAATAATAATAAGTGCATACGAGCATTTGTGGCAAGGGTACTGCTACACAACTTCCATTTCAACGGGCAACAAAATAAATCCGTGTTATAGAAATATTTGTTAAATAAAATTCAATAAATTTGGTCTTAATTTATGATTTAGAAATAATACTCGCCTAATTAAAAATTGTCCGTTTAACGGATGTTTCGATGTATTACGCTTATGTCCAGTTCGTACGACGCGGAAATATAACGCACAACGCGATGCGAAAGGACAATAATTATTATTCTAGGGAACGTCAAGACACGTTTCGGCCGCAGACCACAGTGTGTAATATATTACCATGTACCTACCCATCCTATACCACGTGCGCAAGTATTATATTACTGTAATGTTGTATTATGTGCGATTTATCAATTCGCTTCCGATCGGTTAAACGTGTATTATTGAAACGTAATCGCGAACCGGGCACACAGGTGGTGCCCACTATTTATTACATTATGTTTAATACAATATTATAATATAAACCATTCGAACACTTCATCGGCGTAGGAACATCGTACATTATCATGGGCGACAGCGACGACTCAATCGAGTGGCCCCGAACCGGTTTTCCCGACATTTGCGGTCCTGCGTGTGTCCAATCTAATCGCATGCGTGCGGTCCATTACGTGCGGATAGTTATGATCCAGCCGCACTTTATGTTTAATAATAAAAATAATAACATCGTATGGTACTTATGTCCGCGAAATATATCCGATTTCCGTCGATCTATTACAATAATATGTACCTATTCATCGTATATACGCCCAGCCACATAGGTATGTATTATAATATATAAGCATATTATGTTTACGAATTCTACAAATGGTTTTTGAAATTTCGACCGTTTTTCACGGACGGCAGACATCGCAGTATCGGATGTCCGCTAACGAATCCGCCTAATAAAATACCATCGTTACATAAGACATGCGACTAGTTATTACTTATAATATTAGGTATATAAATATGTAATATGCATACAAGACATACATATTTATTCCGTATTACATATTTTATAGCATTTATATTCTCGAGTATAATAATAATAATGATATGGTAATACGCTTCGTTAATATATACATCGGCACGTGCACATAATGTCCCCTATACCTACACGTATATTTGTGCATACAAACATATTTCAAATATTATAGGATAAGGCATCGTTTTCCTATAATAATATTTATATAGTACCTATTATACATACACTATACACATATGCGATATGAGTCTGTCATAACACCATCGCCGTGCGCAGTATAATAGGCCTATCTATTTATATACGCAAAACGGGTAACTTACGTTGTGGGAATCGAATCCGGTATCTCTTGTGAGGTCGAGCTCTTGTAACGTAATTAGTATACACTCGCGTATATTGATCAGTTAAGTTCGCGCGATATAGGTATACACGGACAAATATACAACGTAGGTACTACTTTGTAACCATGTAGGCATATGACTATTACAACTACCCGCCACAGCCGTCGTAGTTCGAAGAATCACGAATACAAATTTATAAAACGCCGATGTCTGTACACGGCATACATCGATACAAATCCAAATATTATACGCAGAATTAAAATTTAAAAAAATATGTGTGTGGTTTACGCATTATATATCGCGTAGGTTTCGTTTTCAACTGGGAGTAGGCATAATATTACTTATTATTGTTTGTATTTAAATACTTTTTTTTATATTTCGTACTCGTATTTAAAAATAATAAGTCCGTTAACAATTGATGCAATTATCATCAATCAATTCTATTTATACAAGTACCTAATATGTAAAGCTTAGAAGGATAATTATGACGCTGATGATAATTTTGCAATAATTAAATATTATGTTTCTTAAGTAACTTCTTTAAATAAAGGTAATAAGTAAAAAGCTTTAATGTTTAAGACTTGAGGTATAAGAGGTATAAATATGAATTATAATTTTTACCTAGATCCAGACTCAAAAATAAAGAAACTAATTGGCCGATAAATTAAAAAAAAAAAATTAGTATTAAAAAATATTTTAAATTATTTAATTTTATCTATTTGTATTTAAATACTTATTAGAAAATATATATTGTAGGTACATAAATAATTAATTAAATACCTTTTCATTCAAGTATTTAATTATCTATTTAAAATATTCTTAAATTATTTTGACAAGTATGAATCTATTGTGATGCGCCCTGAAGTGACAGATAACTATAGTTTTTTTATTTCAATAGTTTCTTTGAAAAGAACATATCGTGTTTCTTTCCCAATACACACAAGTCGTAAAACACTAAATCGATCGAGTTTGCCACTCAGTAACGACCTCATCATGATTTTTCGAGTTTTATATAGTATAATACGATTATTAGTCAATCACCAATAATACGGCTACATACCTATACTATAATAGCATCATACACTACAGTTGGCGGCTTGTAAAACTATGAAACGAAAAACATGGTTTACTTTATACGTGTAACTTATAATACTTACTAAATCAAGGACTTACGGGGAGGTCTAGACCAATTGGACGTACATGCTATGATGGTACATATCGTATAGCGTATCTACAATACATAGTTGTGAGTTTGTGACAAGCGGTTGCAGGAACAATTATCCGTGGTTTAGTCGTAAATGAAGAGGAAGTCTTGACAGCGATACGAGTGCGCGTTGAGTCCGAATGGACCCGCAGGGCGACACGCCAGTATGGATATACGAAATACACGAGTACGATGAAGTATACCTAGTCGATAATAACTAACGAGACAAATAATATATGTTAATAATAATAATAATATTAATAATAATAATAATAATAGTAATGATAACGATAATAAGAAGAAGAAGAAGAAAAAGGAGAAGAAAAATTCCGAAGCAGGGGGATACGACCTCACAAGAAGTGACTTGAGTTTCAGGTATATTATACTATTATACTGCGTATATCATATACACAGGGAAATGTGACAGCCGTTACACTATATTATTATTATTATTATTATTATTATTATTATTATACCTAACCTAAGCTACGAATACCGTTGCAGGCTGCAACTACAGATCATTGTGGTTCTCGCGCATCATTGGCACCCAAATTTATATATAATATATATATATATGTGTATATTATATTATAATATATTATCCAACACGCCACCGATACACGACTGTACAGCCGTTCCTGTACACCATGGTGTTTGTTTGATGGCGATTGTGATGTATGAAATAATAAAAAGCGTTGTATGCGCGTTCGCGGTGTGCGCGAAAAGGACATATTATTATTATAATATACGTAAACGCTTTTTTTCTCCTCTGGGAATTTTAACCGCGGAGTGCAGAAGTCGCGTCATTTCTTTTCTTTTCTATTGTTTCCTTTTCTTTTCATTCCCCGGCTTGTCAGAGAGACAAATCTGTTGGCGTTGTCGGGGAGGGTCCTGCGGACGCGGCGGACATTGTCCGGCGATATTTCGTATTATTATACATTATACAGCGTATATATATATAAAGACGATCGCAGGAGACTAAACGCGCGCGGACACTCGAATCCCGCGGGATACGAGACGGCCAGCTCACCGCGTGCACAATATCATGCCCATCGTATTATTATACGCCTTATGCATTCTTAAGGAGAATAAAATAATATAATATAAATTTATATATATATATATATATATACATATTACAAATGCGGTATATGCGGTACCCATATTATAGGTGGTATACGCCGACGCGGCAGACGTGTGTCGGAGTGTGTATTATTGTTGGCGGCGCGTGATCCGCTCAATGGGCCGCACGCTGTAATATCATACGCGATGGTCTCTTCGTCTCGGTTTCTCGTTTTGCCGCCATTAATCTTATGGATCATTTATTTCATTTTTTTCCTCTCCGTTTAATCGAGTACAAACGCACAACAATATTACTATATTATGGTCTACTGTGTACGGCTACAGCTAGGTCTCACCTCGCCTTCGCGCCGCATGTTTATAATAATATATAATATATTATCATATATATTATATGGTTCATACTAAACCCGTGTTACGCGCGTTGTATCGATATCTGCTGTTACACATAGTGCATACTATATAGTAGTAGTAGTACCAATAATCAGAGAAGGATTTACACATTTGCCGTCCATGGGTAACTTGTTGTTTTGCAACCCTTTCAATTTTTTTCTATCTATACACGAGTAATTTTTCGGTTTATAAACGTAACTGTTTAGAGACATTTTATTAAAAATATCTTCGAAACTTTTTTCTGCGTTCGTCCCTCCATGAATACTTTGACGTGAAAAAAATTGATCTATTATTAAAGTATATAAAGTATGCACTGTCCGTGGTCGAGCATCATATCGATTGTTAATTTAAATAAATTTAGTTTTTAAATATAGTTCAGTCCCACACGGTTACTCGGAACTACATTAATACTTAGTTCATTATATTTATAAAACCAATGATTAATAACTAACTTGCCTAAAATGACGATCACAATAATGAGCATGGAATAGCTATTACTATGAACACTATGAACCTCGTAATATATACTTTTACCTAATACCATTATACCTTTAATCTAAACAACCGCAATGATAAACACGGATTTGATACTATTATAATAATCATAATAAAAATAAATGAACGATATTAGGCACACAAAGAAGTATGACAATTAAAATCAATAATAAACAAATAGTTTTTGATAAAATTCAAACTATATCGCGAACTCACGCGGCAATTCTGGTGTACGCAAAAACACATAGACTGGCCGTAGCAAGTCCATAAATGCCATACTCTCCCACGTACTGTAACTGGCGAAACACACCACTCCTCATCGCAGTGATGGCGGTATTTTGTAATCATTGAATTTATGATGCCTCAGCTAATTTCCTACAGTTTTTATAATACTTGATTATTCACTAATCCCATATTGGCTTATTCATACGATCGTTGGTACTTTGTAGAGAATAAAGATCATTATTCGATTTTTCGAATAGAAATCCCTA
Organism: Melanaphis sacchari; assembly: GCF_002803265.2. Classification (NCBI taxonomy): domain Eukaryota; kingdom Metazoa; phylum Arthropoda; class Insecta; order Hemiptera; family Aphididae; genus Melanaphis; species Melanaphis sacchari. The sequence continues at coordinate 139,390 of NW_020270420.1, forward strand.
TATTTATGACGCATATTTCCACAATGGATTTGTTTTTGATGCGTCTTACGCACACCCAATCATTACAAGTAGAATAAAAGACCACCCGTATCATAATATCATAATATCTACGAAACAGTAGGTATACAAGTTATACAACGCAGAAAAAATTATCAAATTTTATGAAATGGTGGCAAAAAAAATATGGACAAGTAGAATTATAATTATATACTTATAATAGGTAGTGATGTAGTTATAAATTATAATATGTTTATAGTTAACTGTATATGTTTGTTTATAATGTTTTATGTTTGTGTAATGTGTTTAGTTAACAAAAGTGGGGATATTAGGAATATGAATACTATCAAAACGAATCGTTAGTGTTCATGATTCTTAACATATAACATTTACTTATATTTCATTGTTCTGTTTAACATAGCTAATGCAGGTTGTTGTCTAATAACTCTAATATAATAATAACTAAGGTGGTGTGAAAATATATGGCTTTTACAGTTCCACTATGATAATTTTATTATTATTAATAATTATAAAAGATAATATTTACAATCTATTCCCTAGGGAATTCAATAAGCAAAATATAATAAAGGTAAAAAAAAATACTATTGTAAATCTTTTGAATGGTAAGAGATAATAACACTACTTATTTTTAAAAATTATTTAGTGAATTAATATCAAACTTAAAATATTATATTAGCCATTCAGAGATCGCACCTCGTCTGCACTTGGGTGATATATATATAATTATAGGTAATCCATGCCTTTTCCACGAATTTTCAATCATACGGCCTATTATTAATATTATTATTTTCTTACCTATCGCATAATATTATCATATAATCTAAATATTGCAAATTTATTTATTTATAGTTATTGTAGAAGTTAAAAGTTTGCTTATTGAAATCTTAAACGTAAAAAAAAAAAATATTCAACTTCAGAAAATTAAAACTTAAATGGGCATAATTAGGTATATGCGTACATAAATATAAAATGTACTATAAAAGATTCGCAATTTACTTATTAAGTTTATATAGAAGACGTACGTGTTTTAAAATTTAATTCGCGTCGCACTGGAGCAGTTTTGTCCGACATGGCCCGCGACAAACCGGACGTCTGGGAATATTAATGAACCGCCTGGCGTTTCCAGAACGAATGATTTACGTTTTATTCGGCTAGACGCAGTGAATATGTTCTTTTTTTGTTTTTGTTTTTTTTTTTTTTTTTTGATTTCTAACGCTTCGACCTTATCGGCGGCCCCTGCGCCGTGTTCGTAATCCGTTCTGTGTATACATTTCAATCGTAAATCTTTTATGCTAATAGTTGTCTGATACTCTGGTACGGCGCGAACGAGCTCACCGATCGATTATGTGGCGGACAGAGAATAAATTACTTTTTAATTGATAAACACGTGGATACTATACCGCGGTTGTATGTAACACCTATGTCGATCAGCACGATTCGCTATTAGTTTGGGATGTATGCACAACAGATATTGACTGCTATCGTCAGCGTGTGTTCATCAGACGATCGCGCTCTTATCTGATGTACGATTTGCATACACATTATAGTATTACAAATTGATATTATTTTATTACCATGCGGCGCGGCGTCTACTGTTGGCCACAGTAAAACGATATTTATAAACTATATGTGGATTCAAATTTTAGTTACTTAAATATAATTAGCAAGAAAATCTTCACGATATGACATCATCGCGCGCGGCATCTATTATTTATAAAAAGCTTCATCAATACTGTATAGATACAAGTACTTTAAAATTAGTAGATTATTTTTCGTTAAACCTTATACATAATCTGATACTCAGTTATTTAACTCGCATCACACTCATTATAATGTATTCAAATCGTATACCAGTATGGTTTGTAAATTACAATAGTTATTACTTATCTAGGAATCAATATACTAACTGAAAGTAGAAATCACTTTAAAATTTAAATTAATTACTCAATGGACCAATGACTAATTAATTCATCTATAAGATTTCAGATTAAATTTGAATACATAAATGCAAATAAATAAGTTATACAATTACTATTTATTTTTATCAGATGTTTTAGACCACAAACGACGAATGAGATGTAAAAAAAAATATATTTCACACGCGCATTCTTTTTACAGCTGTTTGAGGCTGGATAAAGGTGTTTTTTTTTTAAAAAACTGCATGAACATATCTTTATTACATTGAAACGCATTATACGCAAATGACAGTATATAATAATGTGAATTATATAAATTATTTTAATAAGCTTATATTTATTTAGATTTAAAGATTTAAAAAATAAAATAACGATTTGACTTGATGAATAACTTAAAATATTGAATGCAATTTTTATACTGTTTATACACATAATTGTAATGGTTTAAATTCATAATTATGCTCTTCGTTAAAAAAAAAAAAAAAATATTTGCATATTATACACTATGTAGGATGTACAATGTTAATATATACCTAATTTAATAATTAAAAATTTTATTATTTTACTATTTTTTTTTTCTTAATATTATATTATTTATAGACTTATAGTGTTAGAAACTCTCTCATAACCTACAACATTTAACAATCCTATACTTTTGTCAATTATCTATACCTAAATCAAATAATAATATCATTTATTTTTTTTTACAATTAAAACATATTAGATTAACTTAATATATTTTATACATTATACTATCTAACAGACAGTTGATAATAGATACGTATATTATGCTACTATTTCATCCATCACATTATCTAAATATATATTAAATACCATATTATATTATTGTTTTTGATTAAAACTTTTAAGTAATTATTCTATGTATATAATAATATAAAAATATTATAAAAGTTATCTATTTATATGGGCCAGAATAATAATAGAACTCCTAACGATTATTATTTTCTATGACCTAGGTAATCTCTATCTACTCGAGAGATAAAAAAATCACATAAAATCAAAGATAAAATTGTTACAAGTAAATACGTAATACAAGAATAAGAAATATTTTATAATTTAAACATCAACGTTCGTTATTATATTTTATTAAATACGTGTTTATAATATCTAGAAGGTATTTGAAGTTTACTTGAAAATTATAACAGCAAATAAAACAAATTTATATATTTATATATTATGCACCAAATACACTGAATCGTTAAATATTTTAAGTATAGCAATAATAATGTATAAAAAATAAGTCGAAATATCAATACCCATAACCGTACCTATACGTAAATCGCGATTTAATTTTGTTGGCATAGGTACATTAATATATTATTTCATACACACAATAAAATATCATAAATGTACAGTATATGTATACGTATGTATACGTACTTCTCTGAAATGGAAACATATATACATGCGTACAGTAATAATACCTTTTGAAGGGCTGCACAATGCGTCCAAACAAAACGCATATTGCAATAATATCGTATTATTATAATACGCCTATCTCGATGAGCATTTATACACCGAGTAAATTCGGATATTATCGAGCCTCGGGGGCGTCAGACCCCCATAAATTATCGGCTGGCAGTAGCCATAAAATGCAAGTATGCTGTGCCGCTCTATAAACGAATCGCTCCACCGATTCCACAGGGTTTTCGGAATGTTTTTGTGATCGAAAAAAAAATCGAAATATATATAATATATACGCGTAAGTATGTACATAAGTCATGTGTGCGCGCGGTATTGTCAAAATTTAAACGACTCGGCCACAATACACTGATCGCGATCTCGTATAGTGTGTGTTTTCCTATACGTTATTATCATTATTATTATTATTTCCACGATATAATAAAAACCGGACACGCGCGATTCCCGCAGTGTTATTATCCCGATAATTTGTCACATTCGAATGATATATGTAATGTGTGTGTGTGTGTGTGTGTGATCAAATCTGAACACTGTTATTGTATAATAATATATACAATATTAAATTCCTACTGAGTAGGGACCTTGAAGTCTGTGGACATTTCCGTTGCATATTTACTGATTTTTACGGCCATGCGTATTTTGCATTGAACTGTAAACGACACATGCGTCTGGCTTTCGAATAAAACGCAAGTAAGTACCTATCCAGGAAATTTACGATTCGACCTCATACTGATGCAAACGTCACGCCGCCGCGCTATTAGGAGTCTTTAGAATATTGAACACTGCTCGTTTTACAGATACAGCTGCCACTGCTGCTGCAAAATGCCTATTCAAATACCATCCGATCTGTATAATGTGTAGGTGGATATATATGTGTTTGTGTGTGTGTGTGTGTGTGTGTGTGTGTGTGTGTGTGTGTGTGTGTGTGTGTGTGAGTATAAAGCTATTCTATTATTATTTTTTTACTCCTCGTATGACACTTAAAATCTGTGCATTTTCATCCGATAAATGGTTCACTAAAATAATTAAATACAGTCTTTATCGTACAGAACACAATTGTCTAAGAAAATAAACACGTGAATGTAGCCATATGGCTATCATTATTGTTCAACGACGCTGCGTCGCCGACATTTTAAATTTTATAATATGGTACAGTTGATAATTATATTTGTTTTTATCACACTTTACCCATCGGTAAAGCAATATACTAATAGTATAGTCACCTACGTGAAGTGCGTATTATTTTTCATTAATCGTTAATATATTATAATTTATAATATGACGTAGCTATATTACACGCATAATTTAAGTGTCATAATATGGAATAACAATATTATGTACCTACGGTAGATATACATTTTTAAATACCTATAAACTAATATTTTTCTTACATAATTTTATTATGATAATATACATCGAAGAACGGACAAAACAAATTAAAATGTAAAAAATGTAAGCCAAATTCCAAAACACTTAATAGCGTAGAGTTTAGATATATTGTTATTGAAAGCTAAAACACAAATTAATACTTATTGATGACACAATTCAGGAAGTGTGTAAAACTATAATATATATAAGTAAATATTTACGTCTTACAGTATAATAATATATCGTTGTATATTAGTAGTATACAACTACGAAAGTATAATAAATTATGTATATGTTTAAACATATACATATACACATATACGTGAATCAATTCTAGTTTATACAACTATGCAAATAGCTAAGCACTTTACAAATTTCCGTACAATGTCGGTTGATATATAATTATTCTAAAACAAAATTATTATCGTAAGCTGGAACTTTTAGGAACAAACTATTGATATTCAGCAACAGAAATTAAACACTAATGTACATTTAGGAGGTAATATATAAAGTTAATTTATTATATATCTTAATATTTTATTATTATTATTATTATTCTACACACAGTTACATCTTATAAGTGAGCAATTTACAGGAACTTGTGTGTTTTAGTTATAAATAGTTAGATATTATAATATAGAGATAATGTATTTATACTTACATGTATCTACATCGAACTCTACTAGTATAAACCCGTCAAAAACATATTCAAAATAACGATTTTGTATTTTCATTCAGATGTGATTTATTTAAGTAGGTAAGACGTCGTTTTTGTTTTCCTTACGCAGCAGAGTTTAAGGCTTGCGCACACACCTGATTTATGGACGCATTTAAATGAAGTCATAACGAGATATACATATCTCCAAAAAGACATTAATCTTTACGAACAAATTACTTTACACACCAACCCGTATTTATTTATTTTTTTTTTTTAATAGGTTTGTTAAGGACTCCAGTTTGTTCTTTAATTATAATCGTCATGTATCGGATCCCTTTGACCCACACAAGTTCACGATCACAGAGTCCGCGAGCTCAAACGCGCCCGCAAGTTTATACATAATATTATGCGCTTTTCCTCACATCACATTATATTATCATATATATATATAAAACATATGTATACTTAACCGGGCACCAATCACACTAGAGTGTTTGTAATAAAATAATAATAACAATAAATCCGAACTGAATGTAATCCTTAGGCGAGTATTACACGTGTAAGCCTTGTATACTATATGTACGGATGTGTTTATACAAGCATATATCTGTTCGCAATGAGTGGAGGAGGGGAGTGGGGTCATGTTGGTAGTTGGTAGTTGGTGGACGACGCGAGAAGAGTGCGGAAGAGAATAAAAAGAATCCGTTTTAAGTTATTGTCATCGTCACACGCCGAGACACGATGGTGGGTCACTTAATAAATATATATATATATATATATGTGTGTATGTGTGTGTTTATATTTGTATGTAAGTTATAACATAAGCGTAACCGCGTTTATAACAAATGAAAGTCATAAATATAAACGATGTATTTTCGGTGTTGTGTACGCATATTATTATACATATTTTCTAAGCGCAGAGCCAAGCGCGTGTGTGTGGTTCAATAATACAGAAACTGAACAAAATTGACCCGAAAATCCAAAAAAAAAAAAAAAGGAAGATAAACGTAAAAATTATTCGAATTACCGCGGAAGCAGTGGGGCGGACTAAACGGTCACTCAACCCTCTCGAGTCTCGGCTCTTGCGCGTAAAGCTTAATAGTACCTATGTACAATACGTTTCTCGCATCGCTTCATCGCACTGTACACGCAATACATTTAAATACATATAATAATGGATTGTCGTAGAGAGTGAATACGTTGACACCCTGCCAAACGGGCGCTGTTTGAAAGTTATTAGGACAGCAGTCAGTAAATTTATAATTTACTGTAGTTTTACAGTCACGTATTGAGGCGCCGAAATTCGGCTTTAAATACCGAAAACGACATACGCCATAAAGCCTTTAATGGGAACAGTATTTTTGATCATCAATAACCGATAGTTAAATATCACATAATATTTAAAGTATCATATTATGGCATTATGTATTGAAACGTGTTTCTAAGTGGTGATATAATGTGTATCGTTTTTCGGTACTCTGTAATATTATGTATTTTCAAATCTTTCGACACCCCCTCTGCAGTGATCTCCGAACGCATAACACTACAGCGACACGTTGTATAACTCGTAAATGTTTATTACTACAGTACGTCATACAAAAAATAGCATTGTAATATCTTAAACATGCGTTTGCATATAATACATAACATATATACTCACGCTCGCCGTATGCTTTTATAATGGCAGTTATGCACTATCATGTCGCATTTCTACGGTGTCGTTACGAATTTATGTTCGTTGTTCATGTCTTACGTGAAATCGCAAATCAGTGTTAAACTACAATCATGTAAGTATGTAACTATCATATCTAGAACGGTAATACGGTATATTTGTATACAATTATTAACCAGTAAATTATGTGATACATATTATTATTTAAAAAAATAAGTGATTATTTTATACTTATATATTTTCAAAAATACAGGCCGTTGTCTAAAAACACCATTGTCGTAAACACAATATAAATAAAAAAAAAAATTCTCTAGACTATATCCATACAATAATTTTGTAATATAAATATTATTATTATAAAAAAAATATCGAATTCCTATTCTATATTGTGCACAGTACAGTTGTCTTATTTTAATTAGGGGGTAACGATAAGTCTCCTCCCTCTTGAAATATTTAAATTTATCTCAAAATTATCTCTATTTGAACTGTAATTATTGTATAATTTAAATGAGTATAAAATATGTAAATATTAAAAAAAAACTCATTTCTAAATTCCTAAAAACAAAACACGTGTACAAATAAATATACATAAGCTAATAAAAATATTTTTTGCAAATTGTATACTTTGCTAATGATTATTATAGACGTTAGATATAATTGTAAATTGTGTGGGCCGTGAATCAAAATTAATGCATAAATCAAGGACCGGCTATTTTCACAAATAGGATTGGAAGATCATGTTTATAAAGTGGCTGCTCATTATGCAAATTACCTCCATTGACTCCATTATAAATCTCGTAATTGGCATGTTGTTTTAGGCATTAATTACAAATCACTTTATAAATTGAGAATACTTTTAAAATAACAGGTAGATCAAAATGTTATTAATAAGCAGGTGACTAATTTTCGATTATCAATTTTAAAAACATAAATTTCATTGATATGGTTTGAACTAAGTTTTGAACTTGAAGTTAAAAAATGATAAAACTTCAATTTTATAATGTTATAAATTATAACAAATTTATACTATAATAACTATGATAATTCTGTTAATAAAATAATAAGGAATATTATTACCTGTGATTTTCTCCATTTATGCCACGTTTAAATGCTTTACGATGAATTAAATAAACAAAATTACATTTTAAATTAAATACAAATATGAATGCCTAAATATAATAATAATTGATATTTTACAGTATTAACTAGTAACTGTATTTGATTTTTTGAAAGCCAAATGACTCTCTCATAGAGTTTGGTGAAAGTTCACGTCATTTTACACTGAAATGTAAATAATAAATAACAACACTGCAGTGTTTATTTTTTTTTAATTTGGTAATTAATAGAGAATTGCCCTCGGGTAACATCCGTCTAATGTCAATTATTGAAGAGAACTACATTTTTTTTGTATATACTTGAATTGTACAAAATACCGGTATATATCGTAGGCCACCTTGTAGTCACAATGTAAAAAAAAAAATAAAAAAAAAAAAAAACGTTGCATGTCATAACTGACATTTTCAAAACCTGTCAAAATATAATGCCTAGAAGATGTTAGTAGGTACCTATTCTTCATTTAAAAAAGAAACATATTAAACAAAAAATAAAATAAAACGTTGATTAATAAACGTAAAAATTACTACAATTGATTTAAATAAACAAACTGTTATTAAAATGAGTAAGTATAATATATATATTATCTTCGTCGGCTTGTATATTTATATACTAGCTTCACAACCACATAAACACCAACGCATAGTTCGTTTTTGAATCGAAACAAATACTTATACGTTATGCTCGTATATTATCAAACTACATTTCTACGGTAGCTAATTGATATCCAAATTTAAAAGCACTCGGCATTTTGACTCGGCGTTTTAGGTAGGCAATAAATACACAAGTCTGGAGTTTTTTTCAGCCTTCCGCTAAGACACGATCGGAGTGTACATCAACGCACGAACCATTTAGACGCCATTCGCATAATAAACATTTTAAAACAATTTAAAAATAAACAAATAAAAAACGTCCCTCTTTATATTAGTTGATTTACTCTTGCTTTCAAAGAGCTAAAAAACTAGTTTATGGATGAACTTAAAAGGCAATGCATTTAGAATATTATAATAGAACCCATTTTGTTTTTCAAATAATAAAATGTTAAATATGGTGGTATTGTGATTTTTCTCGGATAATTACGACTTATAAGTGCTGCTGTTAGGATTTTCTTAAAGCTATATTTGTATACCTAAATTAATTTACATTACATAACAAAAAAATAAAAACGAGTGAACTAATTCTTAATCAAACAAAGAATGAACTATTGACAAATAATTTGCTGGCAAATAAAGTAAATTATTTAAAAGCTAAAAGCAATTAAAACACACCAACGTTTAAAATGAATGTAATATTTTCTTCATTAATTTTAAATCTAAATAGTTTTTATTATTAATAGAGCCATAATCCTTTTTATGTACAACTTTTTTGTATATCTTTTTAATATTTTAAAATATAATTGTTACAGAGCACAGAGAATGTCGTTTTTATTATACAATCGATAAGTATTTTAATTTTAAATCTATTGGAAAAAAATATTCAATAATATAAAGTAATTACAGTAAATTACTAAAATTAAATGAATTAAAATTCTTTTCATTAGTAAATATTACATATTGAAATTTTAATCTTTTTTTTTTTTTTACATATTTATACATATAATTTGAAACTTCTATCAGCTAGTTAAAAACAATTAAATTAACATTTTTTTTTTTTATAGTCGTATAATCTCCAATGAAATGTTATTATCTCGACAATAATAGTATTTCATTATAAGTAGGTATTACGAAAAAAAAAAAAATTATGAATATGCATTAAACACTAAACTAAATTGTGGTTTTAAATTAAATTTGATAATTTCTTATGATTTTATTGACTAAATTTTTAGATTAAATTACTATAAATAATTAATAAATATCTTAAAAGTAAAATATGAGCAAAACTATGTTTATAAACGAAATCAAATCTTATTTTATACAAAATTAAATTAAATTATTAATTAATATACCGACTCATTCGTATCGTTTTTTAAACGGAAGACTCCAAAAATCTTTACATACCTACGTTTATCTAACTATGAATTTTACTATGGACAGCGTTCAAAATAATTACATGAAAAAAAAATCGATATCTAGTATGACTATAAAAAATAATCATATATTATCTCAACTGTATGTTCATATTAATATGCATAACATAAGAGTACGTCACTATTATTTTACAATATAAAACAATCTATTTTGATTAGACAGTATATATATATGTATAAAACGCATAGAGCACGTTTCTACAAGAACATTGAACTCGTCGACATTTTCGGCAAATCGATAACATTATCATTTTTAATAGGTATTCACCTAAACATAAGGTACATCTACGCGGAAATTATTAAACGCACTAGACAACAACATAAATACTCGTCTATTTGTAGTATAATTAACAAACAAATAATATCTATCATATCACGAAAATATGTATTTATCTTTAGCATACTATAATATAATTTAATGTATATTATATAGTTAACGATGTGCGTACAGGTATGATATATGTAATATATATTTATTAGATGAATAGTGATTAATTTCGGACCTAGGTATATTATGCAAATGTGATCTCGAATTTGTTACGAAATAACTGTATAATGATTATAATCGGTTATATCGTAAACGAAAACCACTGGTCACAATATAGTGTTCAACTCTTCTACAAAATGATTTTAAATCCCATTTTAGTCATTACCGTTCGTTCTTCACTATAAATTATATAACTTAACAATACGTTATATTTGAATTCGAAAATTGTTCAGAAATCAATACATAAGTAAAAACTATAATATATTATACTCACCATTAACATAAGTTATTTATCATTATTTATCATGTTTAATGTTGTATAATTTGACGCTATTATTTGATTTTTATTTAGGTATTCGCAATAGATACCGATCGATGTGTGTTTTTTATGATATCCGTGATAAATAGTTGCGATGATTTGCTATTATTTTCGATCATACGTATTTATACTCATTGCGGCGTCATCAGTATTATAGCACTAATAAATTATATAATATGCGTATAAATGTACATATTATAGCGGTCATATATCATCATTTTGCTCCGGTTAATTGATAAAAAACAATTACGACGGCATTGCCGAAATCAAACTTAATTATTTTAATGGGATCTTTATTGGCTTCTTTGCAACGCGCGTAGGAACGGAGGCGCTTTGAGTATATCGTTCATTGATGTTTTTAACGTTCGCCAAATCAATCGCGGTCGTATCGGGGAGGGGGAGGAGAGCACTCGATCATCGACATACGCACAGAGTATCGTGTTTCGAGAACAGCACTGCAATAAATATATTGCACAAAAAAAATTTACTATTGTATTATATTTTACAAACCGTCGACATAATGCCCCATGTATCTCACACATACGTTCGAAAAGGTTTTACTCGTCAGTCGGCCTCGTCAGAGAACCCGCGAAACGCGATATCTGCGGTGTACAATATGACATTTTGGCGGCAGACACAAAGGCACCGCTGTGCAGTCTCAGACAGACGGACTCGCGACGCGATTGTCGAAGACACCGGCGAGTGACGTAGTATTGGTTTTTTTCAACCCGAACCCGTCGATAGGGTGGTAGCAAAACGAAATCTATTCATCGTAATATACAAGACGTATATCACGTACGAATAAGCGGGTGAACATGCGCTGACAAAAAATTGACATCGAAACAATATTATACGTGCCGCCGCTCACAAAATAGCAAACACGATCTATACGCATCGAGTTTTACTGTAAAGATATATTAAACATGGCTATGATACGCAAAACTCGTTTGTCGCAGAACTAATCACAATGTATACACAGTCGTATTATACTGTAATGCGTAGAACATCACACATTCACACCTGACTGACTGAGTAATGTAATATAATATTAGTTTGGTTTTTATTTAATTCTTTTTTGTTTTACCATTTATTGAGATAAATCATGGAGCAAGGAGGAGGAGGGCTATGAAGACTCGTTGCTAAAACAAAAGTTTGTGAACTCCTAAAAAATAGTCCTTCTATGATATTTTTATAATATTGGACACATAAGTACTACTCTGAAAAAAAATGTATTTATAAAATTAACAAGCAATAATAGCTTTATTATAGGTACACTACCTGTATAAATCGATTTTGATTCTAAAACAATTATCTCTTGAAGCCCACCGTTAAAGTATAGAAACAGACAATCATTTAACAAAAATAAGTACCAATATTTAAAGTTTTATGGTTGGGTTATGTTTCGGCACTCTATGACAGAGTATTAAAAATGTGAGCAGATTAAATAATTGAACTTTTTTGTAGCTACGTATCTCAATGCGGATGAAAGTCAGCCTCGAATTCGTATACGCTGAGTCAGACTTTAATTAAATCTATGTATTGTGACCGCTTTTGTCTATAATTTTTGAACACATTTATGTATCATTATGATTATGGTCATAAACCAAAACAATTTTTATTTATTTTCATAGGTGATTGGTAGTGAAAAAGATATAAAAGTCATATCACCTTATGCGTTTTATATTATAAAAATATAATTATCTCAAAGGTTTTTATACGCCATCATTCTAGTTCAGTGATAAGACGATCTTGATTGAATTTTAAAAATACTTTTAAATACCAGAATCCATATATTATAAGTATAGTATGTGACCGTAGACAATTCTAGAATAAATAATATATATTATCCAAATAATTTTTCTAAAATGTCGTATTTTGATTAGCTGAAATACAACTTTGTACTAATACAAATTTTTTTTATCCGCGAGTTTTACATGCGATCGTAAATACCGTTACAATGTTATAATGACTTTATTAATGTATACGCTAAAAATAAATACAATAAAATATGAAAGTATATTCATCTGTAGTGCATATATTGTGACTTGCATTCATAAGTGTTTCCGCATATTAAAATATGTACTTGAAAATTGATTGCCCTGTTAATAGTAAACGCCATATAATTGCTACATGACTAATAATTGCATTGAAATATTTTATGTTTTTACAATGACTAACAACAAAAAAAAAAAAAAAAATTATTATTTTTGAGATGTGCAATTTTATAGTAGCTCAAATCTAAAGTGTGCAGTCATTGAACACAAGTATAAAACATATTAGTTATTACGTATAATATGCATTTATAATACTCCATTACTTAATAATTCAGTTTTATTGTCCTTGTGTTGACAAATTGAGATCCACGCTGAATATACGATATCTCGTATTTATTATTTCAAATTATCTGTAGGTCAAAAATGCAATTTTTTATAGCATTTACTAATATTTTGTTTGCATTTAAACGCGTCTAAAATATCATTAAAAATTCCAAACGAATTTATTGGTCTCATTTACAATACAAATTGCAATAAGCGACAATAAAGTATAGTTCGAAGTGTTAAAGTATGATTTAGTAGATCAAATAGTAAATTAAAACTCGAAATCACGTAATAATACGTGTTCTGTGCGTTTATACGACTAAAAAATATTGTTGAATTTTTCTAATGTACTAAATTGTACGACTAATGTTCGCAACTTCGCAAGTAGACGAACAGCAGTCGTCGCGTGTACAATAAACGTTATATTTTTTATTTTCCATGAATTCCGTCTAAAATAAGTATAATGGCAGATGGTACTTTTTTGGAGCACATTATTGTGTACTTACGTGTAGTGCGGGTATTGTTATTGATTCTATTAATTTTATCGTAACGTTTTGACGCAATTTAACGCGCATAATTAGGTATTCATCGGTCCCCGGTATTGCCCTGTCGGTAAATTCAGACAATGAGAGACGAAAAAAGTCAATTCGGTCCCATTGTAATTCGGTTTACGAGTCTGAAGTAGAAAAAAAAAAACCACGGTCGGTCTTAATTACGAGCAGATTGTTGCGTCGTCCGCGCAGAACTGGTTGTGTATCGGAGCTACCGGTATGAAAAATCGAAATCCAACCGTACACGCGTATTACATACACGACGACGTCGAGGATGTTCCGTTTGGAAAATTATATATCGTACGGACGAAAAATTATCATAACATGACATTATTATATCCGTCGGGCCTACAGGGTGAGCTGCGACGTGTTCGAACCGCACAACTCGTACGGAAAACGGGAAAACCGCAGTGGCCCATCCTGTAGGCACCCACTCGTCGGTGCTCTTTTTTTCGTTTCGTGTTCGGTTTAACGTGACCCAAGCTCACTGTTAATAACAGTGATACGTAATGTTATATTATACGTGGCCCGCGGATTTTCGAACATCGACGCGCGTTAACACCTCGAACCAGTTTTTGAGTTCACCGCCGTCCGTCCGTCGCCGCGCAAGCTCTCGTATTGTAATAGGCATTGCGGTACGCGGCACGAACGTTCCGACGACGATGGATTTGGTTTCGCGTAAGTCGTCGTGCTGTTATTATGATATAGGTAAATAGCTGACGGACATTTTAGACGGCGGTGATACGCGAGCGGCGCACAAGAATGTTACTCGCGCACAAAAATCAGGCGTGGCCGTTTAATATTACGCGAGATCGTAACTCGTGACAGCACACATCATCATCGTACCGTTCATCTGTGTGTCCGTTGATATTTTGTATCTAAACGGTACACGGTGTATAACGATATTACCGATAATACGTCTCCCTTATAGCCCGACATGCGTTTTTGGCGACCAACTGCGTCGCGCAATCGCGGGCGTTTGGAACCCGAGCGCCAGACCATAGCTCTGATCTGTGACGTAGGTATTGCACATTTGCACCGCACGACCTGCGTTTAAAGTTGACGATTTTACTATATGATATTCGTTCGAGTTATCAAAGAGAGGGCGTAAAGCTGCAGCGGGCATCGCATACGCACCAAAATAATAATAATAATAATAATAATAATAACAATAATAATAATAGAAAAATAAATCAAATGATTATATAATGGTATACGTTCACGCTCATAAATCATGTACGTATTCCGTCGTTAGATTAATGCGTAAATATTTTTTTTTATAAAAACAAATATTTTAAATTGATTTTTTGCTAAATTCCAGTTGATTATATGATTATTGTACAGACAATTATATTAAACGAATTCGTGCTCGTATTGTGTTTCGCTTTCGTACATAATAATGCTTAGTTTTTGGCTATTTAACAATATACCTATTCCATTGTTACGTATCAGCGTTCACTATTTATATTTTACGCATTATTTCAATTCTATACACATATTTTTGAATAAATTTAATTATTTTTTAATAACATCCTACGGATGATTTGATTTTGAATTGTATATACATATTATAATTAATTTAATCGTATGATTGTAAAAACGTTTAAAATTGAAAAATAATTCGCATTCAGTATAATATATAAATAGAAATGTTTAGCTTTATTTATTTAATATAAATGCCTCTTCGTAATCACTAATCAATTTTTATGCTTTGATGTAGAACTTCGAAATTCGATCATTTAACCTATAATTACAACCTATATAATTCCACTGCAGTATAAAAGACTTCTTTTATAGTTTCTCAATGTCACGCTATAAGCTCCTGGACTCAAAAATATCGATATTTCTATTGATATAAAGTATAATTTACAAATCTAAATATTGATCTACAAATCAAATTATAGGTAGGTACTTTGTTGAGTTTTGATTACATGAAACGTTATATTTTTTATTATAGGCCAATTTTTATGTTTATTATACAGACACTTGAAATTACACCAACTCGACAAATTAAACTATCATTGTCGATAACGACCCCAATAATAGACGGTGCTGCAAGATGTATCTTCTATAATTTATTTTAGTAGTCTATATATTTATAGTAATTAATAATTATTCATTATTGACGTATTACATATAAATGTAAATTGTCATGTTAAAATATGCTATATATTATTTTGTACATTCAAATATTTATTGAAATAATTATTTGATTCGTAGAACATTTCCCCCCTATTAGTGGTTACTAGTTACGCAGTCACTACTTATTCACGCTTTTGTATGTATGATACAATAATATAGTAGAGAGGAGAGAAAATTATTGTATTACTCGTTCGTCGTGTTTCATCTCTGTTTAAAAATAACATTTCGCCGACAGCAATAAATATATTTTATAATATTAGTTACTTATATAACACTGGCTATACTAATTTAACACTAATTTAGTAATTCAATTACTTTTTACATAAAATACAACTGCAATTTATTTTTAACGATTAGCAAAGTTACATTTATGATATTAAAGTAATTTCATAAATGACGCGTTATTTTAATGTTACACCAAAACAAACTGTAACACTTATAATAATTTTATATATTTAAATACCTACATTCTACAGTTTTTGAAATAAAAATATTGACATATTTGTAGAAGCGAAATTTATGAATAAAATCGGATATGCTATATCACATCTCCATTTTCCATTCTGGCTACATAAATTATGGCATGGTAGGTCTCTAATTCTATACGAAAACCGTTTCCGGATCGTGTTTACTTTATAGAACACTTAAGTTTCTACAGCTCTCTCATCGATTGAGAGACTTCAACGCAAATCTATATTTTCTTAAGACTCCTTGCCCGCTATTGGTTATAAATTATAATCCTTTTCACCAATTTCTAAAAATATGCAGTCTTTGAGTCTTGCTATCAGAAAATATATGAAAAAATTCCTTTCTAAACTTTTATCTAGTGCAATATTGTCTGACCAGCACTTATTTCAAAAATTATTTGTTGTATGTATCTATTTATCACACTAGATCCTCTACTAGTATGTAATAATATGTTCCATAATTATTCTTTACAAATTATTTATTCAACACCCCGCATTTCCATAATATTTTACACTCGTATGTATGTACAGAGACACAAATTTTCGTACTGTCTACCACCTTTAATTTTGGTATCATTTTATTCAGTTTAACTTTATTAATTTTCAGTTACTGTAATCAATATTATGCTTATTTGTGTATTTTACTATATTTATTATATTATTTATCAGTATTTTGGGACACATAACTATTAAAATAAATAAAGAAATAATACATACATATATATTATATTGCCACGCAATCGTACGAAAACTATCGACTATTATAAACCTCTAATAACACTAAACATTTTATACCGAGGTCGAACAATATTCTGCAATATAGGTATACATAATACACGACATTGCATCCTACTATTTACGGACCGCAGCGTGATTCAATACTACAGTAGCCGTACGTTCTCATAATATTATTCGCATCGATCGTGTATACGATATCGCGTTTTGTCAAGCATAAGTTTTTTAGTTTATTTTAATCTTTTGATGGTTACACGAATATATGGTTAATAACTCGTCGAGAACCCGCGCTCGTGTAATTATGTTATATTGTGCACACAAATCGATTAGTTTAATCGCGATCGTCAAGGGGGGTCCCTGAACATCGATGATCGTGTTCTGAAAATTTCGGTCGGTTATCAAACGGTAGGTTTAAAATAATAGTATAGCGTGCTGCACAGGTACAAATAGATAGATTTTGATGAATTGATTATTCCAGTTTTGATTTCGAGACGATGCGCACGTGTGGACGCGCTACTCTTATGTATTCCAGTCAAGTATTGTTTTCTCTTTCTTTGCCGTATGAATCATCGTAAATTATTATAATTCTGATATTAATCAGACATCGAAAAACAAAAATAAAACATTGATCCTGAAACTGCATATTATTCCTATACCTAGCAATTTATATTACGACGTACATAATATACAAAAATTCAAAGTACCAGTGGGCAGTGATAAAATATAATTATATAATATAAACTTTGTCGTTCCGACAGTATAAATCTTTACGTATACTGTTTGGTGTATCTGAGCGAGATAGATTAATTTAAAGAAACAAAACAATATTATCATACGCATTTCCAGCACGGCTTGATTTTTAGTTGCGAATCGAGGAATCAAGATTACCAACCAGTTTAGTCATACAGCTACTGAAGTGTAACAATACAAATTCTTGAACGAGTACAAATTTGATTCTATTGTGTCTATCGAGGATACTGGTCGATGATATATTATTGCGTTTGTCTTATTATTATTTTTTATATATATATACATATATATTATTTGATACAATCGGTAAACTGACTAGAAACTACGGGTTGTAGTTTGATCGATTCCCTTGAGATCCAATCGTTTATTTCGACTCGTTTACCAAACTTGACTGGTTATTACCAAATTTGGGAGACGCGTGCCCGCTTCATCGGCCATTAGGAATTTTTCTCGCCTAGTCCCACGTTAAGTAAAGGCATGCTCTGTATTCGTTAAGTCGTAATCCGCTTATACGATTGCGCTGACTCGTCACATTGACATTATAACGTTCAAAAGACTTGATGGCATATTAGACAATAATTTAAAACGCATTTAATAACTCTAATAACTCGTGACGTTTGTAAACACCAATATTACTCGTATTATATGCAATCCTAGGTGTGATAAATTGCGAATTTACAAAAACTGTGATTAATCATTTTAATCGATTTGAATATTCCAATTCTCTTATTATCTTATTTTAGCGGCATTTATTCATACTTTGTGTGCTGTACATCAATATCATTTTGTTCGATAATTATTCATTTTTTTAGAGTGAGGTCGGATAAAACAGTTAGTTTTAAGTAATCATGATAATTAAAGTTCAATATTTTGTTAGTGGGTATCCAATCTATAAAGATACATTATTTTTTATTTATGAAAATCGATTAAAATCAAATATTGAAAACAAAAAATACGAAATGCTGTTCAGTGTATCAACTATAAATAGGTAGCCTAAAGATGATTTCTACTATTAATACATACTGGTCGACTCGATGTAGAACAATTAAAAATGTTAATACTATATTAAAAACGTATATGATACTATTATTACTCCAATGAGTAGGCGCATGATGTTCTCACGGCACACAGCAGTGTGGGTTTCGACTTGTTGGTCGAGTTCTATACGTAAAAAATACATAACACTTTACTGAGATCCGTGAGAGATCAGTAGGGAGGCAAATGAAATTCCAATCATACGTAACTATATTTTTTTGTAAAATCTTGCATACCTACAAGTATGTGTGTGGTTCCGGACTACTTTTGTGAGTTAATACGCCTCCGAAGTTATTTACAAACGCTTTTTGGTATCTATTGTGTATGTCAGACCGGTAAAAATGAACGGTGCCCACGATAAATATCCCGGTGGCGCTGTCCCTTGAGTCTAAATAATTCGAATTATGCACTCAAACAGTTTAGGAATTCTATTCTACGAAACATGATCTTTGAAATTACCAAACAACCGATACAACGTAATAATAACAATTGCCGTTTAAAACGTCCATTAACACACTGAGCGCGTGTGTGATATTAACAACATTTTTAATAGGTCATACAGTTATTATTTATCAAACAGGGCACTCAAAGGAAACTAATATTAATTACGCATAAAATGTGTGCTGTAAAATATGATACCAAAAATTGTATCAGTAAAAAATTTTAACTTAAAGATTTTAAAAGTACTTAAATACATTATTTATTATGATAAATTTAAATTATAAAAATTATGGAATACAATGCATTTTAATCTAAAAAATTTTGGCACTATTTAATATTATTGTATTTTTGTTAAATATACCAGTTTCCAGTGTATACAATTGCAATCAAAGATTAAAAGAGTAATTAATATAATTAATATTATTCAAACATTTTACATATTAAATTATTAGTCTAAGCACTGTGTTAATTTAAAATAATAATTCGATTACTGTTGTAACTTGTATAGGTACACAGATTATAGTGTTTAACAAAATATTATAAAATCAAAAAAAAATAATGGAAACCTTAGTATGTTTGTATTAATTACTGCATCTATTTTTTACATTTATTATAACAGTGTAGGTATAAGAAAAAAAAACAAAAATGTATGAAACATTTATTAACATTAAGAACTTAACACTCTTTATTATAAATAAAAAAACTATTATCAAAAATTAATGAGCACCGATATATTCTAGAAAACAAAATGCTCTGCAATATTCAAAATATATGTGTATCTAATTCAGTAAGAAACTCTTTGACCAAAGTATCGAGATAATTTTAGATACCAATTACATACCTTTTCTCATTTATGTCTTTGAAAGTATGCCAATACATACTATATTTATCACTTTCATGCCATTCGATTTGAAATCATTATATATTACACGATAGTTAAAATTATTTTAACATGATTATAATTAAAAGTTAAGTATTTAATATTATTAGTTGTTACTTTAGTTGTATTATGATAACTTAATTAAACATCAAAAATTAATTCACATTTATTATAAAGTATAAACTATACAGTTATAAATTTATTATAAATTATTAAAACATTATAAACATAACAAGAAAATTATAGATTTATAGGTTTCATTTCAATAGATTCATTAGGCCCTTAATTTTTATTGCATACTTTGTTAACAAGTTTAAAAACGTAAAACTTATTATTTGTATCAATATCATTACATTATTACATGCCAAAAATAAAAATAGTATGAATGCATTTTATATGTTAGTCATATTTATCAAAAAAAAATTATGGATTCTAAATTTAGTAATATAAATTATTTCTATATAAATGTAATACAAAAGGTGCTAATAGTAATTCATAAATAATAAATATTAAGCCAAAACATTATGATACATCTTCGAAATAATATTTATTTTTTACGACAAAATCTTTTAACAATATAGATATTTAACAGTTAAAGAGGTACATATTATATTTTAGTATTATATATAAACAAAAACATTATATTAATATTTTAACTGGGCGTAACATCAAATATTTTGGCATAATTTTTATTTGTAACGACTCTCTCGGCTTTTAGGAACAAGTGTTTGAAATTGTAAAACAACTAACACGAATTTTCTATTTTCAGCAGACCGTTTTAGTAACAAAACACAATTTTTTTTTTTTTTTTTTGACTCATTATAAATTCTGTAATAACATTGAGTATGGCCATTAATAGCAAACGGCATTTAAGTTATTTATTTTAAAATTGGCAATTGCGTTAATAAAAGTTATTATAAGATGTCTTAGTTCAAAATATAGATACGCACTTTAACATTATCATACATAAAGATTAAGATTTTAAGTTAATTTAAAATAATTTTACTAAATGGTCATTGGTCTTAAGATGATCACCAGAACGTAGTCAACGTACCTATATGTCAAAACGTATTCCAGATGTTCAAATACGTAAATATTACCAGCATGCTCGATATTGGAGACCTCCAAAATAAACTGGTTTGTGAAAATCTAAACAAACGTTTCAATAACTCATTCACAAATAGATGATCTGGAGTTAATAGAATTCAGAATTATTCAATTTACACTTTTAATTCAAATAAACAATATTTAAAAAATACGTTTTCGCGGCGGTCTAGTGATCCAAAGATAATAACTCGACAATAATATACTATAATATAACAACACTTCTTTCAGACTGCTTAACATAATAAAAAAATATACGAACCTAAAATCAAAGTGTTTTACAAGCGGTCCCACACCTTGAAACGCCCCCCCCCCGGGATATAGTACTTAATACACACTAAATTACATCCAAAACGATTTTCCGATACTTTATTTCTTAGACAATGTCGTGCACCAAAATATAAAAATATATTACAATTATACAATAAAAATGTAATACTATCATTACCTATATACAAATGTAAGATTATAAAATTGTTATTACAATTTACAATTATTAATCTTTGTTAATAGTATTATTTTTTTTTTTTTATTGGCATAAAATTAGATGTTGAGATATTATTCATTATAATTTATCCACTACATTATTAAAATGTAATAACAATATAACATTATTGATAAATGATACATATTACGTGTATAATTATGATGTTGATTTAAATTTATAATATTAATATTTTTAAAGAGCGTAGTCGTCATAAACCACACAAACATAATTTTTTTTTTACTTTAATTTTTTATTTCACTATCTGTTATAATATATAATGAACAATACGTGAGTGTGATATCAATAAAAAAGTAAATGTTCCACGAAATAAAAAATGTTTCCACTAAGATAACTACAAAAAATGAACATAATAAAATAATATTGATTAAAAGGACATAATGCCTAGAGTTATAGATACTTAGCATATTTAGCAAAACCTAAGACTTAAAAACCAACTATTATTATCCATATGTTACCGATTGAAATACATTAGATAATTATCATTTGTATCTACGCATCTAAACACACAGATGTATTTATATCAGTGTTTTAATCTCGCCGTGAGAACGTACGTGCGACATTCGTTGGACAGTCGTCTCCAATGTTACATCAATGTGAAAGCATCCGTACTTTTATAGGCTATAGTTTGTATTATAAGATTAATATATAACGTCAATACGTTGCCATATAATAATAATTGTTATTGAAGATTAATCTATCTAAAAAACAATAGATCTATTAAATACAGGTTATTAAATCACAATACTCTAAGGTTATTCGGTTTAAGTAGTTTGAAACCTTATACTCATTATACAAATTGTTAATGTATTATAAAAATTAAAGAACAAACAAATATTCGTCATGAATTCAAATAAAAAGAAAATAAATTAGGAAATGAGAAAATTAAAATATATTTTTAATATTATACTATTATGAAGAAATCAATTTATACGATTGTTTTAGAGGGTCATGAAAAACATAAAAATAATCATAATTTTAATATAATAATAAACATTACCTCATAATCGCAAACATATATAATATAACTTATCAACGTTTTTTTTCTTTTTTGTATAACCAATACATATAACCGTATACATATAAACCGTATATCTATAAACTTACAATGTTCACTTTTTAAAATACAATAGACCTCATTCACATGATATTTTGAAATCATTATTTCATAAAAATTATTAAATTATCGCATCTGAAAAATTATATTTTAATTAGGTAGATATGTAGTGGTATTATTTTATAGCTCACTAGTACGTTATATTATACATTTATACAAAAATATACCACTATAATACTAGTGTGGATCTCATTAAAGTAGATAACTTCTCTGAAAACTAAAATATAACAATTTTTTTAATTTTTACCATTTTTATAGAGGTATTTTTTTAAGATTTTGAGATATACCATCAAAAATATAGAAAATGTGATCTCAATCGTTAAAACTGGCGACAAATATTTTTCAGAATTGTTATCGCTTTATTAGATCAATCAGTACATTAGAATGAACAATTTATTAAATGATATTTAGTAAGTATTAAAGTATATATACTAAACAAAGAAAGATTACGCTTCTAAACCTATAAACTAAATAATATGGATCAAATGATTTTGAATTACAAACTATCGTTTCAAATATGGATTGACATAAGTTTTATTTTTTCCATATTCGTTTTTTTCGATTACTGCTAAGATATGTCCTTGAAAAGATTAAAAAATATTACGTATATTAATACATTACAAGTTACTAAATTTAATGATTTCAACTTGCAAGAGGTCATAATACACATGTAACACATTATTAGTATAATGGACTTAGATGTAAATAGTTAAAAATGAAATATGAATGAGAAACGAATAATAATGAGACAGTTCATTGAGGTCATAGAGTTGTAACATCTATGAGAATCAAACTAAAAAGGATTAGCACTAAAAATATGATAACTAATCAGTCTTCCTTATTGTACAGATTTTTAAGACCGTTTATAAGCGGGTACTCAAGGGTAGGGAATGCAACTACACTATTTCAAAATGATAATATACTAACAAAAAGTTCCCTATTTTCAAAATTCAATTGACTCAAGTTTATTGGTACTTACTACTATATAACTACTGATAATACTATACGTATACTATACTATTTGATTATAAAAGTACACAAAAACGATGATCATTAATAAAATATCTACTGGATATAATAATTTATATAAATAAGTAATTATATACAATTGTTGGTAAATAAATGTTGAAGTTGTTTATGTTTCAATGTATTATTTGAAAAAAAATATATTAAAACATTAATTATAACTAATATAACATAAATATACCTGTTACTATACAGTTCAATAAAAACTTAAAATGAGAAAATTATTATTTAAAAATTATGTTATTTTTAAGAAAAATATTAGGATAATATTTTTTTTTAAGCTAAGTTGATTATTATTTCTAGTTAAGATGTAATAAGTACTAGGCACAATTTAGAATCATTGTTTTATCTTTTTAAATATAATATACATTCTAATTCTTTTTATAAATATTAAAATTGTACATGATTTATTTCAAATTTTTAATGATACATTTTTAATCTGTATACATTTTTCTATTAAGTTAACTTGAATTCTTTTAAAACTAGTTTAATCAATATAGCGTTTAGCAAAACCCATTTCTATGAATAATTCTTGATGACTGTATTCAATAATTAATTATTTTTGTTTTTTAAATATTAAAGTAGGTAGCTACGTTACTAGTCTAAATATTTCTATTTTTCTCTTTGCATTGTATTATGAGCAAGGAAGTGTTTATTTATCAATTATCGGAAGTAGACAGTATATTGAATTGTGCAACTGTTGATGTGAGAAAACATTTTTTTATGTCTGCTACTCTTTGTAAACTGGTTATAACTTATAACGTTAAGATTGTATGGTCTGCGTAAAATATTATAGTAGAATAAACAGCTTCTGTAATGTTATTTAAAATGTACACATTTAAAAATTCGTATTTCTTATTAATAAATTAATTCACGCCTTCACGAAGTATTCAACGATAAATTTAATGAAAATGCTTAAAACCTGATCAAAATTATAACAATAATTAACAAATATGTTAAATTTAATTGTTTAAGACAAAGTGATTTAATCAACAAATATGGATTATTGTAATAATAACAAACGTTAATCGCCAACATAATATGACTAAATTGCTATAAACGCACATTTTATATAATTGTCAGATTGTTCATCTGAATATAGCTCTTGCAAATTAATTTGACCGATAGATCTTAATTTTTGTTTGTATCTATTAAAACAACTTGACCTCGACTCTATACTTTTTACTGAAGGTTTTTGTAACCCACACAAATGTAACATTATATACCAAGTTAAATTATAATAATAATTATAATTAGTGTCAAATTTCATTGTGTTTACATTTAACATTTATACTACGTAATAATAACTAATATATTTTTTATAAAACAAAATCACGATAATACTAATCTATTAAAAAAAAAAAAAACTATCAAAAGCTGAGTACAAAGAATTAATAAACTTTCACAGTACTTTTTATATCATTTAGAACACATTTTATTATTACTCACCTGGCCACATACAATGCATCTTATAAAACTATACGTATTATATAAATAATTTTCAAACGCATTTAAACATTATATATATATCGTAAGCAAGTACCTATATTTTTAATGAGAAGTAATTTTTAAAAATGAATACAATGTTTAATATCAGCTGATACTTATAAGAAAACTATATTTAACCACATATGTTTATAAATTTCTTACATTGCTTCTACCGCAATGTGCTTAATTTAAAACCACAATCATTTAATCTTGTATTAATTATTAGATATGAGAGTTATTCAAAGACAAAAAAAGCGATTAGACAACAAATAACAGATTTTGAATACATATAATATTAAAGCAGAGATAATTTTGCCTTGCTGATTACTTAAGTTTAAAGTATAAATTAAATTATTATGGAATTCTTTAAGTATCCGTATTACATGTTAATAATTATTAATTATTTATGTATAATTTTATATTTATAAACTTATTAGCCATGAACTTAGTTATAATTGTTGTAATACTATAATTAAATACGTATTATATTAAATTATAATGAATTACAAAAGACAATTACCGATCAATTTTCATATTCATATTTTAAATTAAACATGAAAAATAATGATTTACCTTCTTTAGAACGGACTTTTCAGATGGTGTTTATCGGTTTTTTTGTGGTGATGTAACAATCGGGTAGTAATGATTGTTGTTTTTAGTCTGCTGGACTATGTTTTAAAAAACAAATTTTTGATATCACGCCATAAAATTAATCTCTATTAAATTAACTACAAATTACAGAAGAATGCAATTTTACTCCTAGTTTTCCATATTGGTACTTTTGAAAACAACAATTACACTTTTGTAAATGTTATACATACTATCAAGCATTATTCAAAAACAGTACATCATAAAACAAATATTTTATTAGTACCTAACGGTTACATATTATTAAAAATATTAAAATAAGTTAAAAATAATATTGCAACTATTTTTGTATAAAATAATTATGTACCAATTTTATTATTATAGGTAAAAAATAAAAAGTTAATTTATGATTTGGATATTTTGAAATAATTATTATTACTATCATATTATGGAATAGAAAAGAATCGTTTGTAACCAAAATGATACTTCTATAAAATTAAAATATTATAATCTTTAAGGATAACGAATAAAGTCCTTTTTGATATTGGGAAACTAGCTGGTCCTATTGATTTATTGCCAATGGTAGTTCATTCAACATTCGTTTATTAACAAATTATCTTTTCATCATCATCCGAATCTAAAGAATTCCAGAGGACAATGAACAGAAGCCGGTTCTCTTTACGTTTTCACAAAATTCAACTATCTAAATTATATATTTATATGTGTGTGTGATGGGAAAAATTATTCTCGTATTCCTTTGGATGACCTTGATATCCAAATTTTATTTATTTTTTTAATTATGACTGGAAATTTATGTTACTAATACCAAATAATTTAAATTATACTTATATAAAATACAAACATTAAAATATGTACTATATTAAATTTAGTTCTTTATTGTAAAAAAATTGTAATTGATGTTTATACATAATTATTTTTCTGACATCATACTTCAAACAAATAGTAGATCACTCATTAATTTTATTTCTTATCGAAATATACGTTTTAAAGGAGATAAAAACAATTAAATAATTTATATCCAAATAATAATATATAGTATTTTCTGAAGTATACATAGCATAGTAGCATGGCATAAAGTTATTTATAATGTAAACAAGTGTATTTAGGAACAATATAGATTTTATCATCCAAAAATAATTCAAATAACATTAACAAAATAATTCAAATTTAAAATAAAATACTACTATAGATTAAAAATAAAAACTATTTCACTAAAGGATAACCAAGAATGGCGCCTGTCTGTAGACATACTTATAATTCAGGAAAGTCAACATTACAATAAATGTAAATTGAAAAACATCCAAATGCCAGAATTGGATAGTTTACGTTTCATGAGTTGTAGTTAAATTATGAGCTAAAACTGAAAGTAAAGATAAACCATTACACTTGAATAACGGTTTTAATTTTTTAGTGACGTTGGCTCATCATTTTTAAAAACCAAAAAACTTTACTTAGTCCAATTTATTAAAATTAAAATGTATATTATATCTAGTTATTTTTTAAACACTCAGAGAGGTAAAAAATGTTTTAATTGCATAGTTTTATAAAAATTAGTAAAAATGATTAAAATTAAATATCAATTTCCGAACTGAAAATAATTAAAATGAGACTTTCCTACCCGAGATAAAGTTTAAAATATACAAAACTATACTACTTATCAAAAGAAAATTAGCCTCTTTAAAAACAAAAAAAATATATAAAAAGCCATCATTTCGAAGGATTAAGTTGACACAACTATTAAAATAGAACGTACCAACATTTTTTTCAGAGATAGTCAAATTAATAGGAAATTTGAACCTAATATATAATATATATAATTTATTCAAACAATACAATGTTTACTTCCTAAATGTTTTAAAAAATAAAATAATTCAAAATGTTATACCTATGTATAATACATTATTTTAAAATTAAGATACGAAAGTTTAATAGACTGAAAATAAACTGAAACTTGAGTCTTTTAGTATGAAAATAATGACGAAAAATTGCACTAAAATATAAATGTTATATAATATGTTGACAATCGTATTTGTTCTTCACAAAATAAAATCTCATTTATTATAATTGTTGTAAATTGATAAAAAAAATATGTATATGTGTTCTATTCTCGATGTACTAATTGCAATGATTTAAAAAAAATGATTTATAAAACTAATTATCTTGAATTCATCATCAAAATGAAATATGTAACTAATAAATATTTGTTTAATATATTAAGTATTTATATATATGTATAATAATAAATAAATATTTTGATTTATGTAATATTAAACCTAACAATGTATAAAGCTATGAAGGTATACAATCTAAGTATAATATAATTTGATGTAATATAAATAAAATAAACTATAAATAGTTATATTTTTTTAATACCAATTCTGACAAATAATTTGGATTTATTTCAAATTATAAATTTTATCAGATTTAAATTATAATAAATCGTTTTCAAAAATATGTTTACAACGAGCTTATTTAAGAAGTACAACATACATAATAAAACACAATGCTTTTTGTATTGAAATGTAATTGTTGTTTTTTTAATTTATTTCTCTTGGAAAAACAGTTTAATATATAATTTACATTTTAATTGAAAGATAGTAGATATATTATATTTTTATTTTTAATTTAGACATTTATACCGACATTAATACTTTTTTGTATTGTTATAAATAATTAAATGTGTGATTTAATAAAACGATTAAATTTTGTTAAGCTGAGGTCATATTGAATATCGATGTATATAATTTAAAACATTATTGTTAAAATCGATTGATAATACCTAATAGAATTTAATTAAATTCTACTCACAAAGAAATTAGAGATCGTATTAATAATATATACAATTTGTGATGATCACTTTAATTAATATTTTATTGTTATTAATATCTAATTGAGCTAAGCCGAAATTTCTTTTAACTTTTAAATATTTAACACTTTTATTTTATTTAGTTTTAGATCAAATATCTTAAACTTTTAAAAACAATTTTCTTTAAAGTTCCATTAAAATCGTTATTGCATTCATGATAGACGTATTAAAAATAAACGTAAGATCTTGTGAACTATATTTATTGACATACTTATAAAACAGTATTATAAAATATTCAGTTCTAGAACCATAAGTGTAAACGTGTTAGTCAAGTTACTGAACAAAATATAATATTCTTATGTGTTAAAAGAAAAACTAATTTTTAATACCTTCGTTTCAAATATCTTCAAATTGTATGCCTAATTACATTTATATATTTTATTGTAATATGACCACGTTATGAAACATTTAATTAAGTACAAATATTCTAATGTATGAATCATGATGCGTTATTGAGTTAATACGCAGTTATTTTCATATTATGCTAATAATGTTAAATCGCCAAAATGTCTCTCTCTCTCTCTCTCGAAATCGTATTAGATTTTAAGTTTTTTTTTTAAAAATCTGCGTATAACATTGGTTAACTCGACAATAGAAATATATTATCATAGACAATTATTATATCTATGCTATAAATAGAAAAGTTAAAACAATATGTAATGGTTTAAGGTTTTAGACTTTTAAATATGTAATTGTGGTGTTTAAAAACACATTCACACACACGATTTGCTTGAAACTTGTCAAATTGAAAGATACCGATCGATACCTGAGGCGTCGGTACTGAAAACAGGAATATTCGTTTCCATCATATATAGATATAATACAACTACATAAAACACGTATAGGCCATGTTATTATTATTATAGGCCCATTAACCATGATTATATATCCGATTAATAAATAATAATCTCGAAACGTCGTGTGACTGATAATATTATATCTATCACAACACATTTGCACCTCGGCACGGCGGCGTTTCGATAACATGCCGCGTAAAATATTATATATAGCGTAATAACGACCGATCGTTTTGTTCGATACATTACATCCGACACGGCTATATTACTTACAAGACGTATTTCGGTTAATGGGAACGTGTGGGCATTGAAGATTTAGAATTTCTAACGAGGACCCGCGAGCGCGGTTCTGTTTAAATCGCGTTCTTCATCTTGTTGGTAGAATAAAAAAAAATTGAAAGAAGAATAAAAAAAAAAAAAAAACGTTAATATTACTCAAGATGACCGACACAACGATATAATATTATAATATGTAAAACGAACGATCTGCATACTATAATAACTTTAATATTTTATACTTATTACTTAGGTATAGATAGATAGGTATTATACTATTTTAATGATTATGTTTGCGATTATTATTGATAATTATAACGTAGAATAGCTAGTAAGAGTATTTAGATACTAACTAATTCCGCACTGCGATACCCGAGACAAAATCATAGTGGATAATCCGAGTGGTTTTATATTTTTTACCCTGCTTTTTAAGCTCGATTAAATCTGAGCTACGAACGTCAAATAAATATTTGTATTTAGTGCGCCAACTAATCCCAGCTGTACGAGTCCCCACTCGAAATGCTAAATTTGAAAATTCGACTCGTACTCGGGAAAATAATATGATCACCGATGTGCACCAAATTTCAAAACCACCAGTGCGATATTACAGTGTAGGTCGCTTTTACGCATCGACTTTTACATCGATACATATAGAACGATTTCAATACACTTGATATTATTATATAGTCTCGTAAATGCGACTCACCATAATCGTTCGTATCCTCGGCCGTGCCGTTCACCGTGCCGTCCGGGAACACCTGCAGGTATCTGTTTTTGATGAACATTTTGATTTTCCTCGCGGTGCCCGTTATGTGCGACAGGTTGGTCGCCGACCTGCCGTTCCTGGCTGTCGAGCCCGCGACCGCGGCCGCCACTGCCGCGTCGTCCGCCCGTTCCGCGGGCGCAGCGACGCCGTAAAACGCGGTCCGGTCCCCGAGCGACGTGCCCGACACCGCGCCACCGCACAACACGGCGTACAACGCCAACACGCTGACCGTCAACACAACACTCCGCCGGTGGCCGCCACCGCTGTTGCTGCTGTTGCAGTGCGACCGTTTCACCATGACTTTAGGCCATTGCTGGGTGGTACCGGGCAGGGTACCGACGGGTCAGGGTCCGTCGCGCCGGACGCCAGTGCCCGCTTCGCACGGCGTCCGCATACCGACGGCGGGTACGCGGTGGGCGGACCGGCGGCGATTGCCTGTGAGACGAGGATAACGCGCGCTGTTCGGCGACCGGTCGTCAAAGGCCGAAATATCGTACGCGTCGCGGGATCGCCCGACCTGCAGCCGAACGCGCCGCGGTGTCGTAATCCAAAAGCTCGACGGTCGACTTTTTCGGTTTTTCAAAACCGACGGGAAAAATTCAAGCCAACGAAAACTACGCGGGCACGAGCGTACGGCGGGCACAGATATTATAGATATACGCGCCGCGGATCGCGCGACGTTCGATTCGCAGCGCGTTGAGGTCGAACGCGCGAAAACGTAACTATATAGAACGAGTTAAAACTAAAAATAAATAAAACAAAATTCGAACGGATAAATTTGCGCGGAAAATGAGGTCACTGCCGCGTCCCGTTTTCCGTATAGGTATTATTATTTACTCGAGAAACGGCCGGCCGATCGGTCACGTCGTGTTCGTGCGACGCGTCCGTCTCGCTCGCGTCGTCTTGTCGATCGGATCACCATTTATTAATTTTTCTTCCCTAATAAACTGCGCGACGTGCGGTTGGACTGGCCGAGAGAGTGCGAACGCGAGGAATCACGGAATCACGGGACCGCCAGACGGTATTCAATTTGTCGGTCAGACCATGTGACCCGGCGCGCGCGTGCGGCCCACAGATGGAGCCACTATAGCCGGTCTGCTCGTTCGCGCGCGTCGCGCCGGCCGGCCGGGCGCGCGCCGCCGCCGCTATCGCAGTGCTCGATTAGTAGGTATAATTTGTTCTCGTCGCGGTTGATACGATTATCGTAAAGTATGTTGATTGTGTTGAAATCTTAAGAACCACCGTCAAGAAGGAAGAGTACGGATTTTGAAGCGCTGATAACCTGCAGAAAAAAAAAAAAAGTTTAAAATAAAGTAATAATAGACCCTTAAAATAATTATTACATGCGAATTCGTTTTCTTAATTGTAGGGTGCTCTGATATTATGTCTAACTGTTCAATAAAATGGACTTTTAACTTGAGCGCTACAAGCCGGTGTTTTATTTATATTAAATTTTGATTTTATTTAAAATCTGTTTGAATAATTTTGTATACCTACCGAGCACGTTTTTCTAATAATTAGTTACTTAAATCAATTGAAACTTCAAAAAGCAATATAAAATGTTGTCCTCATTTTTTCTTCTACGCCATAATTTACTTATAAGAATTCCATTAATGACTGATAAAGCTTCATTCTGAGCTGGTAAAAAAAATCTAACGCTATCAAAATCCTTAGGTACCCTAGTCTTAAGTCATAAATACCTGTAGTAAACAACAATGTTTTAATTTGTTCATTATTCCGACGTCTGTTTGTTGTATCGTAATAGTGTAATGTTATTAAATAAAATTTTATATAATAGCAGCACTATCCGTTTGGTTGGGACCTCGACACCTGGTACACGGTGATTTTCGTTGTTATTGACGCTGTTTTAGCAATCCTAAGACCGAGAATAAGCACGAACGCACGGTTATGACAACGTAGTAACCGGTGCTATGTAATTTTGTTTGGTATTAGGTAGATTTTGCAAATCGTGATTTTATACAAGTACCTGCGCGGTTCCGTGTACATGGTTCTTTAATGTCTCGTTTCTTATTTCCATTCACAATTATCCGTCTTCAATTAAAATTATTATTGGATAGGTACGATAAAATATACAAATTGAAAATTGAACGCATGTTCGTTTTTTTTCGTATCTAATATACCTTTGAATGATTAAATGCATTTTACGCTAATTTAGTCACCTATTTTAAATATCCCATGTGTAGAACTATTAAGAGATCAATTTAGTTTATCAATAACCTAATAATAATTGTCACTTTACAAATATTTCACTTAGTACTTATATGATGTGTAAACGGTACTACATTAGAAGTATTGAAAAAACCTATTGAAAAACGTTTGTTACGACACGTGTTTTGTAATCTATATATTATATAATATAGAAGTGTATAGACTGTAGAGGTACTTTTTTGTTCAATAAACTTACAATTATCAACCACGTTAATCTGTAGGAATGAATAGCTATTTTTATTTATATATAGTTAACCTATATAATAGGTATTGATTGTTTATTCCGGATATTTTTTGATAAAATTAATAGAAGTTACTGGAAATTAATATCGTATTTCATACATAATATTAAATTAGATGCAAAGAATCAAGCATCTATTGAAATAATAAAAAAAAAGTCTGTAAAAATTAAAGAATTAAATACAACTAAAGTACATTTTTACATAGTAATAAGTATATTGTTATTTACTTTTTTATTTAAAAACAGAAAAATATTCTGTAAGTTTTTTAAGAAAACATCACACAATTACGTATGTTTTCTCCATCTTAGTAACGTGTACAACAGTTTTGTATTGAATTGTTAGTTTTAATATTAAAATGATTTGAACTATTAACCATATTACTTGGAGGTAAGAACTTGATCTGTATGTTTTCATTAGTATTTTATGATATTTTTAATTCATAAATATGTAACATAACACAATTTTAAAATTCTCATAATTCACTAAAAAAATTAAATATTGTAAAAAACCAACTAAAAACACAGATAGGTAACGTTCTAACTTAAAAATTTAATTTTAGGTAAATATTTAATCTAATAACATTAAATTGGAACTACTGATAAAAAAATAGCTATATTATCCTTTTTTCCTTTTTGAACTATTACACGAGGTAACACCACATGAACATTACTTTCCATTATAATATATTATACAAATATGTAGTTTGTTTGTTAGATGAAGACAAAAAATTTGAAAGTAACGATCTCTAAAAGTTCAATTAATTTCTATTGGCTGAGTAAGTAGAATAGCTTTAATAGATGATAGATCAGTGTAAAAACTATAAGTTAGGAAGATAAATATTTCGATGAAATAAACATTTTAGTCTTAGGAGGATAAAGGTTAAAACTGATATAAAATTAAACTAAGAAGAAGTACTATTAAAGTTGTGTGCATTTGTAATTTATTATAGATTAAATGAAAGTGAATATTTTAATACTCAAGTTATAAGCACTTGAAACAATTTTTAAATTATGTATCTTAATAAAATCCTTTAATCCTTAAATGAAATCGTGTATAGCATGTGGATGCATATGATAATATTAAGTTCATGTAGTAGGTATTAAATTGGTACGTATCAAATATCCACTAAAAAACATGAATTGAACAATAACAAAAAGTATGATGATGAATTGAAAAACAATTTGTTAAATTTAACTGATCATTAAAATTGTATACTCAACTATGAGTTATTGATGTTTAAATGTTTTATGTACTAAAACATTTAGAATTTATTTAAAATTTTAATGGACATTTGTATATAACCCACCATAAGAATTTTAATATTAATAAAAATACTAAAGTGAATAAACATAATATACATAACATAATCAATATATATATATATATAAATCAATATATACATAATATAATAATTATTATTTATTAACAACGATAAAAATGTAAAATTTTAAGTACTATATTTAAAATAAAATTATAATGCAATGCAACTCTTACAAAATGTTTTTATTTGTGAGTAAATTACAGTTTGTTATGGAACCTACCTTTTAACAAGAATGTATGTATTTATAAAAATTATAAGTACTATTTATATCTTATATAAATTTACATTTTTAAATCATAATTATTTATTGGTAATGCACTGATTTTTAAAAATTAAACTACCTATCAATAAAGTATGTTTTAATTATTAATTATTTTACGGATGTTTTACCTAAATATATTTGTTAGTCTTATCTATAAATTAAAAATCAAATATAATTGGTAATAATTTGAAGTAGTAATTTTTCGATATTTTCCTTTCTATTGAAGCAATCTTATCTTTAATTTATACACAGAATTTATAGTTACACGTTGTTTACTGTTTAATCTTTATAATATTATACTTGATCCATATTATCATCTTATTAATAAATTTTACTTCGTGTTTTGTCAACGTTACTATTTTACAATATAATTTAGAACAATTTCAAAACTGTAGTCCAAAATTAGAAAAACTACGTAATAATGTTTGAAATAAATGTTATGAATACATACAATCATTTATAGCTGTAATAAAATTTTTAATTTATTGACATATTTTATTACTAATAAAAAATATATTTAAATAGTTATTCATAAATTTAATTTAAAAATGATACGTAAATTACACATTATTTGTAAATATAAAATTAATACTTTCATAATTTGTTTTCTAGCGTAGTTGTTGCTTTGAATCAATGTCATGTTACATGACGTTAATTTAACCAATAAAAAAGAAACTAATTTTTTTTTTTTTTGAAACGCCTTAAAATTAGTTTATCCTTATTAATCAAGTTCACGATCAATTCCAAAAAAAGTGCATCTTATTTATTAACATCGAAGTAAATATATATTTTGATATCTCAATATCTCAGGACTTTCATCAAAACTTACAATTTGTAGTAAAAAAAAAAAAAATAATAATCAACATTAATTAAGGAAATGTGTAGATTTACTACTTGTATGGTACCTATAACCTTGTTTATTTATAGGTGAGTTGATAAAAGTGGTCCAAAATAAAATAAAATGTATGAACTACCACAGACTTCAGAGGTAAGTAGTTCCCTATATGTATACTTAATATATTTTGTGTTCCTAACGGTAAACCGTCAAAAATGTAATAATAACTATTATATACGTTATAGCAACACACTGCAATAACCGTTGACAGTACAAACACGATGCATATAATTCAGAGGCAATCATTGCTAATGCCTAGTTATAATTAATTATTATGATGACGGCCTGTATTTGTGCTGGTAATATTATGGTATGCGCGGGTCTGCAAAATCTGTGATGACGTCGCCGGGATACGGTCTGTGTTTGGCCACTGGTCTATACCGGCGAACGTGACGTCGGAGAAAAAAATTCGCACACATGTCGCTAATCACGTACGCAAATTAAGCAATAGCCTAGCAATTGTCTGCCTCCCCGACAATCGTGCAATTTGCAAACTATTATCCTAGATAAATCACGTGCTCACGTGGAAACCACAATTTCCAATTCATTGGGTTTCTAATAAATTGCTCTTTTGAATATACTAAAAATATTTCATGTAATATTGCGCGTAATTTTACGATCAAATGTGCAAATGATTTATATGAAATGTGCAAACTATAAACGAATGTATATATTTTACCAACGTACTTATTATTTAAATTACAAACTACAAAGTAATAATCCTATTATTGATACATTCTTGGTGTATAATCATAAATAAGCTAAGTGAAAAGAAAATCGTACCGATTTATTTTAATTTTAATATGTATATGATTGTCTTGTAATCGTATTGAGGGTTATACACATTAATCAAAAATTATCTAGATAATTGCTTTACACTTTACTAAATTTAATAATAAAAAATAAAACCTTATATTTTATCATAAGAAAACTATCTGTTTAAAAATTAAATTTTAATATAAACTTAAACATTTTTAAATCTTTTTAATAAAACACTATTCAGGTACAACTTATAACAGGAGTTAGTAAGTAGGTATGTAATTTACAAGAATAGATCATACAATATATAGTTACTACTTACTAGTTACTATTAGACAGGTAGGTATGTAAAATATCTTATTTATACCTATGTATCTCTAAGGTCATACTAAAATATATGGTGACTAATGTTTTTTTATATAAGTAACTAAATTAACTACTCGAAAATTATATGTTAAGAATGTTAAGATGTATTTATATGACAAGTACCTCCTACATAAACTTATAATTGATAATAATAATAATAATACAATTAATTATAAAATTAGTAACTATAAATGTTTTTTAATACACTTATATTTATAGTTTCGTCATATTACAATATTACATATTATCCAGTAAATAGTAAATACTAAATACCTACTAACTCCCTCGTTAAAAAACACTTGTGTTAAATTATTTATAGATGGAATTTCTTCCAGCTTAACTCTATTAAATATTTTATAGGCTTAAAGAACTAGATATAATAAATTAACTAACGTAAAAATATGTAGGCAGGTACCTATGTTTTGAGATAAATACAAAATTATGTATTAAAAAAAAAATTAAATTATGATTGAGAGATCTTAAAACAATAAAGTGTCCATTAAAATATTTACGGTCATATATTATTCTCAATAATGCCTCATACCTCTAAATGTCAATTGAATGTTGGTAGGAAGAAATAGTACAAATAGAGTAGAAAGTAATTTTTAAACGTCAAATTCTCTTGACATGAATGATGATGTAACGTTGGACATTAACATAAAAAGAATGAACAATCAGTAATCAAATTTAATTTAACTTAAACTAACTATAATTCTTTAAAAACATAATAAATAATTTAAATATGATTTTATATATACATGTATATGATAATATTTAATGATATATTAATATTCAATTTTATTTATTGTGTAAATAGTTAATACATATAGAAAAATAAACAAAAAATAAACTCATACATTATATTTAAGTATTGGTTTTTCAATAATACGTGCAGTTATTTTGAAGCTATAACACTGTTTCAAGTTTCAATTTTGAAAAGAAGGAAAAGTAGAAATTTGAAGCGAGTTGATACTTATGGAATCAAAAGTAAAAATAATTAATAGTTTTTAAGATAATCGCAGAGAAAACAGATTTAGAATAGTTAATGTTTTCGATTATTTTTTTTATGTAACTCAAGTTTTGAAAAAAAAAAAAATAATATATTTTTATAGAATATTTATATCAGCGTTTATTAGAATTAAATTTTCAATTAATTTTGTAATGATTATAGATAATAAATAATTATAGAGATTTTTAACTGTGTAATATATTTATTTTTTTAATTTATGTATGAAAGAACTTTTGTTTATGATTTAAAAATATTTCCTCATAAGTTATTCATACTGGAATCTAAAAAAATAGTTTAGTTTAAAGCCACAAATATATTTTTTTATGACCATTTGTAATTGAAATGTTGATGACATTGGATACCAACGTAAACATGTAATATAAATTTATTCTCAACGAATTTTGTTGATCTATTATTATTCAAAAAATAAAAATAAAAAATAATTGTATAAAAACTTAAAAATTCCCCTTTTTCCATTTATTTCCTTACATTACTATAGGTATGTTCAAAATATTTAGACTTATTTTAAGCTCGTACAGGAATTTTAAATTTTCAAATTATCAATTTTGATGAAAATTTTAATTCTGTCAAAAAGTTTGAACATTGAGTAAAAAATCTCATATAAGACTCATAACAATATAAAAATATCGAAATACATTGATACAACTTTTTATATGAATATATTTAAAGTTCAAATTTTTATAGCTTAAGCTTCAAAATATTTAATAAATACAAGGTTTTTTAAAAATATTTCTAACACCAATCAAAAAACCTCAAAAATATATATGCTCGTTTTTATTTTTATAGACATTTCAAGTTAAGTTTTGACAAAATTGATGATTAAATGAAAAATAACAACATTTTTTATCTTGTCGTCATTAAAAATATGTTAATTATTAATACCAAGTATAGAGATTAAAAGTTTTCACCTTAATGTGCACAATTATTTTCTATACACAATGTCACAATGATATTTTCATAATATTTGGTTTATTTTCTAACTATACCTACGTTATAACGAACGTATTCATACCATTTAACAGTACATTGATATTGACTATTAAAACTTATTTCAGTTAACAACAATGATTTTTTTTAATAACTTCCAATAATTAAATTAATACAATTTAGTGACTACAACTTTTTGTAATAGTAGTATAAATTAATGTAAATTTGGTCACAAAAAATCAAAAGAACTCCAAACAATAAGATTAAAACAAGGTGACACGCTATCACCATTACTTTTTAACATTATGCTGAGTTAGCAGTTAAGAATGTACAAGAAAAATATTAAGAAATTAACTGCAGCCAAAATATTCCATTACTAACCTATGCTAATCTCTATACTGTATTATTAGGTAAAGACGAGCAAAACATTCGAAAAGCGACAGCATTTTTGATATAAAAGCTGGAACTAATCATCAACTAAAATAAAACAAAATACATGCATGTCAACAGAAAAAAGGACAACAGGTCAAAGAATAGTGTTTGAAAATTTAAATAACTTTAAATATTTAAATAATATCTTAAGTGATATAAATGGTTATCATAACTTAAGAAACGCTTCACGTTGGAGAACAAATATCTCTATGTCTCTCAAGATTAATGAGATCGAATTTGCTATCAAAGTAATCCAAAGAACGATTATACAGAAAATTAGCTAAACCAATGATAATATAGGCATGTGAAACATAGCAAACGACTCAGGGAAATGAAAAAAAACTAACTCCTATAGAGAGAAAATTCTTTAGAAAGATTTATAAACCAATAAAAATGAAGAGACTAAAACATACAAAATTAGATACAACATTGAAATATAGGAATTATTCGGCAGATCTCATATAATAATTGAAATATGAAACAAGAAACTGAGTTGATTCGGTCATGTATTTAAAATTAAATTAATAACAAGCAATGTACTAAGTTAGACCTCATAGAGAAGAAGACTGATTAGAATACCTAAGCAAATATGCATTGACAAAAGCAAGAAGGGACTAAGACAGTTTAAAATAGACAATGCTAGTGAAAGAGCTTTGAACAGAAAAAGTTGGAAAGAAGTTTGTTTTGCATCCATGGGCTTAAAGCTAATAGAGGAATAATAGTACATAAATAAATTTTAATATATCCTCAGACATATACTCGTAGACTGTACCTAACCGTATCTTTTAATTCAAATTTAATTTGTCTATTACATTGACCTATTCAATAACGAGTTACTCTCAAATTTTACTATATAGCTAAGCGACTTTCCCATTTTGTTTTTAAATTTATTTTGTAGTGTAGTCATTAAGATATTTATGACAAAGATTTCTCGGTACAGATTGCTACAGAAACATACTTTATTACTGTTTATTTTTCATTGAACTAATTACGCTATTGGCAAAATAATTGTTATTAACAATACAAACATTCTATTCTATCTTGCATTGCATATACATATAAAACTTTTTTATTACTCTGTACCAGACATTATAGACTAATATACTATAAATATTAATGGTTACTAGATACCTTTTAAATATCCAACATGTTACAATTGCATACAGTTAAATTTGTTATGCAGTATCGTTTAATAATCAATAAAATCATTTTACTTTATTTCTTTAGGAATATAAATAGATACAACTAAAAAAGGAAAGAAAGTTAGTAACCAATCCGCTAGTGCATCTAGTGCCGATTAAACTTCGTCATTGATTAAGTTACTGTAATGTACGTACGTGTTAAATTTAAATTTAATGATACACTATTGCATATGAAAACGATTTTTTAGCCAAGACTGTTTGGTTATAAAAATATCATTTGATGATGAATAATTATTTTCGTTATTTTACATGTAAAAATCCAATTACGTCGTACAATGTAAACTTCGGCAGCTCATAAAAAATTATTGAGGATTTTCGGATAATCCATATTTTTTTTTTTAAATTGCAGTACCTATAATAAACTTAAAACTTAATAAGAAATTTTGCACTAGATAATATATCGACAGATACAAAAATAAAAAAATAAATAACACAAAGCATTGTAAAATCAATAAATTCAATGTTAATAAAATTTAACTAAATATAATTGAATTACATAGATATCTAATCGATTTTTTTCATTATATTTAAATACACTAATTTATTTAATTTATCTATGCTTGTTAGATATTACTATATCAATAATTAGATGTGTAATTTTTGATTTTAAACGTAAAAGGTTAAAAATATTATACATTTAAAATTACATAGATAAAATTAACAAAGCACCTATATCATATATTATACAATCTCACATTTAATTTTTATCGTTAAATTTAACAGGTTTATAGTTTTATACAAATGTTATTTATTGGGATCATTTGAAGTTAATATAAAAATTAATTAATATACGTATTGCATGCTATTAGTTAATACATATATTACAGTGAATTTTTTAAACATGAATGTTAATTGACAATTATATGATTAATTTAGTATGCATTTTAAACATTATTTTAGTAGTTACTCATAATATTTATTAATGAAACTCTACTCTATCAACTATGTAATATGACTTCATGACATTATTTTGGACTAAATAAGATATTCAAGTATGTAAATTAAAAAACAAGTTTCTTAGAATAGTTCAAAGAATTTCTATAGAAGAATTAATGAAATAACAAATAATTATAACAATAGATATTTTTAAACGTTGTTTTTCAAATATTAATATTTATTAAACTATTAAGTACTTACTAGGTACCTAGTAATATTTATATTTTATTTGTTTATTATAAATTTGAATGTAGTCTTTCTCGGTCTCATTAAATCTCTTGGATCTAAAATAATTGCGAATAATCTTAAAATAAAGACTAATACGGTGGTTATATCCCTCATTTTATTTTATTAAATAATAATAATAGATAATTGGTACATTGATAAATGATAATTAGCACCAAATTTATTTAAAAAAAGCACTACAGCTATTTTACTTCTCCATTCAGGACACATAATAAAAGAAATTTTACCTTACAAATATAATAACATCAGTAGAATACTTTTAATATTAGATATTAATATTACTGATTTGTTCTTGAAAATAAACTTGGATGTAAATTGGAGAAACCGAAATATGTATTAACTCGAATTAGTTTTAAATGTCGAGAGAAGAAAAAATGTATTGACTTTATAGTTAATATAATATTATTATTTTATCATTAACAATCACATATCATAAAATCTAGTATCTATATATTATTCCAAGGAGTAATTTTTTTTTAAAAAATTTCTCAAAGTATACGATCAAATTATGTTTCATCCAACTATTTGCAAGTTACAATTTATATTGTAACTAACAAAAATTATAGTTATTTAATACTAATTTTTGATCAAATCTATTTTGTTATGTATTATTGAAATTAAAAATAATAATAATTATGATTATAGCAGTGTGTTAAAAAAAATATCGTAATATTTTCTGGACATAATAGATTTTTTTTAATAAATTGGTTCTTTTTATTATGTTATTTTATTTATAGACTTAAACTTTTCAACTTTTTAGTTTTTCATTTTTTTTTTTTTGATCGTGTATGATTAATGTTTTGAGTAAAATAACTTGAGAATATTTACTAAATTCCTCAGAAGTTTTTCTTATAGCCGTCAAAAAATATCGTAAATAAATAAATATTCATATTTTACTTTTTATTTTTTTTTGAAACATTGTCACGCAGATTTTAAAATTATATTTTAAAGTTATAAATTTGTAAAGTATTTATTTTAGAACCA
The DNA here is from genome assembly GCF_002803265.2 of Melanaphis sacchari. Classification (NCBI taxonomy): domain Eukaryota; kingdom Metazoa; phylum Arthropoda; class Insecta; order Hemiptera; family Aphididae; genus Melanaphis; species Melanaphis sacchari. The sequence goes on from NW_020270420.1 coordinate 182,114, forward strand.
AAAGTTTGAAACATTGATACAAAACTCTTCGTAAGTCAATAGATATATAAGTTATTCTTAAAAGATTTTTATTTATTTTTGAGTGTTTGGAGTATAGATACAGTCAAAATATTAAATTGAACTAATAAAACGTAAAAAAACGATTTTTCATCAAACAGTTTTCATTATTTTATAATATTATATTCAAAAAATATAATCAATAATTAATATGAATATAAATTATAAATAGAAATAAACAAAAAATAAAATATATAATTAAATTTAAATAGTTTAAAATTATCTGAATATTTTTATAACTGCATTGCGTTTAGAAAATGTATACATATACAGATTACCTAATAGTGGAATAATGTAAATTTATATAGTTAATATTTTTGAATGACAATTAAATAATTGACTAAAACCCTTGAAGAGGAGAAATTGATAGGTACTTAATAACTGTTTAATTTGTTCTATCATTAAATAAATACAAACTCGGTTAAAAAAAATGTTAAAAAATGAACCTTCCATTATACCATTCAAAACTTGTTTTGGAAATAACAATAATTTTTAAACATTTAAAATTTTGTTACAGAAAACCTTTCTAAATTGTTCCTTTATTCGTTCTTTTTTTTACAAATTTCAATCGATATTCTATAACAGAATTGACTTATTGGGTATGCAAAACTAATAAAAATTTCACTATAATTTTAGTTATAATTTATAAAGGTTAGAGTATAGATGTATAGCTATACTTAATAATTTAATGGTGTTAAATAAATAATATTATTATTATCTATCTATCAGACTATTACCTATATTAAAATTGATGTATGTATGGTAGTTAGTATTAAATTATACGTGAATAAATTAAAGTAACTCAAAAACTGACATGTCACGTAGACGTAGGTACTAACTTGTGCCTAAATGTATACCGTATACGACTATAAGGACAGCAACAAAAAAAATAATATTAAAATTTATAATGAATTCTATCAAGTGTTTAACATCTCACTATCGCCATCTAGTAATTGGAATGTACCGAAAAAGTGTCATATGTTTTATGATCGTCATATCAGAAAACTTATCAATTTATCAATAAAGATTATTTTATGAACTATTTCATCTTATTAGACATTATTTATTTGTATTTTTTTTTTAAATTGAGTTAACAAGGAAAGTTTATTTATTTGTTTATAATTATTACCTAATTATTCATTTATAGGTGATAATAGTATTAAGTGTAGTAGGTATAGTTTTTAAACTTGATAGAACTATGAATTCTTCTAAAGCCATAAGATGTAGCATTCCGTTAACGAGGCTGCATAAAATCAATAGTATTTCTGTTGGTCGTAGAATTTCTACATACCCTCAACTATTACGGAAATATTCAAAGGTTGCTGGGATTGCAGGAGCAGGCATTACAAGTGTCATAACATATGGGCTAATGTCTGACTTCAGAGTACATGCGTTTTCAAAGAAAAAAGTAAGTAAAACCAATAACAGTTAATTATTTTACTAAGTTAAACATTTTGTACACAGATGAAAAGCACTTGTTTAAAACGGGTGCACCCACAAAATTTTCTATTTTTAAACACATTATCATGTTCTATAAGAGGACTATTGTACTAGAACATTTATATTGTGAACAATGCCTATTTAAATTTAATTGGCACTTACATGATTTACCTATATAGTATAGGCCATACTGCACTTTTTTATTCATTTATCCAGCTTAAATATGTTAAAAATATATAAATAGGTACTCAAAATTTAAATTACAATTCTATAATTTTAGGTAGGTATGTTATAAATTAAGTAGTCATTTAACCAGGACTAATCATCATTATATTTACTCACTTTGAAATGTAGATTAACCAAATACTAATAAATAACTTCATTAGTGAAAATGTATTATAAATTGATAAATATACTACTACGCCTATCATCTAAATCTGGGAAATAGTGTTAAACTAGGTATAGAGCTAATAATTGGTATAATAATATTTTTTAATAACTAAGAAATTACTTTAATCTGGTGTCCCTGTCTTTCTTTTCCTCTTCAAACCACTTACTTTCGTTTACAGATTTGTTATTAGAACTATTATTTTATCTCACATTTTAGCTTTTAACTTTCTATGATATCAACTTCTTATATTCTCCTTTATCTTCATTCTTGTATTTTATGTTCTTTATTAAACACTCAGGATTTTTCAACTAAATCAAATCCATTTATCTATAATGTAATAATTATTTTAATATAATCTGTAAAAGTAAAAGTCAAACTTAAATAGTTTTGGTTTTACAAAAGTAATAACTAATAATAATATGACAGTACAAATTAAAATAATATGTTGATTTAATAACCAATAAGTAGTTGCATAAAGAAAATGTATATTGTATAATTACTTTATCAATTACTTTACCTACTAATTGTGTATTATTATTTAGTTGTGTTTATCAGGATAATAATTTTCTATTAATTTTATTTAAGGACAAAATAATAATACCGAAATGTTATAACTTATGTCTTATTTAAAGAACATTTTATACTGAAATTAAAATATACATATTTACCTAGTCACCTATCTTATATTTATTATAATGTTTTTATATATATATATATATATAAAATCACAAAACAATAAAAAAAGCTTTTATTAATTTGATTAGAGTTATTTAACTATTTATTTTTAACCATTCATAATCAACTTATTTTTTTTATACCAATATAGTATAATTAATTTATTGAATACTACACTATGTATACCTATTATTGTCAACAATTTTAATATTGCTACATACCTATTATGTTGTTAGTATTATCATTGAGTATACTCAATGGTATTATTTATTTGAATTTAAAACTAAAATTATATCTAATAACTAATAAGAATAAAAATGACTATTAATATGTATATTCTACATAGATACCTAGTAGTTCAGTATAATATAATATATTAATATGTATTTCTAAACTGTGTAATAACAGCTAAATAAGTGAATAAATAGATAGATTCTATGTTTATTGTTTAAAAGATTTACAAGATAGGTATATAAGTACTGCAAAGCATGGTGACTGTATAGCAATCATAGTTAAAATATTTAAAAGTATTTTTTTTTTTCTCAAGAGATGTAACTCGTCCAGTAAGTATCAAATATTTACACATAATTAAAGATGACGACAGCGATATAACAAAATCAGTATGCCGCGGGTAACAACAGCTTTTGATTAACCAATGAAAAACAATGATATGAAACAGCCGACAAAAATACCCTGTGGTGTCTCACCAACTAACCATTTATAACACTGATGTTATCTGAACTCGGCCGGTCTACCCCCTTGTCACCTTATTGTTCAGTGTTTAGGCCTACTTACATAAATATAGTAAAATACGTAACTATTGGGCCCTACTCGCATGTGAATAAAAAATAAGATTTGAGTCAAATTATACATTTATTGAAGATCGTTTATCTTACCTAGTTTTTTTTTTTTTTTTCGTAATAAAATTAATTCCATCATATTACTACGTTTAGTGAAAATATGCTAAAACATGAAAATACTTATGTAGAGTTAGTCTTTTCAATCATTTGCTTATTATCTATCACATTGTAAAATATGATTATCGATATTGGTACCTCTAGTTTGCTTCAAATATCTAGTTATTGCACTAAAAATTTATCTTAAAAATACATTTAATCACCTATATATTTAAGTTATATAAGTACATGATTAATAATTTTAACATAATATAGAAGTTATTTTATATTTATATATAGATAATATCAAAAATAATGAAATTAATGTTAAAAACATTAAATATAGGTAATAAATTGTATGATATTATAACACTATAATAGTAATTTATAAATTATGTAATAAGTATGATACCAGTTGCACCTTGGTCTATAGCAATAAATTACTTATATGTTCACCTAATCACTCTAATCTATTGATAAATTTGTCATGTTTACGTCAAGATTATGGCAATATTTACTGTCTTTATTTCTCGAAAACATTATGAGTACGTTATGTTCTACTTAGTAAATATTAGATTCATACCTATCCTTTCGTCCCAGTCAAAAAACTGAATTCACAGTAATTTCGTCCGGAGAGAAATTTGATCCCTGAGAGTTATTAACCCATATGGCTTTAGTCTCAGACGAATATTGTTCATAAGATATTTGATTCCTTTGGTTTTGATATACATAAGCTATCTGAAAACCCCGGTTCAGCAATTAATACGATAATGTACACATTTGTAATTGAATTAAATTTCTAAGCTTAATATTATTTTCTTACCACTTAAATATTACTAAAGTAATAAATTAAATAATGATTTAAAACTTGAGAAAACAAATATCAATATATACCACCACGTCGGCCACTCTTATTTTAATATTGAATTTACTATAGATAAAACGTCCAACACATACTGGTGACGAGGACAAAATGTTCTGAATGTATTCTATTTATTTTAAGAAATATTATGTTAAGTATTTACTAACATAATAAATAAGACTATGGGTGCCTGAATGGAGAGGCGGCGCAAAACAAGAAATTCTCCCCTGGACTAAAATATAATTTTGAAATTTTAAACCTTTATTATTGTTTAAATGAATATCATAAGATTTTTCGATCTAAGTATAGATTTATTTATTTTTTAATGCACTTTTAGATTTTGAAAGAAGCGATTAATGTATTGATTTTACCATGGTGCGGAAATTGTTTGTGTCTGTAAATACTTAATGGGACTATCAAAATACTTCGATTATCAAAAATAGGGATAGTTATTGATAGTAATTGGATCTATTTGGTACTTTGAATAGTCAAAAGTAAAGAATTCCTGTATTGTATTATTATGAATTTTACTACCTATATGCAATGGCATTTTTTTATTTCTTTTAAGATATTATGACTATTTAAACTATGAATCTATTTTTACTATTTTACAGTATTTATAGAAAGTTGTTGTCAAATTTTTAGTTATACAACTTAATACAATATATAGTATAAATGTAATATTTTGAGAAAAAATTGTATCAACCTACTATAATACTAAAAGAAAAATAAACGACTTTAATAGTTATATCAAAAAACATATCACGAAATATGTAGACTGACAGACCGTTTCCGTCTAAAATCGTTTTTCGTGTACAATGATATATCATTGAATTCAAATTTAACACACCCATAATAGTTTTTGATGTTTGATTTCATTATGCCCTTCCTTGATAAATTTCACGAGAGCGTCCATAAATTAAAAATCAAACCAAATATAAAACAAGTAAAAATTTAGTATTGTAATATGTTATACATTATATTAATCCGTCTAATTTTTATTAATTTAATGTATTCCATACTTTTTTTTTTTACATATTGACAAATCTTTCTATTATCTCAAACTTATTTAGATCAAAGGTTTAGCTTTATTGTCATTATTATTTATTCATATTCGTTATTTAAAAATCAAATATTTTATCATCTTTAAAATAATCATTGTAGGTTTTTTATACTTGTTATGTTCAAATCAAATAATTTACTGTTAATAATTAATTTTATTTAATAAAAAAACATTTCATTAAAAATATATGGACTATATTATTTTTATAAAAACTAAACATCAGTAAAATATTATGTGACATAGAGCATAGGTACCTAATGATTTTCGAATTAAACTTAAAAATCCTTTAAAAAACGCCTACCTAAAAACCGAAAATTATATTAATGTAAAAAATTATCTATAACATAATTTCGCTGTAACTATAATCATATACCTGTGTAATTGGATATTACAATAAGGTACTTTCAAATACTTATATAGTATATATATTACATAATACAACTGGAACTGAAGTACAATGTATCTACATATGTTTTTCTTGAATAGTTGGATACCATCTAAAAATTTGTGAGATCGTAAATATTCATTGTTTTGGATGTTTAAATATGGCTTGAGTTTTTGAACAATAAAAACAACCCTTTGTTGTTCTCCTTAATAGTCTGATGTCTTCGCGATATCTTTTATTTTAACAGCCCATTAGATTTATTTTCAAGATCGTAGTCGTGTGAAACTAAACATCACGTACATTTTGACATCATGATTGATTGTTTAATCAATCGTCAAGCTATATTTTTTAGTATAAAAGGGTAAAAGTGTTTAATTTAAATTATGTCTTGATAATTTATATACCCTTAATATTATTGTTCTTATCAAGAAGTTCTTAACTGTCGACTCTTCTTTATTACCCACGTATTTTTTTCAACTACATATAATAGCGTTGAAAGGTGTACGAATACAGCTGTGTTTTTCCGAGTAAGTCTGATAGTCCATCTGTTTGACGCATTTGATGACAAACGTCCTGAATGACCCACGTGTGTGAAATAAAACCCAATAGAAAAGAAGGAAGAAATCTATCAATTTTGTTCTTGTATTTATTTACAACTAATTTTAAAGATACTTTTCGGGATAATTGTTTGTTATTTTATCAGCTGCTACCAGAGTCTACAGTTACAGTTTTGGAGTGAACTATACTCGGACATAACTTTTGCCTCTTCATGAACCCATTCAGTGGGTCATTACATTCTTGATGTATTAATAAATAATATACCATAGTATATTAATATGGAATATCAAAAAATTAATCGATCCATACTATAATATTGTTATTTTTAATAATATTTTTACTAATACTCGTATAATAGCATGTATTGTAATATATTTTATTTTAATATTGCACGAGTCATAAAATTAAAAAAGTGAAATAAATTATAACTATATAAATATGATCATCTATTTTAATGTATTATATTAAAGTAAGAAATATATGAGTTACATGTTGAATATCTTTAATTAAATAAAAAAATAGTATTAAGTTCTAAAAACAACTAATTATTTTGGTTTAATATGGTATATTATTTTTATACAAAAATTTTAAGAATTTTGAAGTACTTAGAGTATCTACTTACATTAATTATTATAATTTACAATAATATTCAATTTAATAATTTACTGCTAAAATTCTGGTTAATAATAATTAATAAATACTACGTTAAACAAAAAACTTTTAAAGTATTGTTATAATTAAAAAAAATTGTCAGAAAATTAAATCATAAAATCATAACACCTTTTGGGTTTTTTATCCTATTGTCATTCTAAATTAAACTATTATATTATTTATTTAATGACTATGATTTTGGATTTGAGTACATTAGCATACCTAATTATTCTTATAAGAATTATAAGATGACGAAATTAATTTTGAAAAATACATCTAATTATAACAATATTTGTAGTTAGTTTAAATGCTTCTATATTAAAAGATCCAAGTTAAAATAATCGATATAAACTATATCCACACGCATTGTATATTATAATTGGAAATCAATCAATGTACCAAAAAGTATTATAAAACCTGTAAAAATATATTTCATAAGATACTTTAACGATGTTGTATACTCGTCTATTTCAATTTAATTTTTTTTTCTTGCTAAATTGTAAATTTTTAATGTATAATAAATACAAGTAAATTGTAAAATATTTTTATTTATATTTGTTAGTAATTAATAATTATGATTTTAAATAATTTATATTTCAAATACTTTCTTACTTTTTAATTACTTATTAAATTAATGTAGATTACTGTTAATAATCAAACTGTTAAAGTTATACAATTTATTTACATTTCAGAGAGAAAATGACGAATATCTAAGTGGTCTACACTTGACATCACGTGAAAAACGTTTCATTAAATTCGCTTCAGTTGAATATCATGGACAACTTTATATGACTCCGCAAGACTTTTTGGAATCATTCGTCGACGAACAGCCTAGAGGTATTAACAAATCAACTACTTACATAGTTATAAAATTATTTCACAAACTTTTAAATACAATTTATATTAGTATTATAAAAGTAAGTAGAAATTACTGAACCGATTTTAATAAAAGTTATATGGATTTATTGGGTTCTTTGAGACCCGGAGGGTTTTCAACACGTTAACGGCCGCATGTCAGCGTAAGTCGACACGTGGGTATCTTAAAAATAACCGATGTCAACTGTACTTAACATGCGGTCTATATTAGTAAATGGGGTTTCCTGATACATTTTTCTAACAACTGTACAAATTATGTATGGTTTTATTCATTACAGATTTTTTAAAAAAAAAAATACGTTTTTATAATGATAATAAAAATATAACGCAACGGCATATCGAATGTAGTTTATCACCATGATAAAGCTTCAACATTGTGTGTTTTCGTAAAACAACTGACGCGGTAATGGTACTGCCCGACCGTCTCGTCTGTAATCCAAATTGCTCTTGACAAACTTGACACACACGATTTAATGCAGTTTTTAGTGCACAATATCATTCAATCTATCCGCCGTACCTTAAATGACAAAATATATTTATCCACGGCTGTACGTTATCCGCATTCTGATACACCGTTTCCCTAACAGAAACGGCGCGTCAACGTAATTAAGGATCCAAGACAGTTTCACTAAGCGCCTTGTCATCGGTCATCAGTCATCACACTACAGTATATAACATTTATGACGTTTACACGTGATTTAATAGTACTCTTATTAAAAGTATGGCATATTGAACTAACTTTTAGCAAATACATCGCATATATTATACTATATATTATCAACCAATAATTATTATAATATTATATCACCAGTTATAACCTAACTCAAAAGACAATACCGCAAATCGTTGAACGGTTATAGAATTACAAAATTTAAACAACTTAAAATTACCTTGTCTAAATATCTAGAAAATTTCATTGTATATAGAAAATAATAATTAACGTAATGGTGAAAAATCTCAAGTCCCTACGATTAACGTTTTTCGAATGTTTTATTCAAACTAAACTCTTTAAAAGAAAAACTATTATTTTTCACAAATTATTTACCTACTATATATTTAATTTAAATCATACATAGATAATAAACTCATTAATTTCTAAAAAATGTGTCATTGTTTTTCTAGCTCGACTTCAGAGACACTTAATGGTAGATAAGGATTTAGAAGAATTTCGTGATAAAGTGCCTGGGCTTAAAAAAGGATCTTCACAACTTTTTCGAACACTCCGAGACAAAGGAATCATATCTTATACAGAATATTTGTTTTTATTATCTGTGTTAACTAGTGAGTAAAGCAAAGTGATTTAATTAAAAATATTTCCGATTCGGCATCATATTTTATACTTATTGTGAATTTAAAACCGTTTCCTTGCAGAACCACAGAGTGGATTTCGTATAGCATTTAATATGTTTGATACGGATGGAAACCATAGAGTAGACAAAAATGAATTTCTGGTGGTAAGAACAATATAGCACATATCGTAATTATAATCTATTATTAGTTTTTATATGTAATATAGTTCTTATTAGTATTTTATTTTTAATAATACAGTAATTCAAAGATTAAACTTATTCGGATTTTAATTTTTCAATTTTTTTAAAATAAATTATTTACATAATGAAATCATATATTATAATAATAATTATCTGTGATCGACGTCTTACTGTATTTTTAAATCATCAAGTTAAACTTTTATTCCATCCTGCATGTTTTCACCATTTTTAATTTTCATTTATAAATTTTTATTTTCATAATTTCTGGACGTAAAACTACTTCTATTATTGGGGTTTAACGTTCATATTGCATGTATTTATATAAAGGTAGATATATGTATTTTATCATACAATAAAAGTGTACAGTTGAAATAACGTATATGCGTATTGCCTTTTCAAACTAAAATATTATTTTTTCACCCCAGTGGCGTTATTTAAATTTTATTTTTAATATATGTATTTGTACGCACCCCAAAAACTATGCCTGGAATTATCCATTTTTCAGACCAACCAATTTAAGACGTGGGCCAAATCACGATAATAATGGATTTTAAATACGATGTGATTTAAATGACGTCACTTTTTTACCCTAGAAGCTAATTTAAATGAGTTCAATACCTCAATTGTACACCTATTTCATTTTAGTTATTTTGCATTTAAATTTAAATCTTCCAGTTCGTTAAATTTTATTAAACAAATTTTCTACAAACAACAATATATAAGTTAAGTGTTTCGTATTTATTTATTTATGGTGTTAACCATGTCTAAGTTAAGTGTTTGTTTAGAACGCGTTGTAATATCATATAATAAATAAAAGTTTAGTTTTAGGTATTATTTTATTACCGCTAAATATTTGTCGTTTTAAAAAAAAAATTGGGTCTTTTAATGTCGTTGTTCAATATAATATTTCTCATTACTTTTATTTTATTATTTATTTTATGTTTTATCAGATAATACGGCTCCTAGCTGGAAAACCAGCCCTCAGAATAGATCTTAATAAACATGCTAAAGAAATTGTGAGTGAGTTGTCTATAATATGGTTATTTATTTATTATACTTTTTAAATACGGATAATAGGGTGGCCCCCTGGTAATAATATTTAGTAATAATTAAGATTGAATAACATGTTACATAATATAATACCTAATAAAAGATATGTTTTTTTTTGTCTGCGATGAAAGCAAATCAAATGTTAACGAACAAACTTAAAATTTATCTACTTAATTTTAGGCATCTAACATATTATATTTAAAATACTGCTTATATTATTAAACAACGACACATAGTTATAACTATTATTACTACATATTTCTATCGAATTATTTTACGTATGCCAGAAACGTCTTACACTATTATCATTAATATTAGTATTTATTCTACTAAAAAGTTAAAATAGAGTATAGAAAATATTGAGTAGAATCCAAAACAATAAATACTATTTCAAAGTTAATAATTTATTTTATATATCTATTTGAATGTTTTGGTCCTAAATACTAATTACTAAATCAAAGATTTTATGTATTTTATGATCAACATTACCAGTTACCAGATATTAATAATGAAATCACGATTCTATTACTTCTATATCTACAACGGTAAATTAAATAATAAAAAATGTATTTCATTAATTCAATACGGAAAATAGGTTGTTTAATCTGTTAGTAGTTACGATTTATTTTATCCCCCCCCCCAAAAAAAAATAAGTTAAAATTTCATGAATTCGTTCATTAAATCAAAATATCAAATATTAAAGTAATATATTGTATTTACCTATTTATAAACATTTAATGTTTAAATTTAAAAAAAAAAAATAAAAAATAATTAAAATATATTGTTAACATGTTTAGCACTGTACACGTCTTATTTTACTCACTAATAAAAATATATTATTAATCTATAATCGATATATTTTGTAAAACAAAATTGCATGAAAAGTAAATTAATATCATGCTTTTTTTGTTGCCTGTACTTTGTCTGGGTCATTTATTTCAATATTTCGTACTGACTATAATTCTGTCGTTTCTATTTATAATATATTGTCTAATAAATATTCTCACATACTTACAATAACAACGATCACACATTACTCACCATTGTACGAGTACCTAAACAATATTCGTCTTATTTGTCTATTTATTCGTAGTTCGTCTGACTTAATTTGTGCACTCTTGTTAACAAAATTAAAAATATATACGATTGCATTATCATAGAATACCCATAAGTACATAAAATCTACAAGCAAAATGGGTCATTTTATCATTAGATTATTGCGCAATGTGTTAATATGTTTAACTAATAATTAATTATTATATTAATATGTATTATACGAGTTTTCATAACCACATCATAATGTACGAGTACGTATTATTATATGATATATAAATATTATATCGGTATTTAGTAGGTACCTATAATTAAAACATTAAAATTATGTTTATGTATTTCGATAAAATAGCTGTCTTTGATTATGCTGCAGTTTAATCTAAATAATTGTGGTCTATCGATGATAGCGGTTGACACAATACACAGATACGCTTTACCAGTTCTACTTCTATTTTAGCTAAAAATTACGAAAATAATGGAAAAATACTTTCAGAACCCATGGATCCATGTGTAAAGAACGATTCGTGAAAAATCAAACCTCAATATTTTTTTAATAAATAAAGGAAACAACAACTTAACGTTTAATAATTGAGCTTGGGTCAATGGACATTCTCGTGAATAGGCTAATTATAATGGTCTCTCTCAAATAGAATATTTCCATGAAGTGCAAGGAATGGTCGATTAGTCGTAACGAGAATTTTGTCAATCCTTAAAAGGAATGGCATAACACCAAGATTTATCAGGTATTTTTGTACATACAATTATATTTAAATTTTTAAATTTTTTTCATACTTGATAAAATCATAGCGGAGTATCCTTAATACACAAAAAGACCTATTTGGTTGTTTTTTGAGGAATATGCCAATTATTTTTACTTTGAAGTAGTTTAAATGACAGCTTAAAAAATTATTTAATTTTAATTGTTGGAACGAACATTTCTAAAACTTAAAAATGTTATTATTTTTTATATTATTTGTAATTTCAATATTAATTTTTATTATAAAACTAAATATATTTAAAAAATTATTTTATTATTTATAAATTATAACTACAAGTGTAGGTAAGCGAAGTAATAGACCAATATTTTATGTGATACCTCCGTATCATTTCACTCCGCTCGCAAGAACTTAACATACTAATAACTTACAAACTATTCGTTCGCATTTCGATTTTTATGTATCGAAATCAATAGCGCAACCCAGGGAGGGGTCTTCAGGTTCGGACCACCCACCCCCCTTGAACCGTGACGTATCTTTCTAAAATGCCGTAATTTTGTTGTTACAGCAGTATGTACGCATCATACATACCTTTATTCTTTACGTTTAATTATCATTCAATATTACATTATAATTACAATGTTTACATTAATCAAACAATAAGTAATAATTAAATTTGCTTGTTACTTTAAAATAATAATATTTTTGGATCCCCCCTTAAAAAATCCTGGTTGCGCCACTGATCGAAATACTCATAAAAATATTTTGCTTCAAAATATGAAATTAAAAATGTACCTATGTTAATATGTTATCGTTCAAAAAATTAAAAACTTAAAATTTTTTTTTTCAAAAACGTTAATATATTTTGAAATTATAAGTTTTCTTCAATAAAAGAATCACTATTAGCATGTTTACGTATTGGTATACATGAATACATTATAGATACATTTTAATGAATTATGATGTACCGACGTAGCGTCGCCGTATTTGTCTACCCTATTATCCTGCAAAGTAATTATAAATAATAATGAAAATCGTGAAAAGCTGGTGAGGGGTACCAAATGTTTTGTGGCTTAATAAAAAATGTAAGTGGGCGTTTTGTTACATACATGTGATATTACAGTTGTCCCAATTATCTACGAAACAAGTCAGTGTCAATCAATGGATGCCGGACGAAGATTCAAACATCATTAATCGCGCTGCTAATGAATTGGTCGGTTTATCTTATTGTTTACGTATTTATTTTATTTGCTTTGCTTTATACACACACATATGTCTATAATGTGTACATTTTATGTTTGCGTGTTACGCTTACGACTTTTTTTTTTCATTTATCCGCACAATATTTTTTGTTTAATAAATGTACGCATTTGCAATTCTACAACTACTTCTTACTTCTTAATTATACTAACACGATAAGTAGTGTATGGTTGACATTTTACGTTTGTCGGTTAAGATGGAAAAGATCTTCAGCCAGTCTTGGAAAGACAAACACGGTGTGGAAGACGGCAAGTCTGACACGGATAAAATAAACGCCGACGATTTTGTGGATGACGCTCAGGGTCTACAGAAGAAGCATTTAGTCGACACTACGTTGATCGTTCATTTTTTCGGCAAAAAGGGAGACAACGTACTACTGTACGAAGACTTCAGAAAGTAATAATTTTTTACATTATTATGTATTATATTCTACAATTTTTAGTAAATACAATCGTCACCACGATGTTGTAGTGTATAGAAATACAAAACATTATTAGATGAGGTGAGGGGTTTTAAATAGTTTGAATTCGTTTTTCTCGTAGGTTAAGTTAGGCACACGACACATGTGTATATAATTTTCCTGCAGCATTCCTATTTCAATCGGACGCTATTCTGACGGTTCTGGTAAGAATAAGTTAGTTCACAATCAAGATATTTTGAACGACCAAGTGCTTTAATAAATCAGTGGTGGACGTTTTCTTTTATGGGTGAGAAGGGTGTGGAGAGAAATCATTTCATTACTGTTTTTATTTTATGTGTTTCATTCCTCATTCCTCATCCTGTTTCTATTTTCAAATTAACGCGTTTTATAGCACAAGTATATATCTAATTTTCTGTCAAAAATTATCCTCTCAGTCAATTAATGATAGAAGTATTTTTTTCTGCTTGAAAACGTGATGAATGACACACCAAAAAAAAAATCATTTTAAAACCAATATATTCGTCAATATGCTCAAAACTTAGAAATATACAAAAACATCTTTTTATCTATATCTAATTGACAATTGTATTGAACAAAAAATTATTTAAACATAATATACTCAAAAATATATTACTTTTTAGATAAATGTATATTTAAACTAGAAATAATTACTAGTATTAAAGTGGACATTTTAGTATTATTCACTCCACTTATTTTAATCTACTTAAAATAATAAATATCAAACATGTCTATAATAAGTGATACAATGGTATAAACTATTTGTTAGTTTCATGGAAAATCTACAAACTGAAGTACTTGAAATGGAGTTCCAACAGTTTGCCAAGGGAGGAGATACCATTAGCGAAATGGATTTTGCCAAAATATTATTGAGATACACTCACTTGGATACAAATCTGTAAGCCATTTTGATTTATTTTACGCATTGTTATAACTTTTTTAATTTGAAAATATGTACTTGAAATAGGTGTGATACATATTTAGACCGATTGTTGGAGAGAATCAAAATGGACAAAGGCATACCACCAGGTATTTCGTTTGACGAGTTTAAAGTGTTCTGTCAATTCTTAAACAATTTGGAAGACTTTACTATTGCTATGAGAATGTATACACTAGCTGATCACCCTATATCTAAAGGTAATAACTAACAAAATATTAATAAATAATCAGCATAGACAATTAAAAACAGTTAGAAAATATTGTGAGAACTGAAAATCACTTGAATTATTGAAAATATACATTTTAAAAGTTATCAAATAATATTATTTGTGATTTGAGTTCTTGTGGTATTAGTTTTTAATTTACTTATATTATACAAAATATATTTTTTTAATTATTATAGTTAAAACAATAATGATAAAAAATATATTTTTTTTTTTTTGAGAATGTCCTATATATTCCATTTGTTCAACACTGATCAAAATTTAAACTTGGAAACTTCATCATTCATTGGTATATTTTTATGTTAGCCCTAAGAACAATATTGTACTTTACTTTTCAGACGAATTTCATAGAGCTGTTAAGATATGTACAGGAACCAGTTTGAGCAAGCATCTTGTGCATACTGTGTTTGCCATATTTGATGAGGATGGTGATGGTCAATTGAGTTATAGAGAGTTCATTGCCATTATGAAGGACCGACTAAATAGAGGATTCAAGGTACCAATTCTCTATATTTAATTTTACTATTAAATATAAGTATTAAAATATAATTTTTTTTAACATTTTTCAATAATTTATGAATTAATAAACATTAGTTAAATTGAATATTGCATAATCATATTATGTTATTAAGGCATAAAAATTAAAATATCAATACATTTTTATAATTTATGTTGACACTTTGTTCTAGTCGTACACAAAAAATGAAGGATGGGATGCATTCAAAATTTGTTTAAAACATGAAATCAAAACTCCTAATTAATAATAACTCCTTGTTTTATTTTATTAAATGTTTATACTTCTTTTTAATTAATTGAGTAACTTGTTTGTTTTTCAATAAATAATTATAATAGCCACTTAAATTAATCTTACTTTTTTAAGTAGATATGAAAAAAAAATTTCAAAAAAAAAAAATACAACATTAAATACATTTTATTAATAATATTTCACAAAATCAAATTTTATATGTATAAAAGTACAGATTATTGTAAACTGCATAGGAAATATGTATTACACATGCTTGTTTTTTTTTTTTTAAGTAAAATATTAATTATTAATAGAATATAGTTTGTACATCCACTGATACGTATTAAATTTTATATAATTGTTTATATAATTTAATGTTTTTGTTTTAGTTATAAGTATATGTATTAAAAAATATATAAATATGTCTAACTCATAAATTGACACACTCACTTATCTTATTAATTTGAGAAGGTGCTAATCAGGTAAGTATTTGATTAGCACAACTTAACAACCAGGAAGAATACTGCAACAAAAATTTTAAAATATTTTGATTACTACATTGATATTTAATCAATATTTAATATTATAAAAAATGTATGTTTGATTGAATTTGTCACTTCTGTTCACATCCAATACTATTTTCTATTAACACAATATTGTCTAAATGGAAAAAATTAAAAAAATATGTATTGTAGTTCATCGACATTTATAATTGATGTCTATTTTATGAACTGTAATTAATTGCTTCCTATTTGCATAGATACATTGTTAATGACTTTAAATGCAAATAACCTTTTCATTAACTTTCATCCACAGACTTATGACTTATTTTTAAAATTAACATTTAATATAATTGTTATTTGTTAACTTATATTTATTAAATATTTAAAAAAAATTCAAATACTATTTTTCAAATTGAAATAAATATTTTGACTTACCGAACAAAATCTCCTGTTGGATTTGCAAATTTGTTTCGTACCAAAAAATTTGACAATATACTAGCAACCTTTTCTGGATCATCTTCTTGTACAGCATGCCCAACTCTAGTTAATACTTGCATTTCAAATTTACCTAATTATCAAAAAATAAAATAGTAAATATATTCTAATTTATTAATAATTCAAAATAATAAAAATCATGGCATTAAATTCTCTTCAAAAAAGAGCAATTATTCATTTATACAATATTATGTTACCTTGCATTTGACCAACAGTTAAATCTTTGTCCATACGATCAATGTTAGCCAGTAATAATAATTTTTGTGCATGTATAGATAGGAATTTTTTTGAAAGTCCTTGAAACCACCCAGGCCAATGCTTTTCTGTCTTACACAAGTCAATTCTCCATGTATAATTACCCAATAATTTTTGATTCTAGAAAATACAAGATATAAATTAAAACATTTTAATTTTAATTATGAGTTACTAAATTGGTTTTACTGACAGAAATTGAAGATGCCCCAAACTCTTCATCTTCTTTAATAGAATCTATTGAATATTGAGGTTCTAAGATAGTTTCTGTTAGTACTGGAGTGTCAATTGTTGGCTCTTCTAATTCATCTGTACCAAGTTTACCAGTGGCGACACTAAAACCAAAACAGTTAGTTATGTTTAATTAACACATTTATATATAGCTATACTATTACTTTTTTATTTGTCCTGGAATAGAAACCCTGGCAGATTCTTCGTTTTTTATATGACCATTCCCCATTCTAAATTTGAAAACAATAACAAACACATTAAATTAACACTAAAACTTTCTAACAATAACTTTTAAAAATGTACACAGATAATCTGTATTTAAACATTAAATAGTAAATTCTATAAAATGGAAAATTTTGAATACTGTTAACATAAATTCTTTAGACATTTAGAACATGTTATCTAATTGTAAATTAATTAACATTTATAATTTTTAAAATTTTATCAAAATAAATATTATATTAACTTAAATATCATTTTTATTATACCTAACTATTTATAATATATTTCCAAAAAGTTGTTTTCCAATTTTTACAAAATATTCATATTATTAATTACTTGAATTCTTATGATATGATTTTAAATTTAAGTCTTAAATATAATATATTACATACATACCCCCATGAAATAGCATCTGTTAAACTTTTAAATGATTTTGGACGACTTCTCAAAAAACTTTGCATACTAGCCAATGATTCCATTGCTGAACCTTCAACCACATCAATGACAACCAAACCAATAATTGGCAAATCTGATTCTGCAGAAGAAGCAATATTTACAGCTATAGCTCCACCAAGACTGTGGCCCATTAAAACTATTGAAGGCATTTTGTCTGGGTATGATTTACGTAATAAACTTATGACATCGCTGCAATATATTTGTATTCAATTAAAATATTCTGTATGAAAATATAGACATACAAAAAAAAGTTTACTTAGTAAAAGTAGTCATTGATAAATCATTATCATCTGTAGTAAATGAATTTCCGTGTCCTCGAAGATCAACTGCTAATACTTGGCATTCACATTGTTTTACTAAATGTTTCTAGAAAACAAAATGATTTAAATTAATAATATAGTATTTAGGATATTTGAATACTATTTAATTTAAAATCTAATATAAAATAATTTTGAAACATGTTAATCTCTGCTTATGATTGAATTATAGAACAAAATTGTTTCATGTTAGCAAGATAATTTGATAGAACAAAATATTCTACTGCATTTTGTTATATATGTTTTTGATAACTATTACATAATGTACCAAAAGAAAACAACTAACATAACTCTATGGGTTAATTTATCAAAGCAAACACCAAAGATTAGATTTAAAATTATAGTAAAATTGATATTTTAACATTATAACGTTGTGCACCAAAATAATGAAAAAAATTATTACACACATTTAGTATTAATAGAAAACTACTTAACATATATTACATCAAACAATTATAGTGTTACTCACAGCAAAAAGAGACCACGTGAGAGCATTAAACCCTCCACCGTGGAGCAAAACAATCAGTACAGATTCAACATTGCCCAGTGAGTAGGTCGCAAACCTGTTACCATCAATTTCAACAAAGCGTTTATGTTCAAAATACTCACTCCAAGATATGGGAGTCAACTCTTCGTATGAACGATTCAATCTAAACAAACAACCCGACTTGTTAATACAATTGTAATACAAACATAGGTACTGTTTGTTTTACACTCCGATCTCATACCTAGTTTTCCGCTGAGGTGGTTTTTTAAAGTTTCCTCCCATTAGACCGAATTTACCAATATGAGACATAGTGATCTGTAAGTAGGTTCCTGACTAAACTATATTGACTATATAAGTGTTTTTTTCTTTCACATGTCTTGAACACCAACAGAAAGATGTGATTTTTTTTTCTAGTTTATTGGTCTTTCAGATAATCTAAATAACAAAAATTAGAAGTTTTACATTAAAACCTCTGTATGAATGCGAAACAAACTTCCTGTACAGTTAAGAGTCCTGTTCAATTTTTATGTCTAACTCAAAACACTTCACATCCAATACCTATCACTAATCAGTAATCACTATCAGATATCAGTTAACATAAAAAAAAGAAACACAGTGATAAATGATAATCGTTACCAATGATAAGTCATTAATCGTTATCATAGTTAAATTTAAATTTAATTTCTCATAAATTCATAATTTAAGTAAAAGTTATGAGATGACCATGGTGGCGAGGTTACAAAACAAATTTTTTTAATAACAATATTAGAATGGAGTAAAAATTCCCGGTTTTCCTCGACTTTTTGTTTATTTTATTCCGATTATAAATAAAATTGTGGACATTTTTAATTTTTACCTGTTTAAAGTACAGACTCGATCCAATTTTTTATTCAAAATCACCCACAAAGTTGAAAATCAATCACTTTTTTCCAACTACTTATTGTGTACACACGCAAAAAAACACACATCTCTCATTACACTCAGAATCTGAAATTAAATGTTAAATTATTTTAAATAAACATTTTAATTAAATAATTCATTGAATTTCGAAAATTATTTTGTAGATGCTAAGGCTTGAAATCGAGGTATTTTATAAGTACCTAATACACAGATAGTATAATATACTGAAACTAAAAAATCTAAAAATAGATAGATATTATAGACGTATGAAGTTCAAATTTGGATTTTGGACAAAAATCAATAACTAAATGAAGGATATTAAATTTTTATTATTTTGTTGAAATTGAAAAATATTTCTCGTGGAAATTTGAAACTTTTACATATAAATAATGACATTTAAAAAATATTTTAATTCATTTCATGCGATTCCCTATTTAGATTTTTTATTAATTACAGTAAAGTACATTACTTTAATTTAGTTTAATTGGTAGCAATATATTTATATGATGGAACAATAGTGGAAATAATCTGTCCTTTACTCAAAAATGATTTTCATTTGTAAAAATTTATCATTAAATTCAAATTTAGTGTATCCATTTTAGTGACTTTCTCAATGGTATGATACACTATATTTCTACTGGAGTAATGTGCTCAACAATTTTTAGACCTGAGACAAACTATCATTTGATCACCTATAAACCCACAACTTTTAATTAATTTTTTTTTCTTTTACTTAACAATTTAACTATAACTATTAAAAACTTTTTATCCCACTAAATCTATTGCTCAATACCCACCTACCATCTCACCCATCTTTATCTTGAGAAAATTGTCATAAAAAATCCTGCTTCAGCACACCATTACTATACTGTATAGTGGAGCAATTACTTACTTTCTTTCATTCTCTCTTAATTATTGTCGTTTAGATAATTATAAATAAGTTTAATTATCGAACAAAATGTTAAAAAAAAAATTATTTATTTTTACTTTCAATAAATATTATTGTGTAATAATAATTAATAATAATTAATAATAATAATAATAATAATAAATAATAATTATATTGAAGACCTAATATAAATCGATAGTTAAAACATATTCACAAATAAATCAATTTTTAATAATATAACTATTCTAAAGTAAAATAATAATTGATATTATTGTTAAGAATTGATTTAATTATGAATACTTAATTTTATATCTCATATAGTATCACAAATAATACATTAACTATATACCTTTATTCTTATAATGAAATTTACATAACGTTAAATTCTAAATATTAGAACAATTTAAAGACAAAAAACAAAATTAATTTAAATAGAAATAAATATTTCTTGAATAAAGGTTTTTATAAATTGCTTAACAAACTTTAATTATTTTTGACAGTATAGATATTTTTAAAACCATGGAAATTTATTCAACTTTAGCTCTTGTATCCATTTTGGCTTCTCCTTCGTCAATTGGACGGCCTCTTATACAATGTGGATTCATTTTACCATTGACTGCATCTTCAGTAACATGTACACTTACTACATCAGAACCAGGAATTTCAAACATTGGGTCCAACAAAATTGATTCCTTTAAACATTTTAAGTAATATGCAATGTAAATTATTGTTAAATTATTGTTAACTATTAATATATTTTACAGTTTATTAAGTACTGTAGTCTAGTAAAATTTCAGTACGTAACTATGTAAGTTTATTTTTAAAATTAATTAAAATGATAAATAAACTAAATTACATATTTTATTTTGTTAGTAAAAGTTAAAATTTGAGTTGGTAATTACTTCAATGCTAACATTTTCATAAAAAAAATAGAATTTAGAGTATAATATTACCACAATTGCTCGTAACCCTCGAGCACCTGTTTTTTTTTCTAAAGCTTGCGAGGCAATGGCTCTTAGCGCTTCATCTGTGAATGTTAATTCAACTTTGTCTAAACCAAATAGTAATTTGAATTGTTTGACTGTACTATTTTTTGGTTCAGTAAGAATTTGCACAAGCAAATTTCTATTTAAGGAATGGAATGGGACCAAAACTGGAAACCTTCCCACAAACTCCTAGTAAAAATAAAATAATATATAAACAAATGTATTTAATGCAATATTATTATTAATAAATATAATTACTTAGAATAAAACTTTAGTTTTCAATAAAATTATTTTTTTTTTAAATGCACATGGTTCATTAAAAAATAATCTTTGTCTATCAAATTACTAAAGCATGATGACATTGTTATAACTTATAATAATTATGAATTATTGTTAAGTGTTAATAATTATAGTTTAATCTTATCACCAGACCAAAAAAAATTCAAACAATGATGACTAATTTTTTTTTTTCAATTTTAACCATTTAAAGATTATGAATATAATATAAAAAACTGAAAATTATGTATAGCAATTTTATATTTAATTTGTATGAACTGTTTTTTATAAACAATTGATCATAATGCAATATTTTATTAATTAAAATTAAAATTATTTAAAAATAATCATTAATGGGCACTAGCATAGTTCAGAATTTAATAAACCTAGGAATAGAACTTTAAAATAATTAATGTTGAATAAAAATATATTTAATCAAAAACATAAATATTTTAAATTATCTACCCGTTTTTTTTTACATAATATATGGAAATGAAAACTTAATAAGAAATATTTTATTTCAAATATTTTACCATGAAATATAATTTGTGAACAATTAACTTGAAATTTACAATTTAACTGAAAATGTAATTGAGTAATTTTTTTTTTTTTCTAGCATATGATTTTTTGGTCAAAATAAATTGGTATTTTAATGATATATTGAAATTCAAATTACAATAAAAATTATTTTTAAATAAAATAAATAATTTACTCATATCAATAAGTCTATACATAAGCTTAATTCATTTCATTAATAAATAGATTAATAATTACAGGTATCATTCCAAATTGAATTAAATCTCTTGGTTCCACTTTTTTTAACAACCCATCTCTTTCAGCATTTTCTTTTTCAATATCAGTGTATGAAGCTGTAGAAGCAACACGATCAGCTTCAGCAGCAGCCCTTCTGCTTCCCATTTCACTATTAATTTCTGCACCAAATCCTAGACTCTAAAAAACAAAAAAATAATTAATGAATTAAACTCAAATTTAAGAATTAACTATTTATTCTTTTACATTTTGATTTGTCCTGCGACTTATAAGTCTATCAAGACCAGTAAATGCACCAGAAGCAACAAACAGTATATTAGTAGTATCAACTTGAACTGTTTCATTTCGAAGTTTTCTAGTATTTTTTTCTGGTACATTAACAACAGTACCTTCCAACATCTATAATACAATAAATATAAAATATATTATAAAAATACTATTGTAAATATAATAATATACCACAAATCACCATACATAAATAGTATAGAAAAAAGGATAAGAACTAATAAAAATAGTTAATTATATGTTAATTCATAAAAAATAAAATAAAATAGATAATAATGAGTTAATACAACTATTTGTAATTTATTCTGATTTCTTTTTCTAGTACAATGTCTAATTAAAATGAGAAAAGTATTTAATAGGATGCTATTATCAATAATGATACTGTTTAGCCTTTAAACTATTTTGTTAGATTAACAATTAATATTGTTTATTACTGTTTTGTATTCAAAAACATTAACGCTGTTTTCAATCATATTGTATAAAAGATTAAATTTTCAATCTAAAATAATTCAATGAGCATCGTTAAAAAACATTTTCTGTATAAAAAGTAAAAACCTGAAGCAAAATAAACAAAATTTTTTTTAAACTTAATTTCCTCCTTAGGTTTGTTTTTTATTGGAGTTAATAAAATTTGTCAAATTTTTTATAGTTTACCACGAAACAAGAGATATTTCAATTATAAAATATTATAATCATTAATTAAAGAGTATGTTAATAATTTGGTACTTTTTCATAAATGCCAGAAAACAAATATAAGAATCATTTTTCCAAAACGCAGGGTTTAAATCAAAATAGAATTATTAAAAACTTTAAATTTAACATTATTAATTTATTTTCTAAACATTCATTATTAATTAGTTAATGTATAAAATTACGATTAAAATTATTAAATGATTAAAAATTACTTTTAACATTCCTTGTTGGACTCCTTCACCTCCAACATCCCTTAATTGATGAATTCCGGGTACAGCACCAATTTTATCAATTTCGTCCAAGAAAACAATTCCTAAAACATTTTTTTTTTTTGTTATACTAAACATTAAATTATATAATATTAAGAGCATTTATGAATTAGTACAATACTTTATCTTAATTGTGTATACATTAATTAATTAATAAGCATTGACTAACAACTAAAATAGTAAAACTGACAAATATTGTCATTATTTTTGAAATCAAAACAAAGCAATTGAGCTAATAATTTTAGATATATTGTAAAGTAAAGATATCATTTAAACTATTGGATACATTTCAATAAAAAGTCACCATATTTTTACTAAATAAAGAATTAAAAAAAAATAATGTAAATAATGTTCCTTAGACATATATTATGTTTTAATACAGAAATAAATAAAACTATTTTAAATGTTAGTAACACTATACTGTCTATACTTAAGACTATACATGTATTTGCATTTTATATATTGAAAGTCCTGATAGCAAAATTTTTCACTTTACTATTTTAAAAATAAATTGATAAAATAATATAGATAAACCTAACATCATTCAAGTAATTGTAAAACTATTAAAATATTTATTCATTCTTAGAGCAAATACAATAATATTAGTAAATATAACTGATTAACTGATCAGTGATAACAATAAATAAAAGCTCTAGTAGCCATTGAGCAAAGTTGTTAAAGACAATCTATACTTATAAAGGTCTAATGATTAGAAGGAATCATATTCAATTCGTAATGTATACATTTTTAAACATCAATAACTGTATCCATATCTTTAGCCATCTTAATCAAATATGCAAAGAAAATAAATAATAAAAACTCTTAATAGCAGTTTATAGTCATAAAATAAAATATTTCTAAAACTAAAAGGATGCTTTACTTCAAATGCATTGTCTCTATCTTACATAAATATAACATAGTAAAACCGTTTCACCCAGACAAGAATACCTCAGGCTGTAGTCCAGAACAAGCAACCAAATTTTCACACTAAAAAGAAGAGATTTTGGACTGTACAATATCGTTTTATTTTTTCAATATCAAAACTACAAAAAAGTTATTCAAGTTTGAAACACACAAAAACGATGTTGCACAGTTCAAAATTTCTTCTTTCTAATGTGAACATTTGGTTGTTTAATTTGGACTACAGTCCGAATGGTTCTTGCCAACATGGTTTTTAGTGTTTTTACTATGTTGTACATTTGTAAGACAAAGCAACATACATGGATGAAGCGTCCGCTCAAATATTCTGTTTTATGACTGAACAGTAGTCTTAATTTGTGTGCCACGGTTTATAGTGTTCTGTAAAGTTCACAGAGTGTGAACTGCCCTCATATGTGCAGCAAAATTATTGAAAATATAAATTATTTATTCATATAGTAGTATATAGTGTTCAATTAGAAAATATAAATATCCAAATTAAAGTACAGATGATAGATAATATAATAGATTATAAAATGTCTACTCGATATTTATCAAAACTTTGCTTCAATTGTTATTCTAGTATATACCTAATAGTTTTTATTTAAGGATTCATAAACAATAGAATAATAATCTATAGGCAGTATGATATAAGATGCATTGTCAGCATAAATTTGGCACACTATTATTACATTGTTTTTAAGTAACCATGAATCCAAACATTAAACATGACATTCAGTTATGTCATAAAATTATATAAACACAATTTTGGGCAATAAATAATACGACTAGCAAAATATGGTGACTGAAACGATGGCTAACTACTAATTTACTTAGTCGACCCTATTATAAGTAATAATATAGATTTAATTTTAATATTTTCAAAAATTAATTCTTCTTAGTGAAAAATCAGAAAATTAATGAATAGATGTAAAATTAATACTTTAGGAGGCAAAACATATTGTAAAATTAATTGGTTACAAATCAATTAGTGTCGATAATAATATTATAGACATAATTATTTATTTTCTATACTTGAAAAATTAAACACATATTTTTCTAGGTGATATTAGAATAGTATTATTAATTATTATTACAACGTGAATAATTATTATAATATTTAAATAAATAATTAAAATTTATGTATTACCAGTTTGAGCCTTTTCAACATCATAATTAGCGGCTTGTAAAAGTTTCCCAATTACACTTTCAATATCTTCTCCCACATAACCAGCTTGTGTTAAATTGGTACAATCACAAATTGCAAATGGTACATCTAATTGCTTAGCTATTGTTTGAGCCAGTAACGTTTTCCCTAATGAAAACAAAATATTCACTTAAATTAATATTTATAAATTATACTGTAATAATGTAATAAATATAAATTTTAAATAATAAGACATTGTATTTATTTTTAAAATAACATTAAAACAAATTAATACAAACCACAGCCTGTAGGCCCCAATAATATAATGTTACTCTTTTCTAAGAGTGTATTTTCAAATGATGAAGTAATTTTAATTTCTTCTTGACTGTTTTTTGTACTATCCATTTGTGGCATTCCAAATATATTGTTGTTAGAAAAATGCTCTAAAATGAAATTTTACATTAACAATTTATTTTTTAAATTTTTCATTAAAAAAAATAGTGAGAATTATATGAGATTATACAGAACAACTAATTTATATTGTCAACTATAAGACAGAAATCTTCTTACTATGGAAAATAACAACAGACCTATACAACCTATAAACCGATTATTTTAGTCAGGTTTTCTTGTAACAAATTTTTTTTTTAAATGGAAAAATTAATTAGTTCAGAAGTATTCTGAAGTAAAAAGTTTTTACTGTATAATACTAAGTTACCTTTTTTCCTAATAATTTTAAATGTGATTAAATATGTATATAAATAGAAAAATTAATTTTATTACTTATAAAAGCACAATCATAAACATTGATATTTAATTACCTCTTGCATTTTGTAAGTTATCTAGTAATCGTTGATCAATTGAATCATTCTTTTGTGGTGCTGTAATATTATGAATAATACGCTTGCAATGATTGTAAACTGCCACAGCTAACACTTTCTTAGCTAACTCTTGACCAATCACATACTTATTAAGGTTTACAAAAATCTGTATAAACAAAATATTTAAAAAATATTTATTAAATGTTAATTAATTTAGTAAAGAAACCAAACACAATTATTACAACACTATTTATCTAATTATAAACATCTATATTTCAAAATACATTTTTTATACCTTACAATTATTATTATCATAGATATATATATATATATATATATATATGAACTTTGAAACTTACATACAATTAAATAATTTATCAACATTTATCTTTATCAAAATAATATAAAAAAATTTAACATGATAAAAATATTTTCAGAATTATAAATTAGAGTTAGAAATTAATTTATTTTAGGCATGATTGAATACATAAAATCAAAACTTTATACTCAACTTCAACCAAAAATAATTTACTTTAATTTTAATTTTAAACAATGACAATAATGTCAAATACTATTATATAATGTAAATAAACACTAAAATAATACTATGCTTAATAAATATAGTATATTACTATAACAAATAATGATTTTTGAAATAACTACTTACTTCTTTTGGAATTGGAGGTGGCTTAAATTTATTTTGTTCTTCTGTTACATCTTTTAAATTATTTTCTTCGGCAGAA
This sequence comes from Melanaphis sacchari, assembly GCF_002803265.2. Classification (NCBI taxonomy): domain Eukaryota; kingdom Metazoa; phylum Arthropoda; class Insecta; order Hemiptera; family Aphididae; genus Melanaphis; species Melanaphis sacchari. The sequence continues at coordinate 209,545 of NW_020270420.1, forward strand.
ATCACTTTGAATATATGATCACATCGCTGACATCTCAAAAATCGATTAGAAGCTATAACAGATTAGAAATATAAAGTAAATTTTGTATACTATAATTATAAAAAAAATAAATATTATATAATATAATTACTTAAAAAAAACTCTAAATTAGCAGTTTGACACTTAGGACAAAGTATTCCTGTATGGCCATTATTATCACCCTTGCGTCCTGACCCGGAGTTTTCTATATTCCAACAATTAGGCGAAGTCTGGAAATTACGTTGGTGAACAGTGTCTTTTAAGTGAAGGCCATGGCTGAATACACCTTCAAAATGCAAGGACAAGGTTACATGCCAAATTATCAACGATATACTCAAATAAATCATCTTTACTTACTCAAGTTTCTTGATAAATTTAAATAATTAGTATACACTTTAGACTGTATACATTTAGAACACAAGTTTTTTAATCTGGTCGCCATTTCAAGTCTGTGAGTTGAAAAAAAAAATACAATAAATTTAACAAAATTTGTTTTGAAAACAAGTGCTTTTGGACAATTAAAGTTAAAATGGTTAGGCTCCCTGAAAAAAATAAAAACAAGAGTTTTTAAACTGAGAACATACTTTAAAAAGCTTCAACAACAGGTACGTCGTCGTTTTGAGAAGAAAACGTTAGTGTGCGCACCGCACAATAAATCCTTCGAAGCTGAACAATAATACAAAACACACAACAGACTGCTAACTATGGTGAGTAGCGACTGCCGACTGGTAACTATCACAGATTAGTGATTACTACAATGTCCGTGGAATATTCAATATTGTCATTTGTTACAGAGCTTTGTTTATTTTGTTTAACAACTAAATACTGCCAATAAATGATAAACCACTGAATGATAACGAGGTCATTAATCGATCAGCTGTTGTGAGTTGACTGTCCAAATCAGTTAGGTAGTTTTTGGATACTATAATATACTAGTCTATGGTAGTTGATACTTATTAGTTATTATTATTTTTTTTTTTAATTTAACTGGACGCTAGACAGCAGTAACCAAACAACGATTTATAAATTATAATTACTCTACGCCTATGCTTTAACTCTACCGTCTGAAAATTGAACAGCTGATAATTGATTAAATAAATAATTTAAAATAGGTTCGTGTGATATTTAAAATATAAATTGTTTAAAAATGTTGTTGGTGCAAGTACATTTGAATATTTGAGAAATTTATTATACAAGCGTCTGTTCCACCGCTGCTCACTTGAAGATTAAGTTTTTAAAAAGTTTAAAAATTAAAATTATAAAACAATACCTACATCTTTACAACAAATGTATCAAAATTAAAAACTGGTTGCCTCCAATTCAATTCGTCGGACTTCTACGCATTGGCCCGACGTCCCCGACATTACCACTATATAACACCACAGTCCACAATACCACACATGCCAAGTCACCAAGGCCACAACTTTGTTATTAATTGCCCCACTATTCACCAACAAGTAATATCTATTATTGTGTAACGTTGTTATGGTTTAAAAATAGTGAACACTTAATAGGTGATCGTTTAGTGGAGCGTACATTATATATTTAGATTTAAAGTTCAAAACACTAACCGTTACGTCGTACTTCTGAACTGTGTTTATAATTTAAAATTAAGATGTAGTCATGCGGAAGCTGGCTTTACAATAATCATTATCCTGTTCCATTCGGTTCCATAGAACTAATGAAAACCCAAGTGAATAACCCGTGTAGAACTTCATCCCCTATACGGCCGTTCCCAAGTATTTAACGAAATTAATCGATTTTCAGCAGTGGTTAAACCCTCCCCACAAAATCTGCTCTTCAAATCTAGATAAATAAATGTTGGATGTTGAATTGTACAAAAATTATTTTATATTTAATAATACATCTGTCGTATACCCACCTTTCGGTGTTATATACATTTATCGACAGTTGAGTTACCAAAGACCATAAATTAATCGGTTTCAGTTGGTTCTCAAAAGTCGATATCGCTACCTAACTGCTTAGACTTTTAATCCTCAAAGGCTATAAATTAGCCGGTTTCAGATTGGATTGAAAGGAGTATGACAGAATTGCGTGGTTACTCAAACAAAATATACAATTATTGGTCGGAAACACGATTTATTAAAAAAAAAACAATACTCCTATGTCGTTCTTCCGTATCTCGTCAAATACCTCGAATACCTCGACGGCCACGGACCGACCAGGACTCTCTGGACTGACCTGGAGTCCCCTGCACTGTTATTTGACGGCGTTATAAATAATACAATTTTTGTTGCCTCAGCACATCTGCTTCATAGGCCTGATCTACTTTAATAAAAATATTTCATTTGTTAAAATTTAATCCTTCCTGTATTATTAAAAAAAAAAATTAAACAAATAACATTGACGACTATTTACATTGTACGACACATCCTACCAGTGTATTATAACTATGAGACAATACAAATTTAGAATTATACTAAAATCAATAGATTGATGATATGATTATTGATTAATAAATACACGTAGAAAGGAATTTAAAAAAAAATAACATTTATAATATTGATGGCACCGCTTGCAAGTGAATGATTAAGAAAGGAGCATTTATCCCATTTAGTATTTTAACATTATTATATTATATAATAATATACCTATTAATATTAATATCTTTTGATTAGAAATTTTAATGTATATTATTATAGTATAGTAAAATTTTATAGCATAACTTAATAGGTATTTATGTATAATTTATATATTAATATATTATGTACAAATACCTATATAGCTACATACGTATACAAATGTACTACTATTACAAGTAAACTAATTTATGAAACCGTCTATAAAAATATTATTGTAGGTACAAGGTACCTATACTATAAAAAATGTAAATCATTTAGAAAACTCAATATTCAGTATCATATTATCATAATAAAGCATCTTATGAATTACAATAATCACACTTTTCGAACTTAATGGTACAAAAAACCCAAGTTTTTAAAAATATGATCTTATTCAAGAGTACTCAAAAATTCTAAAAATTGAAATTTTTGTAAAAGTATTATTATTTATTAAACGATAAAAAGCTGTTAATATAATATGTATGTACCTATATACACTGTATACACAATCTTTTAAGCTATACTTATTAATTACTATTGTAGCCTAACGTACTCCCACTAATATTTTAGACCTAGTTATACCAATAGTCTAAACTTCTACCCAAGTTTTTGAAATTTTAATTTAAATTTTAAATAAACATATAGTAAGTTATGATAAGAGTACAATATACTACTAAACATAACTTCAAAAGTACAGAAAAAGTATGTACGTATAATTATTAATTTATCATAGATATTATATTAAATTTAAAGTTTCGTTGATACTTGTACCTATATCATTTTAATTTTCCTCAATTTTGTTTTTTTTTTGTTTTGTTTTTTTTTGTTTTTGTCAAACGTTTTATATTATACAAATTGAAAATACTAATTAAATACACACTGTGCAATTTATATTTAGGTACAAATAATCGCTCAATTAATGTTAACACGTAGTACCTATCTACCAATCTATACTACCAGCTACTTAACAGTAACTATCTAATTTAAGTGAACAATTTTACTATCACATTATTACTTTTCAAGTGTTAATTTTTATATCAAATAATGTTTATTATTATATAACTAGTTATTTTTAAATTATTATCAATTTAACAGTTAACACCTTCTTTCTAGAAACAATTGATTCTAATATCGTGTATAACATTGTTATCGGTTACTTACTTATCAGTTGATAGTCGATAGATGACAATCTTTTTGAAAGTTGACACATTTCCTGAATTAATTGTATATTATTAATAGGTTAAGTTACTAATTGTTGACGCATGATATTATTTTATATTATTATTTTGTATTTGTGTCGGTTTCGTTCGGTCTTGATAAAGGCGAAATGTGGCCCGATCCCGATAACATTATTATTATTATTATTATTATTATTATCACGGACTAAAATTATATTGTGTGACTTTGAGTCAGTCGCGTACAATCAATGTAATCGGCACCGTCTCGCCAAATTTCAATAAAGCGAGATTTTTAGTGTAAGTAAAGTGCGTTCACTACTATTATTTAATCCTAATTACTCCTATCCGAGAACCAAAAAATAAAAAAAGCGTTACAGTCCACAACACTAATATTAATCATTATTGGCATTACAAGTATCAACCAGAAGATGTTCAATGATCTGTAAGTATAAAAGCATTTATAAATTAAAATTGTTAATAATAACTTTATCGGGAGGCAAAATTTTAAACCAAGTAATCTACAAACTATTGACTACATGTGATAATGTGATATACTAACATGGATTTGTATAAAGAGTTTCCGATGTCAAACATATAATGTGTGACAACATTAGATCGTAAATATTTTAAAATATATTTTTATTTAATTTTACACAAATTTGATTTAGAAATTAAAAGAAGAAGAAAATAACATTTCAAAACTGTGAAAGGAAGTGGAGAACATATTATGTAGTGTATAGAGCAGGAGTCTACACCTTATATAATTAATTTAATTTTTTTAGCTTTTTAAAATAATATAGGACACTATATTATATTGTCTGCGTATGCCTCTATTCTTCTCACCATTTTTTCATATATTATACCTGTTAGTTTATTTGTTATACGTTTTCAATAGAATATCTGTATAGTCATTCATTTTTAAATTTAATTGTTAGCAATTTTTTTGTGATTAAAAACCTTATAGATAACAGTCTCTAATTCCATTAGAACATACTTTTCCAGTTAATTATACTTTTTTTTTGCTTTTTAAAATTCACTTAACCTGATTAATTTCTGTTGTTTATAAAAAGTATTAAGTAATAAATATGAATAATTTCATTTTTTATTGTATATTACACAGATTAAAATAGTAAACTAATGTAACCACAGCATGATTGTTAAATCGAGTTTTTTTCTTTTATGGATGTTTTTATAAGCTCAGCTTGTCTCATTATTCTATAGATTTTTTATAGACTATAGTACTTTTATAGGAACTGGATCTATAAAAAAAATTATTAATAAAAATCAACCAGTTTGAACTTATATTATCCATATTCAATACAAATATTATATATTTTAATATCTAAATATTAATTCTAGTTATTGTTAATTGTAATTGTAACATAATAATTGATAGGTATCTATTTAGAGTACGAGAAAACGATAGGAAACTAATTATTCATCGGCATTGTCGAATCAAAGAATAGAAAAAAAAAAGATATTCAAGTCTGTAAGTTATGCATAACTTGGATAAGTACTAAGAAGTAAAAGTTATTGGTAAAGTACAAATTCGCGTAATAACAATAAAAAAAAATTCAAATTAAAAAAGGTATAGTCAAATAAGACTGCTTTTTGTACAATAAATATCATGTGGATCAGTGTTATAACCTATGGGTGTATTAAATTTGAATTCAATGATAAATCATTGCTCATTGGATACAAAGAACGATTTTGAGCAGAGAAACCATGTGGACTGTCAGCTTAATTATGCATAATAACTATAATAAGTATATATATATATATATATATATTTTTTTTTTTTATCACTATTAAATGAATTTACTTTACTTTAAGGATTACGTTAGCTCAATATTATTTTTTCTTTAAATATTACGTTTATAACACTACTAGTATTTAATTATTAAAATAATATTATGTATTTTTACCCTATTATATCAACATATAAAACACAAAACTGTATACTATATTTCTGTAAATACCGTTAAGATAGTAAAAATAAGTTCATAGCTATCTTAAAATAAATCAATAATGTATTGAATAAAGTAAGATTCATCATAATATAATATATGTAAAAGATTTCAGTCCACAGTTTTTTGATTAGTAAAAAAATAATTAATAACGTTAGGTATACATCGTTAAAATGCGGAATATTTGAATTTTTATAAAAAATAACTATATATGTTTGTATATTTTTTAATTGCGATATGAAATACTAATGACTATTATAAGTAGTATCATATAACAATTTTATACCTTAACTATGAAAATTAATGATTTAATAACTTTTTTTCTTCAAAACTATTGCAATTTGTTATTTTTGTGATTTTAAGAAATTTTAAAAATATTTGAATTTCAAATGCATATTATAACAATAAATTATGCCTATGTATTTTTAAAAATCTTATACAGATATAAGAACAATTTATATGAGATATTTTATTACATTTTCAAGAACTTTGACCTCTATAAATATTTTTTTATTAACATTCATAGAAAAAAACTAAAATTGCTCAAAAAATATCAAAATATTTTTAAAATAATACCATGTTTAACAAATGAAAATGTCAATATTTAGTGAAAATTTCAAGTATCTATGGTTATTAATTTTTGAACTGAAAAAAAATTTTCTTAAGATATGAATAGAAAATAGTAATTATTATAAGTAAGAATATCCGCTATATCGTTAAAATTTTAATTTCGAATGGGCGTGACTTTAATTTAATTTAATTAATTTTTTTTATGTAGGTTGCACAATGTATAAAGAACCTTGTATTATATTTTCAAATATTAAGTTTAAATTGATATTTTTTTATAAATTACTAACAATTAAATAATTTATAATTTTTGATATTTTGTCAACATTTTAACTTTAAATGTTTATAAAAAAAATTATGTTCATACATTTTTTCTATTTTGTAATTGGGATATGATGAAGCAGTAATTAGAAAATTTATACTACATTTTCAAACATTTTTATCCATTCATTAATTTTTTGGCGACATTTATTAAATAAAAAAAAACAACTAAAAAACAAAAATCTTAATTGCTTATTAAGAATTCAAAAAGACTTAGAATATTCTAAAAATTTTACGATACATAGAAAATTATTATATAAATTCTTAGTGAACATTTTTAAGTTTTTACGGTCATTTTTTTTTTTTAACTATAACAAAATAAAGAAACCTATTTTTGCTTGGTGCAAAAATTCTAGTTGTTTTATTTATTTATTTATTTATTTATTTTTTTACTAACTAGATTTAATTTTCTATCAGAAACAACCTCCTAAATTGAAAATTAAAACATTTTTACTACCTTATTAAAAGGCGATGACAAATAAAAAAAAACACATATTATTGTAAAAGCAATACATTCATCGCGCTGTTCAGAATATCTAAAAAATATATGTTATTTTAAAATCTAGATGTCTTCAAAGTTCAAATGTTTTAAATAATTGATAACTGTAGATACTAGATGTGCAGAGTGGTAAAGAATAATTATTTACTGTTAGAGCAAATGTATTATTTTATAAATGTAATTATATTTTTTTTTTCGGAGTTCAGATGCTTTTTATAAACGAATGATTTATATTAAAAGTTAAACATTATACGTACGATTATTTTGGCTCAATATCATTATAAAATAACAATTATGATAATATTTGTGATTTATGTAGCCATATAGGTAGTTATTATAATTTTGAATTTTCACGTGCAATTATACAGTATTACTGCGAATAGTGGGACATGAATGTTGGTATATAAAGTTGACCACGTGAGCTTGGAAGAACCGTTTTCCGATTTCCAAACATAGTTGTTTATCATTGCTTTCATATTTAATGAGTAATATTTTATTTGTACAAAAATATTAATACATTGGTTATAGGCACCTGTACACATATTTTATATTGTCGTGTACAATACCGGCTCGCTCCAAGGTGAGCGGAGCAGTATAATTAATAAATAATACGACGATACGATTGCCCAACACCCACTATTCTTAGTCCACAAGATCACATACACGTTTATATTTTATACTCAGTCGCCCAGTCACTGCAGGCATTAAAGTTACATAGAGCACATAATATAGTAACTGCCAGCTAAACACTGGTTTCCCACTGCGTGTTGCAGTATTTATTTTATTCATCTCGCTTGTCGTAAAATTTGTCGTCGTCAGAGTCATTCACGTTAGCATTGAAAACAGCCAAGTCGCAGCGTCTATTGCGGTGCCATACAGTATTTACAAGCATAATACGTATACCGGCCAAGGCGTGAAAGATGACTCAATAACACGTAATATTAATATATTTATTATACATATTATTATTATAACGTGTGATAAAATGTATCGCGCATCAGTTTTTCTACGAGTTTATGAATAAATCAATAATATTATAATCATTACACATCAATTGTTATTAGAATTTATAGACCCAATAGATAAACGTTGATATATTTTATAATAGGTGTGGTTGTGATATTATTTCTTTATATTAATATATATAAATTTATTTATTGATCAACAGATACCCAAATAAAATATTACAATTTAAATTCTCTCAAAAATTAAATTATATTGTATAAAACTGATTGACATAAACAAGTGAACAACTGATGGATTAGCATAAATTATGTTACAGGTATGACTTCTTAAGAAAATTTGAAAATATTTACCACGGTGATTTAAAAACACTTTATTATAAGATAACACATGTAGCTCACGGGTGATTGTACATTCTATCGATAATATACCTACCTATTTTTATATGTATATCTATAGAAATTCTACTGATACGATTATTTTGATGTAAATTCTATTGGTACAAATAACTTATGACTTGTAAAATAAATATTAACTCCACTAATTGTATTTAACCAATAATTAAATTAAAAAAAAAACCTGTTCAATGCCATAAAAAACCACTTTTATTACCTAAATGATTCATTTTTTAATTATTATCATATAGGTTTGATAGTAAAATATATTTATTCATATCAGTTAACCTTATTGGATAATTAATAGAAAAATAATAGAAATATTGAGTACCTAAGTTTTCTCTGAAATGATTTTTCAAAATAAATATAGTTTGATACGTCCAATATAAACATTAAGGGAAATGTTTACTTGTATAAGATATCTTCATGTTATACAAACGCTTATGCTTAGCAAATTTTACAACAAGAAAAATCCATTTTATTCTGTTATATTTAATATTAAAGTGAATTTATCTAAATTCAGGTATTATCAAATTTAAACTTAAGAATAATATCCGGGGTTTCCACTTTTAAATTAATATATAAGATATTTTTATTTTAAATTAAATTATGAGCATAAAAATATTAAAAATAGAAAAATTGTTATAATTACCTAACTTATATATTAAAAAAAACATGTTTTGAATTTTCAATTTTCGCTATGCGTTAGTAAGATGGAAATAGTAATATTTTAATATTAAGTTCTAATAAACCAATAGTTAATTATTTATATTCATTTGAATATACCTAGTTATTTAAAGATAATTAAGTCCAACCTTATAAACACATTGATATAAAAACACCATGACCTGGTTTCCGGTTATTTTGAAAAGTACTGGTGATATTTTACTTTTGATTCTCCAAGGTTTACAAACTAGATTCAATATTTGCTATCATAACTATCGCACTAAAAGTTGAAAAAATCAAAGCATTTTTACTGTTCCAAAAAATGATTATCAGAAAAATAAAAAATGCAATACCACATGCTAAAAATTATACATTCATAAATTAGCTCAGAATCTAAAATTTACACCATTAAAAAAAAATTTGAATTTCATTAAACGTGTTTAAAAAAGGAGTAAAATATAATGATAACTAAAGATTAATTAAACCAAAAACAACCGACAAAGAATTATTTTATAAATTAAGGTATATATACAATTATATTTTATCTAACTATCAAATAATATTCAATTCGTTGATAATAATTTAAAATAATAAAAAATACGCTCCTACATGCGATCATCTTATTAGTGATACATTATTATATAGTTATAACTATTAATATTGTTAATTAATATTGAAAAGTTAAAAACGAAATTGCCAATCCTTACAATAAGCTTGCTTACAGCTAATAAGAAGTAGTCACATTTAGAAATGTTAAGTATAATACACTTATTATCATTATGTATAATGATATAGTAATAAATATCATAACCTAAGTATTTTAACACTTTATTTTAAACAATCGTCAATAAAATACTATTAAATAGCTTAATATTTAATAACTCTACATGACATATACCTATTTATTTATACAATAATAATTGTATAAAAAAACAGTATAAAACAAAAAGCAAAATTATTAGTGAATTTCAATAATTACATAAATTCGGACATGTTAACTGAACAACTTTTTTTGGTTGATTTATTTTAAGTAATCATATGCAACAGTACGGTTACTATTTTAACATTTACTCGCTGCAAGATTGTAAAACCGAAACACCACGTATTCCCACCAATAATATAACTGTTTTAACGAAACGTCAACTATTTTCAAAAAAATAATAATAATAAATAAATAAGTAGCTATTTTGATATTATTTTAATTCAAAGGTCTATAATATTTTTTACTCATTTGGATTTAAATTGAGAACATCAACATTTTCAAAAAAAACATCTACTATGTAATTTATTTACCATAAAAGAGGAGGTTCTCGTTTGAAAAATTAAGTTTTAACGTCATGGAATATTTTTCAATAGTACTAAATGTGATCTGTAAAATTAACAGTGTCAAATGGCAAAAATCACATTTTGAAGAACAATGTTAATAGAGAAAAATATGAGTAAGCATGCTTGGTGAATCGTACTGTAGGTACAATATACTGAAAAGTAGGTACATCCATCAGTCCCAATTTTGTGTTGTTATTTTAAATGTTAGTGTGAATAGACCTAATATCATATACTCAAAGTTAAGAAAGTAATTTGTGTTATTTCGTCGGTTTTTTACGATATTTTATTTTTTAAGTTATTACTATTTCACTTACTCGTAACTTGCATAAAAATTAAATTACCGTAATTCAATGATGGACCACAGACAATTTTTTTACTTTTAAGTTTGATTATGGATTATTTAATTTAAGCTAAACACACGAATCGGAACTGCTGAATGTATATTTTGTTACGGTATGAACTATGAAGGCATGCAACGTTATAGTAAGATGGAGACAACACGTGTGATTACGACGTTCGTATAATAATTTATTATGATCGCACGGCGTTATATATAGGCTATTCGAGTACTTACCTACCGTGGTTTTAGATTAGTATAGTTTTCAAAGGATGGACATTTTGAGGTGCAACTAAATAATAAATAATTAAATATTATGTATATTCTAATATTTTATAAAATGCAATTTTAAGTAGTCAAGAATTAAATTATTTCAATACATTTTTTTCATTTTTTAAGTTTTCCTGACAAATGCATCTAATCTTTGGCATTTATAACTAAAAAACTTTTTATATTAAATATTAATTGATAAATTTAACAGAGTGCAATAACAAATCAAGTTTTTTATGTTAATGTAATTAGTTTTATTGTTTTAATATTGAATTTAATTTATCATAAAATCACGTTTTATTTAATAGCTATTACTTACTAGTGGCAGTTAAAAATTCAAACCTTTTTTTATTGCACTTTACTACAAAATATCGACATTCTCATGAGTTATTTCCTAATTTTTAGCCCCAACAAACTTTGAACAGAGCGCTTTTTATTCCGTTTTATTCATATTATAAAACACATATCATACATTTGATTAAAAGATAAAAACTTGTATACTAAAAAAACACAAATTAATATTTATTAAATTAATGAAATTAATGATAATATAATTATAAATAACAGTTTTTATTTGACGAGCGTCGAATACTAATGAATGATGATCAATAATTTTATTGTTAACAATTAAAGAATTAGATAAATATCACATTATAATTTAATTTTATAGTGTAAAAACTAATAAGTAATAGCTATGAACTTGCATGTCCGTTTAGTTCTCGGTTTAATTCGTCTTTTCAACAATTCAACTTATTAAACACTCAACAGCCAAACATTATTTCCAAAGTATGTTTATAAATATCAAACTGTTTAAACAATATTGTTAATCATATTTTTATTAGTGTTTTGCTCAAATTGTACAGTTTTTTTATTATGGTTATTGCTTATTGGTCACCCTAGATTTTTACAGTATTACCCTAATAGGCCTAATAAAGGAAACTGAAACCCTCTTCTTAGATTCATGAATATTTGCATCGCTGCTAATGTCTGAAGTAAAATATAAGATGTATTATTATTAATTACTCAGAACCTCTGAAAACTTCACGCGGCTTCTTATAACACTAGCACTGATTAAAATTATTCTATTTTATAATCAATAGCATTATTTTTGTAAAAAAAGCTTTTCGAAACATGCAAACGGAAAGAGAAAATTTGTATATTTGTGTAATAAGGAAAGATTTTTTCAATTTATGTAGGTGTGGCAAAATGTAGGTTTGTGACTAAAGTCATTGACAATTGCTTATAAGTAAAATAAAGTCTCATAAGTAACTTTTTTATAGAAAATAAAACATTTATAAATATTGTCACAATTTTTTTTTAAGTATCCAAATTTTAAATTTATACCTCGATTTTTACTAACTTAATCGAAATTACAAAAATTTGCAAAATTATTTTGTAGTATAAAATTCTGAAATCACAACATTTTCTTATTATGCACGTAGCATAAATTGTAAATTTTCAAATTAAAAAAAAATATATAAAATTTATAGTTTATTTTATAAGCCACTTAAAGTTTTACCGTATTAGATATTCAAAAATAATATAATAACGATAAATGACTCATCCTTAATCAATGTTTGTTATTTTAGTAATTTTCAAAAAATGTTCATAGAAACTTGAAACATTTCACTTTTTGTACTTAAATTATCATTCTTTTACATAAAATTTAATTTTCAAAATATTTAGATAAAATGAAATCCATTTATAGGTATAGACATTAAAATTTTTTGAATTTTTTTAAAAATGTTTAGAATTGGTCAAAAATATTAAAATTATTAAGTCGTTTTTTTTTTAAGCATTTGAAGTTCATATTTTGACAAAATTCATCAATAGGTAAAATTTCAAAATATGTATTAGATGAATAGTTCTTTACAGAGTTCTTATCAAAAATTTAAAATATCACAATTTTTATTTTTATTAATAATAGAAGTTAAAATGTTTATGAAATAAGATACGTTATAAAACGTATAACAATTTTGGTTACTTTTTTATTCAAAAATATTATTTGTGATGAAATAAAACTTTTATACATAATTGTCCTATTAGTTATTGGCGTTATTGCTATAGGTACATGACCGAGACTTGTATATACTATACACCAGAGATTTCCAACTTGGGATACGCGTACCCCACTAGGATATGCGAGATGATCTCAAGAGGTATTGAAAAAAAATTGACTAATAGCGGAAAATGTTGAATTTGTTTGTTTAAAACGATTCGTTTCGAAAATATTCAATTTATGTTATTAAAAATGAAAATTTATGTCATAAATTAAAACTTAACCGTCAACTTATCTGATAGATATGGAGTACCTATAGAATGTAACATGAATGTTTTGATATTTTTTATTTAAATGTTTTAAAAGTAGTTTTATGAAAAAGTTTAAAAATTTTAATGAGGTGTACAATTTAGTAAAATATTAAACTTAGGGGTATGGAATGAAAAAAAAGTTGGAAACCGCTGCTATATAGGTATTATTATAATTAATCAATAATATAATAAATACATTATTTTTAGCAAATATTAATTTAACCTATAGTTACAAATAGTAAAAAAATTACTAAAATATATTTAAAATATACCTGTTAGTGTAACTTGACATACTGTTCTTAATCGGAGTTGTTTGTTATACGCAATGATTTAATATTGCGACTGCAGTGACCAATGACCTATTCAATGATGCAGGCACACACGATACCAACTGTACAGAAGAGCGATATTACTGATTTTTAAAGTTCACATAAATTAAGGTGGCCAGATAAAGTTTTAAGAAATCTGAGATATAAAAAATAAAAACCATTACATTTAATAATAAAAATGTTAATGTCAAGTTGTACATTTCAATATACATTGAAATCGTCAGTAGGTTTAAAGTTTTTCAATAAACCGCGGAAAAGCATTTTGCAATTTCTCATTAAAGTCACTTGAACAATATTGTCACAATGTAAAAAAATAAACTGAATAAAATTACGACATTATAAAGTAAAAATACGGACAATACTATTGGTAGATTTCACACTCGCAAACGACTCGCGTTGTCAGCAAATAAATGCGTACTGACTACTGAATTTAGAATTACCTACTGAATACTGATGTATAAAATTACTAAAATTAGTGAGTTATCTACATTATTTAAATATATATTAATATTATCGTTCGAAGTCGCAGACCGTCGTTATCAAAATTCAAAAAATCAAAACACGGTTTTTCCCGACTGTAAATTAATGTAGTTAGAAGATAAAGACAATAGGTTGGCTAAATTTAGAAAGCGATCATTACTGTTGTTGTATTCCGACAACGGCGAGCAACAGAACAGTGGACGGGTTTTTAATTTATTATGGCGAGAAGGAGAACAACAGCACAAATTAATATTACTGCTTTTATTTAAATAAATATAATCAAAATTATAATTAACAATGATTACGTGAGTGATTATAAATTACATTAACATTTGAGAAGAGACTAGAGCGAACCGATAAGTTTACACTTGTTCAGACGTGCTGTCACTGTTGTCAGTTCAGAGTGATTGCCGATCGACCGATCGTCGACTTCCTACAATGGACGACGCACGATACATAGACCGGAAGGTCTTATCGTAGTGGCCTATGCCCTATGGGCTATGGGTAATGGGTACCCGGTTACACAAACTACCGTGTATAAATTATATTTAAAAATGATATTCCTAACTGGGCAGTGTGCACCACGGGTCCACAACACTGTCATTGTCGTACGTTCCGACGTTCGTTATCTGATATTATTATAATGATCAATAGGTACTTCCGATTATTTTTTGTTCAAAATATTTTACAAACGAGTAGATAAGTAAAAGAACTATGAAAATATATTTAAATTCCGAGACATTACTATACAAAAGTCCCGAGAAACTTTGTCCGGGACCCCGGGAAATGGGTTCCTAAACCGGTAACATATTAACGCCTCAGGAAATCTAGGACGAATAACCACCCCAACATAAATAAGGCTGCCTTGCTGCTTACTGTGAGAAATAGCCAAAAGGTATCTAAAAACTGTATGTTTTGCTCTTAAGTGTATAGCTTTTATCGAGAAATTAATATTATATATTTTGTTTCTTGTTTTTATGTGTGTTAGTTATTAGTGCACGAAATTTGAATGCTAATTCAATAAAATCTGTGTAAGATGATTTTTAGTCTTTTGATCATATCTATTTGCGATAATAGGTAATTCTTATTGAGAACATACGTATCAAAGAAATTTAAATAAACAGATATAGTACACAATATATTTAATTGAATATAATATATATGTACATAGGCATAGCGAGGGTGGGACAAGGGGGCACTTTTCCTCCTGCGCATCAAACTAAATTGTATTTTTTATACCAAACGTATAAGTTTTGCTATAAAATCGAAAAAGTAAAAAAAAAATTATCAACTGCCCCCCCCCCTATTTAAAATCCTAACTACGCTCATGTATATGTACATATAATATTATATATTAATTTATTTCAATGCACATCATTACATAGTTTTTGGTATTAATAGATGTTAAATAAATACACAGTTTGTATTTTTTTAACAATAAATAATTTATTCAGATTAAGGCTGTGATTTATAGGCTTTATAGATATTACCAGTATTATGAATTAAGATTTATAAAATGTATAGGTATTATTATAGTAACACATACATTATACTTACACACACACACACGCATATATATAATGTATTATATATAAAACACAATAATTATAAGTATAAATAATATAAATTGTAATAGATGGTATTGCATTGAATAAAATAGTACAAAATAAAACAGTAGAATATTTTATAACCTTATATAACTAATTTATTGTGGTATTATAAAAATAAAATTATCACAGTTTTTTTTTAAAATTTAACTCTAAACATTTATTGTACTGGGTTATTGACTAAACATCAAATATATTAACCATTTTAATATTAAGAAGTTTATGCATAATATAGAATATATATATTCATAATAGTATAGTTACTTAACGTGAAATATATTAGTATAAGTAATATTAAATAAATGAAAGTAAATAGTAATTATTTTAATACTAGATATATTGAGTTATTTATAATTTAAATATAATCTAACTCTATAAATTCTAAAACCAAACATGGAAATATTATAGTTTTGAATCAGCTAATATGGAGAATAGTCTTTTTTAATCAATGGCGGAGGTACATTACTTGTAGTAGAGTTTGAACGACCCTCTGTTAAGTAGCCACCAACACTTTGAACACCTAAAAATAAAATAATATAAAAGTAAATATGTTTTTTTTCATTCAAAATGAATCTTGTCATTTTTTTTTTAATTATACATGTAACATGATACCATAACATACCCATTAAATAAGGCATTGAAGGCGCACTTGAAATGAACAGATCATGATTTTGATCTTTGTAAGCAGACCATGCAGGAAGTTTATCCAATTGTGCTTGAACTAAACTACCATATGATAAACTTAAAGACATTGTTTTTAATGCTTTTACAATCTGTGCTTTAGCTCTGGCACTTCCATTAACTCCATCTAATCGACCATCAAGTAATCCAACTAAATATGATATTAAGTCTGTATCTAATGCCTAAAAATATTTTCAAATTGTCAAAATTTATTAATACATAATTTTTTTATAAATTATAACTAATATTTTATACCTGTTTTACAAGATAATCTTTTTTTGCTGCAAACATTCGACTGAGTGTTTCAGATGTAACAAAAATCAAACTAGAATTTTCTTGCATTGCTTTTTTCATTGGACCAATGCATTCAGTTTGAGATATACACCCAACACATGTCTAGTTATAATTATAATATAAATAAGTAACAGATTTACAATTATTGTGTTAGTTATTAATTATTAATACATGACACAATTAAAAACTAAAACATTAAAAAAAATTATAATTAGATTTTAGGATAATGGCTTAGTTGAGTATTTTCTTACCTTCACCAAACTTTTAAAGTTTGTTTATTATTTAATGAATATTACTAAGCAATGCTTTATTAGGAAATTCTAAGAATTTGAAGAGTTATGAAGTGAAAAAAAATATCAAAATAAGTAATAATCCATTTAGTATAAAAAACAAAGGAGAAAATGCACTTTACCAACCCCTTCACGATTTTCAATTTTTTTTTTCAGACGACTTGTTTTTTTATGCTTAAAATGATAGTGTATTTTTTTTTTCCCTGGAAACCATTATTTTGAAAGTCATAGCCTTCCAAAGTTTGCGATTTTATGTTTATACGCATGTGCGCAACACCACTACTTTACTGCCGCAGTATGGGCAGTGATTACACAGTTTGCGGCACTCGTTGCTGCGCTCCTCGATGCCGTAGTTCCACTTCACAAATTGAAAATATCCCCCCCGATTTGCTGTGTAAAACCACCTTGAGTAGGCCTCAGAATTAAACAAAGTTGTTAAAAAGCATATAGTCTGCTAGCGTTGTCACTTGCTCGCTGCGCTGTGCTCGGACAAAAAATTCTGTTGGGATAGAGGAAACTGAGGAGTCCGAAAGTGAAAATTAATCACTTAGTGGAGATGATGAATATGTGATATAATTTTGTATAATTTATAATTTGTATAAATTAAAAAATAGTATTAAATATATTTTACATTTTTACAGTAATAATTTATTATTTATTTTAATTGGGTTAATATACCTAGTCTAATTAGATACTCAACTATAGTTTATATTTCACCTTAATAATGATCTGATTCATAATATTATTCACCCAAAAAATGATTATGGCCCACAATTTGTTAAAATACGTAAAAAAAAATATTAAAATTTCTTATAGGTGCTGTGAGTGACAGTCAAGTAGCGTTCGCGCAAGCGCATAAATGTAAAATCACAATTTTTTGAAGGCTATAACTTCCAAAATAATGGTTTCCCTGGGGGAAAAAAAACACCATCGTTTTAAGCATAAAAAAACAAGTCGTATGAAAAAAAAATTTGAAAATAGTGAGGGGGTTGGTAAAGTGCACTTTAGCCAAAACAAATTACGAAAGTGATAAAATAATAGTTTTAGGATTATAACAATATTAAAATATTAAAATTAATTAATTTAATATTTATAGAAAATAATATTTAAATAATATTGTACCTCATTAAGTGATAACTGATGCAATATCATAAGCACAGATTTTGGTACATCAGGATTAGACAACAATGATAATTGAAAACAAAGACGGGGAATATGACCTAATGCTGGAACTTGGTCACTGAGATGAGGCTGTGCTTCTAATAATTTAACAATTGATGTTGTTACTATTTCTAATTTATCATTCTGAAATAATAAAATAACAGTATAAATTATTATTTAAAACTTTTATATGTATAAAAAAAAATAGTTCTGATTAAATCAAAAATAAAATAAAATAAGTACGTCAATTTAAATAATTTTATCAATATAATTTAATAAAATACCTTTTCTTTTGTCATGGAACTAATGCATGTGTCTAAAAGTTCAGATAAAAATTCTTTTGGTCTTCTAACATTCCAACCAGGGTTATTATTAAATAATCTTAAATAGACCCCAGCAACAACAGTTTCATTTGAAGGTGATGATAAAACTAAACTGGTATCTGGTAACTTTATAACACCTTTAGGATTTTGTCGAAGAGCTAAGTAATGTCTAAAGTAAATAAAGAATAAGTTTAATATTAAATTATAGATGAGGTTAATACATTTCTTACTCTCTGCATATTTTATTCACATTTCCAAAAATATGATTTCTTGATTTTTCATTCCAGACAAGTTCTGGATTTTCTTGATCATTATCTAATAGTCTAACAGTAGATGATGGTAAATCTCTCATAGTATCTACGATTGCTAATGGTAAAATTTGTGCCAATGCTAAACGCAATCTTGGGCCACTTAATTTTTCAGTCATCAAACGGCTCAAAAACATTGCACTTTTGTCTCTTAGACCAGATTCATTATCACCATTACATAATAAATCAACAGCAAACAAATGTCCTCCTTTATTAAGTATATCTTTTACAATTGTTGAGGATGTTGATAATGTGATAAGAATATCTAAAATGATCATTTGGTCTGATGGAGTTGAGTACAAACATAGTAAAACATAAATGACTACTCCAGAATTAGCAATATCTGTGATACATTCATTATTTTTGGTCACAGTTAAAATTATGTTCAAAGCACAATGCTGAACTGTTCGAATAGTTTCAACGCGTAATAAACTGAATATTAAATCGAAGTAACCAATACAACTCACTTCAAGACCTATATAATATAAAATTAATTTAAAAATATCATCAAATAGTAAACACACATCCATTTAAAAACATACTTACCAGGATTATTTAAAATTAAATTATTAAGTGCATTCAACACCATTATAAAATTGTTGACACGT
The DNA here is from genome assembly GCF_002803265.2 of Melanaphis sacchari. Taxonomy (NCBI): domain Eukaryota; kingdom Metazoa; phylum Arthropoda; class Insecta; order Hemiptera; family Aphididae; genus Melanaphis; species Melanaphis sacchari. The sequence continues at coordinate 229,025 of NW_020270420.1, forward strand.
TTTTCATCCAAAATATTGTTCAGTGGGTTATTGACTTTTATATATTCTAAGAGATCCAACAAAAATACTTTGGGATTCTGTAAATATATTATTAATTTATGTAAATTAATAAATAAGTCTCATAACTAAAAATAAGTTTATGCTCTAAATTCAAATAATTGAAATAAAGTATTTACTTTGATTATATATTGAGGTTGTTCATTAAATACTCTAATAAATATATTGCCAACAATTAATTCATTTCTATGGCTAGAAAATGTTAATCCAATTGTTTCTAAATTAACAGGTTCTTTCTGATTACACATAGTATCCAGAAAATCACTCAGTTCAGCTCTTGTACTATTATCCCAAACCATGTAGGGGGTTTCACAATTACTACCAAGTGTTTTTAGCAACTAAAAGTATATATAATATATAAATTAATTTAATTTAAATAATAAAGAAAAAAAATTACTTGATGTGGGTTCTCTTCAGACAGCTGTTCTGCTACATAAGGTGTTAGTAATTTTTCAAATAGAGATTTAGCCACTAGGTTTTCAGGAGTAGATAAATCACCAACATAATAACCACCTAATCTAGCACATGCTTTAACTGATAATTTAGCTAATCTATTAAGCACTTCCTAAAAATTAAATTAACATTTAAATTTTAGTTTTTGATAATTATAAGAATAAAATGTATGACATTATCTTACTTGATTATTAGCTTCTTCTGATCGTTCAACTCCACATTCTTCTAATGTATAATCATAAAAGAACATGAATGTTAATAAATGCCAAATTGCACCTTTTTGTAGAAAACTCATTTGTAGATTTGAATCAGACGCCATTGCAGAAATACAGTCCACTGCTTCACAATGTAATTTTGGTAAATTCTAGAAATTTAATAAAATTATATTATATAAAAATTGTATTAAACAATGAAATAAATTATGAATATTATGTATTTTCAAAATAGTATTGCCTAAATTAAGTAACTTTACTAAGTATATAACAACTAAAGAATTAAAGTAAATTATATTTACTGATCTTATAATAATAATAATAATAATATATATGCATACCTTAAAATATAATATTCTAGTGATATCATTCACTAGTTGAGGCAATTGAGAAAATGTATCTCGGCACATAGGAAATTGAGATGCAACTTTAAAACATAGAGTGCAGTATGTACACACTGATACTGCCATATCTGTCTGTATTGATGATTTATTTAGTACAGAAACACATCTAGAATAGGCTCCAAGCAAATCCTAAAACCAAAAAATATTTTACTATGGTAAATGGTAAATTTTTTATTAAAAAGATTATTATTTATTTAGTTTTATTCTAAGTATTTTTTGAACAAAAAAAAAAAAAAAATGATGATTATTTTTTTATTAATATTTAGTTTTAAAATTAACACATTTTTTTAATATGTAAACTTGTGAGAAAGCATGGATCTAATGGTGACATAGGCTTGCATAGACATTGTTGGCAGGGGGGCAGAATTTTTAGTAATACAACCAGGTCAATTATTATTGTATTTTAAAGATAATTGATTTATATTAGTTATAATTTAAGATACAATGCCTAATATTTGTAATTTATATACTATATTTGGAGAAAGAAAATTAGCACTCAAGAGGAGTAACCTCACTGCTCTTACTTATGCGTACACCTATGAATGGCAGAATAGTTAGAAGATATCTATTTTATCATATGTTAAAATATGGAATTAACATAATAAACACAAAATAAAGACACTATTTAAATTTTAAGCAGGATCAAATTAAAATACTTATGTATACTTAAATAAGTCTGAAAAAAATTAATCATATTTGAATTTAAAACACATAAAATATATATTTCACTAACAATAAATCCATGTTCTCGATTGAGTTCTTCTGCATTCAATGCTGAACATTTGACTGTATGGTATGTAAGCTCACTTGCAGCTGCAAGTAACATGTTACCCTTAGAAAATAATTGTTCATCACTTGCTTCTAACCTTATGGTTTGAACTAATTGTTTGTATCCAGCATACTTATAAGGTTCAAGATCTGTAAATATATAAATAAATAACCTATTATTCTATTAAATTTTTAAATACAATATAATTAATATGACAAACCTTTAGAATAACGGTGAAATAAAATACTTTGGGTTTGAAGTATTAAAAGAATATTATTAGGGTTGGGACCATCATGTACCCATGGACTTCTACTACAAAGAAAATCATATGCTCTATTTGCCGCAACAAATATTTCCTAGAAAATATTTATTAATGTACTTATATTTTCATGAAAAACATTTAAACATAGTTAACTATGAAGTAACCTAGTCAAATTTTTTATGAAATATTAAATAATATATTCTTATTCTATAATTAGTTAACCTAACCTTTAGGATATTTATGACACAAGTTATTAATTATTTTTTTTATTGTTTAATATATTTATCCTGTAACATTTTACTTGGGATTTCTTTTAGGTTTTTTTTTTTTTTTTAATAAATTAATTTTTAATTTAAAATAAAACAATATATTTTATTGAAAATGTTGATATTTATTAGTAATAAATTATTACCAAATAAATAATAGGTAACTGTAATAATTGTTAAGGTTAGATAAATTATTTAAAGCTTACTGTAGAAAACCCTTTATTCAATGAGATTATCAATCTCAAACTATTAATAATTAAAAAAAAAAACAAATACTACAATTTTAAAACTAAAAACTTTACTAATCAATAGAATAGTTAATGACCTTGATAAGAATTTGTGTATCAATCAAATTATAAAAAGTCGATATGTGTTAATAGAAATGATTAAGGAAACTTTGATGTAATATTGATAATATAAATTAATTAATGCTATTGTATAACTAGAAAATTAAGTGAATTTTTTTAACTGTGTAAGAAATTTTATTTATTATTATTTATTACTATAAATTAATATTATTAAATTAATCTATAAGAATTCCATATACCAAATACGAGCATAGCTCAGTCGGTATCACCTATTAATATTATTATTGTAATTATAGTAATTATGCTGAATAAAATAAATAAATATAAATAATCATTATTTAAAATATTAATAATCTGATTCAGTGTTTCTAAAACCTGTGGTACATGAAGAAAATCTCCCTTTATAAAAATAATTTTATGACTTATGAATCATTGTTAACTTTAAATATTACTTAGTTAACAAGGGTTATGATAAGCAAAAAAATAGGGTATTATGGTAGTGATATATAAAGATTTTTACACTGTGAAGGTGATACATGGATATCAAAAGATTGAGAACTGCTGATTTAATTTATCTATACATTCTTTCTTTTTATCTTATTTGCTTAGGCCTTAAAACATTACTAGTTAACTACTAAATGAATATTTTTCCACAGTTCAGCTTCATTGTTTAAATATATATTTTGACACAGTCTTCTCATTTAAATCATAGACTCCTTAAAGGTCTTTTTCCTCTTTAATAACTAACTTAACTAATACAAGATCAGCTTAATTTTATCTAATTGAACATATTTTTTTGGCCAATAATTATATATTCTATTTAATTATTATTAACAATTCATTTAACTTTCTTTGCAAAGTTTCTCTCTCAATCTTTTATCATTTCTCCATAATTTTCTAAAAGTAATGTCATAATTGAAAACTGGAAGTCATATTGTTTATTGTTCTAGAATATTCATGTCAACTTCAAACTAACTCATCAATGTAAACAGTATTAAAATTTATATATTAATTAATCTTAAATAACTAATAATTTGAACTAAATTAACAATGGACAAATTTAAATTTAAAAAGGGAATACTACTTACACGCCCTTTAGGGTTTTTATCAGGATGATTAGCTTGGGCAAGTTTATAATAGGCTTTTCTAGTAGTGGCTTCATCATAGTGATGTCCTCGTTCTAAACCTAAAGACACATATGCATCATCTACAGACATAATAGGTGGCTTTTTTTCTACTTCATTTTTCCAAGCTTCTAGTACGTCCTTTAAAAGTGTTATCTAAAAGCAAATATAATAAAAATTAATACAATTTTATGCTCATTTAAATAAACTAAAACAAACAAATATAACATACTGGATCATTGATTGGCCAGTCTGGAAACCTTTGTACATCACACAAATGTCTTAAATAGAATATATTACAAAATAATTCTGATTTCAGCTGTGGATAACGTATAACTGGTATAGCACAATATTGGTAGTACGCTCTATTATTTCCACGAAGTTTGGGAGTAAAATCAGCAATATGACATGCAATTTTTTCTATTAACATTCGTCTCATTTCAGCATTCCAAATAGCTTCTGGAGTATCAAATTCTCCTAAAAATATTTGAGCAAATTTCTCAGGGCCATGGTTTTCTAAATAAAACACCATTGCTTCAGGCAGTAAAGGTCCAAGTACACTTCTTTGCATAAGTTCTCCACTTTGTACCTATTAAATTTTAAGTTTGTATTAAACTATAATACATTTAATTAAAAAATATCCTTACTTCTTCGTTTCGAAAAGCTTGACAAGTATGAGTAAGCCTTAAAAATTTAGCAATTGGCAAAATATTTGAACCTGTGTACATCAGTAAAAAGAAAAATACTCCAGTCATATATAACTTAGCTGCATTTGGATTGTCTGATGCAATTTCACACAGTAAATGTGCTACTTTTTCAACAAGGATAGGATCAAATGTTAAAAGAAGTTGAACCACATGGGGCAGATGAAGAGAATCAGTTAAAGCTCTTCTGATACGTGCAATTGGCCAAATAATTGCTCCATCATTATCTCTAATATAAAAACATTTAAAGAATTAAAATCAATAACTTTTTATTTACTTAAAAGAAATATCCAAAATCTTGTTATAATTAAAAAAACCAGTAAATTAATAATTTATAAAGTTGATACTAATAAAACATTAGTCAGAACCTAAAATTTAACATAATAAAATTTATATGAAATAATATCAATATAGTTGAATCAATAATATTTATTATTAAAATTATATTATGTTGTATCTAAACAAGATACATTAAGTTTAAAAAATATTACCTGCTGGGATAATATTGACACATTTTTATCAACATAGAAAGTATTAGAGAGGCAAGATCACTTTCATTCATATAACTTTGATCTTTAGCCAGTACTGTCCATTTGAACTGACTTAACTTAAAAAGAGGTTTCCATCCCTCTAATCCAGGAGTCCAACATTTTGACATAGGTTTTAAAATACCTTCTTTGTATAAATCTTTCATCTAATAAATTAAAAATAATTTAATACAAAGTATAATATAATTTTTTTTAGTTTATACCTCTTGAAAAGTAATAGGACCATTGGATTTATCACCACTACCAAGCCCATAATACCATTGTTTTTCATTATCGTGTAACATATCACTGCCAGCCTCTATCACATTTGTTTGTGTAGGAACAACAGCTCTTGTTGTATGTAAATGTGCTAATGTTAGTAAATCAACAAGAACAGTTACACCTTTAGATTCAATTATATCTTTAACATTCTGTTTGTTTAGTACAAGTTTGTTAAGAAATAAGAGCAACCTGTCTCTTTCAAGTTTTTCAACAGTCTAAAAAAATTATAAAATAAATTAAAATTTTATAAAATTCACTATATAATTTAACTAGTTTGATAATTTTAAAATATTTTTGTATTCTGGAAGCTATATATCCCAGCAAATAGAGCAGTAAACTATTGAGTATAAAATATAATAAATATACATTAAAATAGAACTTGACTCACTTTTTCTAATTTTACTAGAATGTATTTTGTGTCAGTAAATGGTCCAATTTCTTCAAAATATTGTCCATAAATGACAGTCATTGCTTGAAGACACAAGCATTTCATTTCTATTTTTAAAGCTAATAAAAATCGATGATATAAATCATAAAAAAATCGAAATCTGCAAAAAATTAAGCATTAATACAAATTAGATAAGTAATTTTATAATTTCTTACGGATTTTTTATCGCAAAGTCTATATTTCCATCTAAAAGTAATCTCAAGTAGTATCCATCAATACAAACTTCATCTTGTAAACTAGGATATAGTACCTCAAATTCATCATGATTCCAAGCAATTAAACTATTAGTAGTAAGTTGACGATCTGAATTAAATGCTTGAATTTCTTTTTTTAAAGCATCATGGAGTTCTTCTCGGGTCTATCATAAATTTAATCAAAAATAAAAATTTAATATTAATATTTTATTTAAAAATAAGTCTACACATGTTAGCATAATATATAAATTTTATGTTATGAATAAAAGCAAGTATTTATAAAAAGTTTTGTTGAGTAGGATGCAGAACCTGCTCTATTGTCTCCATCATTCAAACATACATCATGCAATGCCATACCAAATATATGATTATCACCAGAACCAATTTTATTTATTAGCTTTATCAAAAGGAATTGACCTATTATAAAATATATTATTTAGAAAATGTCATTGGTCTTCAAATGATATTTAAATTAAAAAACGAATTATAAGCATTTCAAAATGTTAATATTTTAAATAATATTACATTAAAGGTGTTTTTAACTCATATTACAATTTAAATATTAAGTAAAGCTTTTAAAATATTTTAGAAAATATTCTTATCTTTAAGTTTGATAATAGGTCACATCACTCTAGTATTAAAGCTAAAAAAACAAAATTGGTAAATAATATATTATACATTTGAAATACAGAGACAATATATCCAGATTCAAAATCTTCTTAATGACACTATACTTGGATTGTTTTCATCACTAAATTTACTTAAGGTAACCTGATTAACAAACATAATTTGAAGTAAATATTGTTTATAAATAAGTCGAGGTAATTTTGAATTGTTACACAAGCTTATTATAAAACAATCTATAAAAAGGTGTTAGTAAATTTACTCAGTATAATATTTTTAATTGTTGATTTTAATTTATGCTAAGGATTTGAGCAATATTCTTTGATTGAAAATGGTCTAAAGAAATTTCAGGTTTTTTTAATTTGTTAAGTAAACATGAATTATTAAATTCATTGCTTTTAAAATGAATCCCATTTTCTTAATTTAATTTATCTTAATATTCTTTTTTTTAAACCTAAGACGAGAACATAATTCATAATATACAATGATTATATAAAAAAAAAAATAAAAAAAATACCTGATGATTCCATAACAGACTAGGAGAAGTATGATTTTTATTAAACTTGTTATAAAATAATTTCCAATTTGCTTGACTTTTAATTCTTTCTCTGCGTCTTCTTAATACAATTGGACGGGCTTGCAATTTATCTTCTTTTCTTTCTAAGCCTAATGATGCTCCCCAGTGACCTAAAGCAATTTCAACTTCTTTTTCTAATGTGCGAAATTTTCTTTCTAGCGCTGCCAAATGTGGATTTCGTTGATTTTTTGCTGCATGATCTTGAGCAAGTTTTAGATTATCTCTAGTCATTAAATGATCTTCATTATCATCCATTTCTACGGATTCACTTGATTCCAAAAATCTTATTAGACCTGAAGGCTAAATACATAAACATAAATTATTATAACAGTAACCTGAATGTGTTTGAACATAATATCAAATTTACCATTAATCGGGCTAATAAGTCCATAGCAATAGTATTATTAGTGACCCACAGTCCAACCAAATGCCTAGAAAGTTGTCTATGTACAAGCATACGTCTATTATCATCATGAGTAAACAATGCTGTTAGTAAATGACTAGGTAATGCTGCTTCAGCTAATGCTAATTCTTGCATTCTTCCAGATATTTCAGCATCACCTTCTTCTATTATTGCTCTCATAACTAATCCTGCACCTTTTACAACAGTTAGTGATGGATGCTAAAAAAAATAAAAATTCAACAATTTATATCAGTTACTGATAAAATAATAATAAATATTAATAATTTGATACATTTTAATATAGTTATTTAAATTCATATCTTATTATTAATTATTTTCTAGTCATGTATTAAAATAAAAATAGTAATAACAGTATTTAAAAAACACAAAATAAATTAATCAAAAATTATAAATCATTTATATATTTGATTATTTCATCTTTAATTACTTGAATAAATAAATAATTAAATTTTTTTAATCAAAATAAATAGATATATATTTATTTTACATAATAAATAATATTAAAATATTTAAGATTCAATACATAGATTTTAATGCTTATTAAATAATTATTTTATTATAAAAGTAAAAAACTTTTTTAGAAACTAATTTTTAAATATGAAATTATTTACCTGAAAAAGTTGAAATAGATATCTTCCCCGTTTTGCCACCAACGCTAATAATGTATCAAAATGTGTACCATCAGTTGTTTCACTGTAGGGAACACAAAGTGCAAAAGTAAGAATATCTAACATAGCAGATACCACCAACGCTCCTGTACCACGTTTCTTAGAAAATAAAAGGAAGTATTGTTAAATTTATTATTTTTGCTTATATTGTACAAATATAAAACTTACTATATGTTCTACCCACATATCAAGCAATGATTCTAAAAAGCTAGAGGTAGATAAAAGGGATGATTTATTGAGTTGCTCTTGTCTTATATCACTATCACGATGCATAGGTTGCATGAGGGTACATATCATATCTAAAGCAGCATGAGTGATAGCTTCGTGATCCCTTTTTAAAGCTCGAGTTACTTTTCTTCCAAGTTTGTCTTTAAGCCTAGAAAATATTTTATTTTAATTTGTATAATAAATATGTATATATATTAAAATAATAGTATTTAGCTTGCATGCTTCCTATAACAAATACAATTTTACAATCATATATTTCTATAATATTAATGGTGAAAAAACTTTTTATTCAACTTTAAAATTATTTTTATTGTTTATAAATTTGACAACTATAAATTAGAAGAAATAGAAAATTGTATATTATAATTGATAAATTGCAGTTAATCATAATTGTTTAAGCATTTACATACATGGAAGAAAATACTTTTTTTATTTTTGCCAAATGGCTTTAAACATAATTATCAACAAACACAACTTGTACACAAATAAAATAATATTTAAAGGCAACGTTAATAAAAAATTAGTAATTTAACTGTAATGCTGACTGAAAGATTAAAATCTATTAAAAAATAAAATGCAAATAACGTCAATGGATTAATCCACAATTAATATGTTAATCAGCATTACTATTTATGAATTCATGATTTTTACATTTTATCATCAAGTAGTATAAAATATAAACCTACATAGATTTTTTTTATTTCAGATACAGCATAAAAATAAATCATTCAAAGCTTTATTATTATTAGCTAATAATAATAATTACAAATAAATTGTATTTAGAGATATTAATTTCTTAAAAAATCATAATGTATTTTAAATATGCATTTGAATTAATCATATTTATATCAAATTATTATTCAATGAAAAATAATTGGTTCAAAATATTCTTCTTAATCCAATCATGACTATTTAATTATTATTATGATTTTTTTTATTAGCTATATTTTAAATCTGTATTAATAATTTGAATAACAATAAATCAATAAATATATTGTGTATAAATAATCTGCTGTATACATGCAAACGTTTATAATTAAATTCTAAGAGCATTTCATTATTTTATGCATAATAATTATCTATTATTAGATGCAAGCACAATAAGTTTTATTTTATAATACTGTTCGTTGTTGATAATAAAGTGTCATCAAATATTTTAGTACCTAATATTAGAATAATATAAAATACAGCTTGCATACAAAAAACATACTACATACTCTGGTAACATGATAAAAGTAGAAAAGCCAGCTTTAGTAGCAAATAATCTTCTTAAAGCATGAAATTGGGCCTCTAGTTCATGAACTGGAATCTCATTCTGATCACCTTGATGAGCAATTATTGATGTAAGAGCCATGACTATTAGTTTTTCTTTATTTTCAGTAAATAGTTTCTACAAATTGAGAAAATTCACATTAAAAATCAATATTAGATTATATATTTTTGTTAATGAATAATCTATATAATCTTGTAACTGCAATTAAAGTAATTACTAAGCATGATAATTATTTGATATCACTAATTTAAAACTTAGTATTCAACTACATAAATAAAATAAATCTGAATAAAATACAAAAAAAATTAAAGACATTGAAACAAATAACAAGTTAATAATCTTATAATTATGTAATAAAAGAATAATTTAGAAAAATATAATTTTAACCCAACATATTTTACTTAGTCATTATTAATGTACTTGTTGAATAAACATATTTTAAAGACATTTTATTAAGTAGGTAGTAGTTAAACTGTATTGAAATCAGAAATTATTGTAAGTATTTGTAACTATATGTAAGATCTTATAAATAAATACTTAGTGAATAATTTTATACACGATTTTCTTAAAAAAAAAAGGTTGACATTATTCATCTTGTATTTTTTCATGATAAAAAAAAAGTATTTTAGAAATAATAGTAAAAAAGTTTTATTTAATGTAAGGCATTGTTATTTTTATTAATAGTTGTATAACTCACATCTTCAGAAACAGAATGTATTAAGCCACTATACTCAATATTAGCATTAAATCTGTCTAAAACTTCAGCAAATGACTTTCTAGGTGGAGGTTCTTTGATACACTTTAAATGGTTAGATTCAATCTAAACAATAAAAGAGAATACATTTATAACATAAATTACTTAAAAAATTGAATAAACCATCTTACTTCTTGATCAGGTGATACATTAAAAGGTATAAGTCTTTTATCTCGAGGAGTAGGAGAAAGTTTTACATGTATATGATGATTTCCAGATGACCTTACACTATCTAATAAAGTAGCCAGCAGGGAATCTCTGTAAATTTAATAATAATTATTATTATGTCAAATATTTATCAGATGAGCTAAACAAGTACCTATTGGTAGCAGTGTAAGAACGACATGATGAATCTGCATATTCAATACAAAACTGTTGGGCATCAACTGGATCTCGTATTAAAGCAAAAACAGATGACAATGGCCTTAATGTGACAACTGTGTAGGTTTGGGGATCTCTCTCCAGTAAACAAACTTCACTTAAGCAAAGTAATCTCCGTTGTGGACATTCTTGGTGTCTAGGAACACCTATTTTTTTTACTTGAAACTCACAGACAGATGTAACATGTTCATCTGAACTATATCGTCCTAGTCTTTTGGTCAAAAAATCATCATGTGTTATACTATGTCGAAAAAATTCAATAGGAATTTGTAAGTATATCATAGCTCTTTCTTTGACTTTTTGAAATATTTCTTCTCTATTAGAGCTGATGAATAAATGCTAAACAATTATAACTTATTAATAAATAAATACTAAACTTAAAATGTTTATATTTTTACCATTCTTCCATAAGGTCGTGATATAATAACAAAACCATCTGGAATGTCTTCAACATGCTGTAATGCTTCTATGTCCTTATAACGATAACTAGCAAGAACTTGAGCAGTTGCAGTATCTAACTGATCAATAGAAATAGGAGTAACACTTATAGTTACTGGAAGTCGAGTATCAGACCAATGGTACTTCAAAGCTTCATAATTCTAAAGTTATTGAATATATAATAACTAACAAATCTAAAATTTTATATAATAAAATTAAAAGAAATTATATTTTTGTAACATACATAAATATCTTCTTGACCACGTTCAGAAAATTGATGTCTGAACTTGAGAGCATCAGTTAATAAATTTGAACGAAAATCAGTTGAAAATTTAAATTTATCAAGTTTGTTTTTATCTCGAACAGATAACACAAAACCACCTGCATTTTGTGGATCCACTTGTATAGATATTATTTGGTTATATGAGTATCGATTAGTTATTTCTAAGCTATTTGGATTATATGTGGTGATGCCATGAGTACCAACACTAAATATTCTTTTATATCTAAAAAAGATAAAATATTTTAAGTGGAATAAATAAACATTAGAGTACTATTGTTACATACTTGCCCCTCCAAGAATGTTTTGTTACAAAGTAACAAACAACATCTGTGTTATTTGGAATGGGTAACATATTATCATCTAAAACAGACAAATATATTGTAATAAACAGAAGATGTCATAAAATAAGTATCAAATTTTTGATACATATACAGGGTGTTACATTTACTAAGAGTATTAATTTATTTATAATTTAGTTAATTAAAAATTTTTTATACAGGACAAAAAATATTTATGCAATTATAAACTTAATATTTTAAAAATATATTTTATACTTACATTAGTAGTTGTATTAAAAAATCTTATATTAATGTGAAAAATAATAATTGACACAATATGTTGGGTAAATGAAAAAAAAGATAGATATATATAAAGTCATTTTTTAAGCATGCTCACTCCATTTTCATACTTAAATTATGTATATATTCAAATTTTAATTTTTGGAATTTTTAAATGTAATTAAAGAAAATATTTTAGAGTACTTCGATTTTTCACAACATTTAAAGAGTATACAGTGGTGATACTAACTTTAGTTTTTCAAACAAGATCATACATGTTTGTTTTAAAGCAAAATGTAAATCAGCTAATTTTTTTGAAAACTTTAATGTATTGTAATTGAAATTTGAACAAAAACTTTGAAGTTATTCTCTTTTAAATACTAGGGAATAAGGATAATAGTCTATTATACTAAATACTTAAAATGGATACGAGCTCAATAATACTAATTCGGTATACAATAAAAAATATTTGTTAATAATTACTACTTATTACTAAATGTTTATGAATTAATATTGCACCTGACAATTTTCAAAACAAAGGTAATTTTTATAAAACAATTTAATTTTAATTTTATTGTATATGTTATCTTATAACCTTAAGATATAAACATCATCCTTATTCCCTAGTATTTAAAGGAGAATAACTCTGGAAGTTTTCGTTCAAATTTTGATTATAATACATCAAAGTTTTCAGAAAAACTAACTGATTTACATTTTGCTTTAAAACATTTATGATTTCGTTTGAAAAACCAAAGTTGGTATCGCCACAGGATACTTTTAAATGTTGTGAAAAATCTAAGTACTCTAAAATATTGTCTTTAATTACATTTAAAAATTCCGAAAACCAAAATTTGAATATATGCATAATTAAAGCATAAAAATGGGGTGAAAATGCTTAAAAAATCATTCTGTGTATAACTAATAGATAATGTTCATAAAAAAATTAATACATCAGTTCAAAAAAAAAAATAATTAAGGAAAATTTATGGAAAACAAAATTAAAAAACATTATAACTATTTAGAACAGATGATTACCTACATTATATGTAGACATACTTATAAGTAGGTACTACTAAAAGTATTTCTTTTTTAAAATTATAAATATTTAATAGTAAGAAAATATTTAAAAACAATTAGGTATACCCTTTTAATTGATCTATCTTTTAGATTGTAATCATTGTAATATGTTACTTATAAAATGTTTCAATTTTATTTAACTTATTTGATAATTTTAGTGAAAATATATTATTTTGGATAAAACAACATTTTTTTGTAAATTTCTAAACAAATCTTTAAATGTTTAAGATTAAAATTATGATAATACAAATATTAATGGAAAATGTTAATTTTCATTCATTATAAATTATATAACAATTTATCATAAATAATTATTTAAATCAATATTGGTGTATAGACAATTAAATTTAATCTTAAACAGAAGTTCAAAGCCCAGTATAAAATATATTTTAAAGAGAACCATCCAATATATTTAACTAAATTAAAAATGTCATTGTTACAATATAATTAATCTCACATACAAAAGTGCATAAAAGAATAAAAAAAAAAGACTGATACAAATAAAATTTCATACTTCCTGGCATTGAAAAGCTTTGAAGATACAGTTTCAATAAATCATTGTAAAGTAATGTACAAGTTCCTAAATTTTAATATGTCAAATGTAAATTGTATTACTAAACGTTGAATAATAACACACACTAGTTGTTAGCACTTAGGAGTTAGTAGTTTAATTTCAACATTTATTTTTATCAAAATACAAATTATAAACTTTTAGTCGACAATACGACACTACGGTGTACGACAATCGCAGATTGATAATATTTCAATGCTACCTACCAAACAGTGAAAAACAATTTTTGATATCACTAGAAAATAAACGGTTATCAGACCACAGATATGTATATATATCTGTGCTATTGAGAAAATTACAACTGATAAGAAATCTCAATTTGTAATTTGTTATATCAGTAATATTAGTACTTATGCGTTATGCATGCATAAAATTTTTCGCTTTGAGTACAAAAGTATTTACTATTTAGTATTTAGTATAGTAGTATAAAATATAAATACTATAAGTTTTTAACTAATTCGTCTTCCGTGAATCTAACATCTATTATTATTATACCATTCAATATGCAAATATTGTTTAATTTTAGTATTTGTACGATTAACTTAACTTAAAGTTAAATATTTTTATACTTTTAAAATAACACAACAGTGGAAAAATAAAGAGTTTAACATTGTATTAAATGACTGAATCAATAGACAAATCCAAAAGAAAACAATTTGGTAACAGGTTTTTAAAAACCGATGATGACGTTTTTAAACATAACGCTTGGTAAGAATAATTAATAATTTTATCGAAATTGTTAACTGTACGTGTTTATATTAAATACCAATTTAATTTAATTTTTATTCATAATTATTTTAAACTCAAAAACATTACTAATAAATTATGTAATTTTGTATCCTACTGATGTGATTAAATTCACCACTAAATCCTTGTTATTTAGTAATAATTTTTATGTTTAGGGATAATGTGGAATGGAATGAAGAACAAGAACTACATGCTCAGTCACAAGTATGTGCGCACATGGAAACAAAAATGCCTTCAGAAAAGGCTGCCGATTTAGAAGAGAATGCTGATGAATATTGGGATAAGTTTTATTCTATCCACCAAGAAAAGTATGTATTATTTATGTAAATATAGATATTTTTACTTTTTTTTATGTGTATATTTCAATTCCCCCTTCAAATGTGCCACGAGTTAGTGTTAGTTTTCATCTCTTTTATATTGTTTATAATGATTATATTATCTGTTTTTCAGTATAATTCTTTCTGGTTAAGTAATAATTGTTTTAAGAATGTATATTGTTGACACAAATATGGTAAAATTGATAAATACTTATATTTTTTAGTTTGTATAGGGTGTTTCATTTAGAACGCCGGATTTAATTTCATTATTACTTTATTAATATTAAATATTAAGAACGAAACAATTATATGAGCATGAAGTATACACACTCCGATTTATGTATGGAATATAATATCTAGCATATGTCCACCTCTGATTCGCTGGCAAGCTTCAGTTCTGGCCTCAAAATTGCCTATCACACGCTGACACATATCCTGGTTTAGTTCACCAATTATATGACGAATTTCATCCTTAAGTTCTTTAATGGTTCATGGTTTATTTTCATAGACGTGACTTTAACGTAACCCTAAAGAAAGAAGTCCAGTGGGGTTAAGTCACATGACCTGAAAATTACTGGGCAATTTAAATCCGGCGTTTCATTAAAAACGCCCGATTTGGCATTCCATAATGACCTCCAAGGTCATGTGACTTAACCCCACTGGACTTCTTTCTTTGGAGTTACGTTAAAGTCACGTCTATGAAAATAAACTATGAACCATTGAAGAACTTAAGGATGAAATTCGTCATGTTATTGGTGAACTAAACCAGGATATGTATCAGCGTGTGATAGGCAATTTTGTGGCCAGAACTGAAGCTTGCCAGCGAAGCAGAGGTGGACATTGCTAGATATTATATTCCATACATAAATCAGAGTGTGTATACTTCATGTTCATATAATTGTTTTGTTCTTAATATTTAATATTACTAAAGTAATAACGAAATTAAATCCGGCGTTCTTAATGAAACACCCTATATATACCATATATATTATTTACTTAATTTATGTGTTTTGACTATTTTGTATTTCATATAAATAGGGCAGTTTTTTAATATAATTTATAACAAATACTTTATTTTTAGGTTTTTTAAGAACAGATGTTGGTTGTTCACTGAATTTCCAGAAATAACATCACTTAAAAATGAAAAACCAAGTTCTATTCTAGAAGTGGGATGTGGAGTTGGAAATTCGGTCTTTCCTATATTATCACACTGTGCAGATAGCAATGTACATGTGTACTGTTGTGATTTTTCTTCAAACGCCATAAAAATCTTAAAAGAAAATTCACAATACAATAAAGAATATTGTACAGCATTTGTATGTGATATAACCAATAATGAATGGGATCCTCCATTTGCTTTGGAAAGTTTGGATGTTATATTGTTGGTTTTTGTTCTTTCCGCTATACAACCTGAAAAGTATTATATAATATAAATTGATTTAATGAAATATTCTATTATACTTGTTATAATTTAAAATTATTGAGTTGCAGATTAAAACATGTGGTAAGTAAATTTTATCAGTACTTGAAACCAGGAGGTATGGTATTATTTCGCGATTATGGTAGATACGACATGGCACAGCTAAGGTTTAAAGAAGGAAGATGCATATCAGAAAATTATTATAGTAGAGGTGATGGGACATTGGTATATTTTTTTACCCAAGGTAAAGTTACAATTATTAACTATTTGGAATAATTTAAAAAAGAAATATAAATAGGTTTTTAATTACTTGAGCAAGACCAGAATTTTTTAATTTATCAACATTGAAATTGCAATTGAATAAGTCTTAATTTCAAAACTCAAATTGTTAAAATGAATACTGATCTCAATTACTGTTACTTCACTGTTATTATTTCACTCAATATTAATTATTAGAATTTAAAATTGGTTTTTTAAACTTTGGAAAACATTGATATTTTATCTGATGTTTATTATATTTTTTCCTGATTTATGCTATTAAAATAAACTATTTTTCTAAACTTTTCTTTTAGATGATGTCAAACAATTGTTTGTAGAAGCCGGTTTTGAACAAGTTCAAAATATTGTTGATCGTCGTATGCAAGTAAATAGAGGAAAACAGTTAAAAATGTATCGTGTTTGGATTCAATGTAAATATAGGAAACCAATTTTATAATAAATCTTGTATATATTGAGTTTGACTAAAAAATGTATGCTAAATTGTATTTTGTATCAAATCTTAATTTCTTTATGTAATAAGACGAAATGCCAGTGATTATTATAAATTACTGTTTAACATTTTAAAAAATATATAAGATGTAAGAATGATAAAAAATTTGAAATAAATATTGTATACATTTTTTTAAAATTTTAGTTTTGCTCATATTGATCATGCATAACATTATAAACTACAAAAATATTATTTCGGATTAAGCTTTTTAAAATGCTCAAACACTCAAACATTTTTTGAAATATTCTTAACTTTTATTTTTATGTGTCAGGTTATATATTTTATTTCAAAAAACAAGATACCAGTTCTGTGCAAAACAAATAGCAGTCATGAATCATGAAGAACCTTAATCATATTTTCCTTTAATAACTTTGTTGTAGTTTATTTCTGAATTTTCTTGACTGAAATTACAAAAAACAAATATTTAGTTACTTATAGAATATAAATGATTAATTTTATATTACCTATTCGTATAATAGTATACAAAGAGTAACAATATAATGATATGCAATTTCTTTATTAGTATAGTGCCTACATTTTTAAATTATTATAATTTAAAAATTGTATATTAGTCATTTGGAAGCACTGGTAATTTCTTATGTATTTGTTTATCCCAAGAAAATAAATCTATAAGCTATCTGAAAAAATACATATTATTTTACTATTGTTTAAACAACAATTTCAAACATTGTGTACCATAAAGTACTCAACATATTCTAACTTTAAAACAGAATATGTATAAAATTAATTATATATATTGTTATGCAGATAATTCAATTATTTGGCAGTTAATTACAATAATTTAAGTTATGACAAGTATTATTTATAATAATCTTTTGCTAAAATCATGCAGTAGAACCTACCCTTAACAGACTCACAATTAAATGGAAATATCATTATAACAAATAATAACAACAGTCCTATATTAGGGGTGAGCAATGAACCTTTATTTGACCCATGTTGTATTTTCAAATTACATCATAACATTTTTTCAAATTAATAATTCACATTATAAACAATATATGCTAATTAAAATGTTTTTTTTTTTAATGACCTTTTTTTTTCATTTTGCTTTCTATGCTCTGGCAGCTAAAATTAAATTTTCTAAAAATTGACCCTCTAGTAATGTTGAGTTGCCCATCTCTGTCCTTTATAATGAAAAATCCTTTAAAATCAAAAAATAGGTTAATATCAAGTATTATTTCTGTTATAGATTTTACTATGACAACACTATTACAAATAACACTTATTATTTACAGGGAAAATAAAATTTCCAACACACTAAGGTTTAATATAGTCGACAATGTAAAAAATAAAATTTAGATTAATACATTTTATTTTAAATAATGAGTACATTATATTAATTAGATTCTAAAAATAATTGAATTGATGTTTACAATAAAATAAATTGAAAAAGTACTTTAACAATATAGCAGTGATACTTTATGCGTTGTAATTTTATTTTTTATAATTTATAAATATATAATTATTGTTTCTTTTGATTTTAAAATAGGCTGTGATTAATAACAATTTTTAATTGCTAAGCCTTGATTGTCACTAAAGTATTTGATATAATAATAATATATCTATATTCAAGGCTGGGCATCAACAATTCGAGACATTTTTTTCATTAGATTTTATCATTTTTTAAATTAAGGAAGAACCTACCTACAGCAATTAAGTTTTAATTTGTAAAACCAATATCATATAACTATGTTATTTTTTTAAGCTTTAAAAAGGTGTTTGTACATTTATCCATGAAAAAAAAGAAAGTGTAACTGATGCTAAACTAATTTAAGTTACTTTTTTTAAATTAACTTAAGATAACAGATTGAAAGAACGAATTAATGTGTCCAGCCTTGGCCATACTTTATGTTATCAAATAAATCTATTCTCATTTATTTTTTATAATAAATTTATTTTAGAACAGTACTACTGTAATACACACTAATGTAATACATTTTTTAACACAAAATAAATACCAGAAAGTCAGTTTGAACTAATCATTTTAAATTTAATCAATGACAAATTAATTATTATGTAGAAAAAAAAATTACAGTTACAATAAATTTACCTATTATGTATTTCGTGTTGGTTTTTTTATTTTAGTATTTGATATAATTATACAAAATTAATGACAAAAATATAATAGCCTACAATTGTTAATACAATTTAATTACACTAATATTTTGCAAAAACTGATTCGTATTAATTTCAACCATTTAATAACATTGACATATTTTTTAAGTCTTAGTATTTAATAAAACTAACATCTATTAGTATAAATTTTAATTTAAACAAAAATATTTTTAGTTTATTAGACATTTTTACTTAAATATATACATTTAGAAGGAGTCAATGTTTTTAAACAGTTATAACCAATACTTAAATATAAAAATGGAATAAAACTATTAGATGTTTTTGAGTTTAAACAGAAAAATAATAACTCAATTAAAATATAATACATGATTACATAAATTTAAAACATAATTTGTATACACAAGAGAAGATAATTTTGCAAAACACATTAATTATCACAGTAGTGGGTACAAAACTAGAAACAAAGTGTTACTTTTTTATATATCTTAAATTATATTTTGGGCCCAATTTTGGCGGAACTTGTGTACAAAATGTGTCTAAAAAGGCACTATGTGGACTTGTGTAAGACAAGTTCAATTTATTATAAGTTTACTAAAAGCAAAACTATGTAAAAATACAATACATACACAAATCATTTTATAAAAATTTGTTTAATCAAATATATCAATTTAATCATTTTGGTTATACTTAAATTATTTTTTGCTAATAATAAAACTTTGACATATGTGACGTTATTAGATTTACTAAACAACCATTAGGTAGAACTTAGAACTTTTAGTCCAATCACAAAAATCTATAAGATAATCATATCTTTCATACTACAGATACATATAGTATTTGTGTAAGTAACTTATTTCTAAACTAGATTTGTATGCAAAATGGTTACCCTCCATAAGGTTAATTTAAACTGATAGAAAATAATTGAAAAACAGGTCATCACAATTTTTGTAGGACAAAAAGAAACTGCTATTTTATGTTACTCAGTTCGTATTAAAACAACAACAATAATAAAAATAATAATAATAATAATAATAATAATAATACAAATAATAATAATAATATGTCACTTTGCTGTTAAACTGATTTTTTTGGAAAGCAAAAACTCCAGTCAAAAACTATTAAAAAAATTGTTGGGAGCTTGTTATAACTTTTAGAAAAAATAAATCTTCAAGGCAATATTGGACCAAATTAATTACAACTGACAGGATAAGTTGATTGAAACTAAATAAATCTTATTTTTATTAAGTACTAATGGACTGTGTACTTTTTAACAATATTAAAAATACTATCAAGGGTCATTCATTGTGTACATAAATGCACCATCATTTTCCATTGCAGCCATTATTTCACTAATATAAGAAGCTACATCAACGCTTTCAGCATCACTGCGTTTAATAAATGGGTGTTCTAGAAGTTTGTTGTACTTAGGCCTTTGATTTTCTTCTTTTATCAAACTACAAATAAAAAATTTATACATATTAATAATTACTTAAGATTATTATCTACAATTTATTTTTAATTACCAAGTATTTACGAAATTCACAAAATTAGGAGAAAAATTGTTAGAAGTCTGTAATCTAGGTGGATCTCCTTGAACAACCTGACACAATTGTTCAAAAACAGAACTCCATCTTGGATATGGAAACCTCCCAGTAGCAACTTCTACTAGAGTGATACCTAAGGACCAAACATCTGAACGGACATCATAACCTCCTCGACCACGAACTGGATCAATTCTTTCCGGCTAAAGTTAAATAGATTTATATCACAAACTATTTTTAAATGAATAACTTCAATTAAACATACTGCCATATAAGGGCGGCAGCCAGCATCTCTAGTTTTTGCTATAGAATCCACTAACTGCCCTGAAATACCAAAATCACATAATTTTATATTTCCTCGAGAATCCAATAGGATGTTACTAGGCTTAACATCACGGTGAATGATTTTCAATTTTTCTTTAAGATAATTCAATGCTTTTACAGTCTGAAATGTATAAGGATATTTAATATTGTGTATTTAATAACAATATATTTAATTTTTAATAAAACTAATTCCATATTAAAAATTATGTTGTTGTATGCAAGATAAATTTAATGATTATAGATCAACATAATTTATTTTCAAATAAAAAAAAATATTTCATAATTTTTTATAGCAATAGAGAATTTTTAAATAGAAAGTCGTTCCAACAGAAAATTCAATTTTATTTTAGATAATTATTTTAAATCAATTTTTTATTATTGAATAATAATGATTTGACTCATACTTATTGGTAAACCATTTCATTAACTACGAGTAAATTCATTTATAGTTTTAATTAAAATTTTTATTTGTGTAAGTTAAAATGTTAAGAATAAAAAAAAAAAATTCCTGATATTATTTAGATTAAATTTATGTTTATAAAATAAATGATATTTTTTTAAAAGGTAAATTTAAACAAAATATTTAACACATTTATCATTCTTAAGAAATTTCATTTTGTTGATACATTATCATTAAAAATAATATGCAAAAAATAACATAATACATATCCTTAAAATTTACCGCAACAGTTATTTTTCCTAATATATTTTCTGGTATTCGTTGATTTAATTTTTCATAGGTATACTTATAGAATTTATCCAATGACGTATCCATAAGTTCCATACAAATCCAACAATCCCCCTATTTAAGACAATACATAATATTAATACATATTAAAATTAAAATTAAAATAATTTAAAATACTTCTTTAAAAAGTGCTCCATAAAATTGTACAATGTAAGGACATTCATTAGATTTCATCACAACATCCAAATCCATTAGTAATTGTTTTTGTTCATTTTCATCAACAGTAGACCTTATCCTCTAATAATAAAATAAATTCAATTCATAAAAATTATTAAAATTTTAATTTAGGTGTATATTTATATTTATGAGTATGCACACAAAAATGCTGTTCATTTATAAGCTCATCTTTTTTTTTTTTATAATAAATTATCTTTAAAAATAGACTAATAAGTAATAATTGATAGTTGTTGCAAAAATGCTGTCTCTCTCCACCAGCAGTTCGTGAATGATTATGTTTAAGTTATACAAGAAATATTTTAATAATTTAAAATACCTTAACAGCCATTACTGTATCACTACTACGATGTAACATTTTGTTCACAGTTCCAAAACCACCTCGGCCAATCTCTCCTAAATCTTGTAAATCATCTGATGTAAAATCATACACCTTAAAAATAAAATTATACATAATAAGTATTAAGTATGCAAGTATTGTACATTATTAATTTTAAAAGAAACAACCTTGTTCTCAGAAAGTTGTAGTTTTCCAGTGGATTGTATTGTTTGACATATTTTTAGTCTTTCTCTATGTATATATGAAAAAAAAAATAATAATAAAAAAATGAAGTATATTGTTTTGAAACATTAATGTATAATTATTAATCTTCAACATTTAAATTAAAAAAAAACAATGATTCTTAATAAGCTCAAATACAAGTAAATATTTTAGTAATATTATTAATTATGCACTACGTTGTCTCAATCAATTAGACACAGATCCTAAGCACGGCATAATAGGGGCCAATAATTTTAAAAATTTTAAAAATTATTAGTTATATACATATCTTTTGATAATATTAAATTGTTACCTGATATAATTTTTACAGTTTTTTATAATTATAATAAAATATCAATATTATAACCATGAAAGAATAGAGACATCTATTTAACTTATTAGTTTTAACCAAGATTTTGGGTTTTATAAAAAAACATATTCATGTTTTGTTACAAAAGTGGATACTTAAAAAATGATTGTAAACAAATATGTATTATTGTTATCTAATAGTCCAATGATATTGATTGTACAATTTCTTTACTAATAATTTTGAAGAAGCATTATAAAAAATGATAAATATTTTAATGTTTACAGAAGAAAACAAAAAAAAAAAAAAAATTACAATTTAATTTTTTCCATAAGATTTATTAGAATTCAAAATGAAAAATTTGAGTTAAATATTATGGGTATTTACTTAATTTTAACTATCTTGTCGTGTGCGTTCTACTACCAAATTTATATCTCTATTATTGTGACTTAATGATTATAAAGATTAACACTCTCTTTTCTGGTATGATATACTTTTTGATCGTTTATTTAGTTATTGGGCGATAATTTTTGAGTTTATACGCAGGTTCATATTTTCATGTCATGTTTCAAAATTTTTGCAAAAGAATTACCTACATAATATAATACAAAACGAAGAATTTATTGCTATTTTTTTTTAATTAAAAAAAGTCTTTTAGTTAATATAGAAAATATATTGCGCAATAGATGTAATAGTGAAATCAAATGTGATATAAAAAAAGGAAGTTGTCGGAGTGTAAAAAGAAAGGGTGTTAAGTATAAGTTTGGAAACGTAGATATTATTTAATATTTCAGATATAATATTAATTATCTATATATATATAAAGAAAAAAACTTTTTGATCGTAAATTGGCAGAAATAGCCGTAACAATAGTGGATTGAACACCAATGCACAATTAGAACAATTACCTATTGGTATCTAAAAATAAAACAGACTACAATTATTATGACTTAACCGGTAGTTCAGATCATAAAGCATGTCATTGGATGAACTTATTTCGTAATAAGCCTGACAGAATGTTTGAAAATCGAAATAAATTTGGAAGACCCAAGTTATCTAAGTTGACGAATGTTTATTAAGAGAATTGAGAAAAAATAATAAAGGACAATTTAACTTGGAAATTTACCAGCTGGAAATCTTAACGTCGACGATTCGGAAAATGTTTATATCCTAGAAAACGGATCAAGAAACCATGGAAAATTGTTTAATGATTCATCGGCTTGAGCGAAAATAAATAAGATATTTTATTGTCCAAAAATAAGACAAACAACATTATAGGAAATTATACAAAGAGGGGTAATTTCTAGTTATAATACATTCCGATGGTTGTTCAGGGTATAATGGACTTCCGGACCAAACATACATATCCAAAGGATTAAGTTTATGGCGTCCTCGGAGGCTAAAAATTGTGAAAATTGTGTGGTACAACTCTAGATTTACTTCCTAGAGTATAATATTATAATATATATAATATATATAATAATTACAGATAACTTATTGAAACGTGGTGGAGAGGTATGATTGTATGAATAAAAGTGACGCATTTAACGCATTTCTGAGAGATACGGCATAAGTATTTTAATATTTATCTATTTTAGTTTTAGTTTTTTTTTTTAAATTATTAATGATAATGAAACGAATAACGAGACGACGACAAACGGCGCGTTGATAGTATATGATAATTTTTAATAGTATATTACTTATTTCTAAGAATTTATGTTTGTCATTAAAACCACTTTGACATCATCTACTTGTTACGAGAATATATTGTTTAAAATCTAAATATTGTTGTAGAGTGCATACGACAAGATAACTTAAACTTTTTTTATAAATCGAAGTGTGTTTTTAACGAATATTTCGGTTTGGCCGAAAGATTGGTGAAAGAATTCGGTGATATTATGCATGCTTCTGGCTGCTTGTTTGTCTGAATTCGACAAGTAGGAATTTCATTAAGAGCGGAACTCTATAGGTTGTGCTAATGATCCTCTTTGCTCATTAGTTATTACTTATTAGGCATCTATAAGTTAGTCGGGCGTGTCCTTCAATAATTAGGCGTGTTAAATTCAGTTCTTTTTTCTGATTTGATTATTTGTATTTTTCTAACGCTCGTTTGTTAATATATATATATATATTTATTGAATTATGTTCTTTTTTTTCTTTTTTATTAAAAAATATTTAAGTAAATAATAATTTCATTTTTTTCCTGTCCATTTTTAAAAGTAATAGCTGTTTTTTAGTACTAACATCAAAAGTTTTAAGTTTTAGCCATAACTGCATGATTTTAAATTTGTATAATGGATTATCAGGTGTTTTTGCATAATTAAGTCTACAAAGCTCTTGTAATGATGTAAAAAACTTAACAAGTTAATTTAATATGTAGTTTAAAAATTAAAATACCTTACAGAATACATTTCTCTTCTATAACCATTAATCACTGGTTACTAAACAAAAACGCCAAAATGTAGGTCTAATTATAATTGATAAAATATGCATTTTTAAAGAAATCAGAAAAACAAAAAAAGTTATCCATAATGTTACATGTTTATGAAATTTTTGTAAAAATAGCATAAAAGTAATAAAGCACTCTCAGTTTGGTTAATTAACTTTCAAAAATTTTAATTGTTAATAATTAAGAGGACACTATATCTACATGTGTTGTTTTCGTGTTATAAAGATACAACATAAAAAAATT
This sequence comes from Melanaphis sacchari, assembly GCF_002803265.2. Classification (NCBI taxonomy): domain Eukaryota; kingdom Metazoa; phylum Arthropoda; class Insecta; order Hemiptera; family Aphididae; genus Melanaphis; species Melanaphis sacchari. Next base: position 254,570 of record NW_020270420.1, read on the forward strand.
GTGTTTATAGTAGAACCAATTTTGTTTTTTTTATCTTTAATATTAGAGATAATTGATCTACTATCAAAGTTAAAATTAAGAACATTGCATGTGTTAAGCCTCAACATGTTTTCAATATTTTGTATGCAAGTTATGCGAAATGTAAATATTTAAAGTTAAAAAATGCTCATACTTAGTTTTAAAATTAAAACATCAAAAATAGCCAAACGCTTGACACAGATAATGTTCTTACATTCCACATTATATTAAAACTAAACATGAAAAAAAAATTGGTTTTACAGAACAAAATTTGCCATATTGTATGTTTGACAAACTGAAATAATAAATGCGAACATAAATTTTTTTTTTTTTTTTTAACAACTAATATACCTAGGTATCTTTTGGTTTTTTTTTATTTATTAGTTATTTATACTAAAACAAAAGTTTAATGTATAAAAAAAAGCATTTTTCAATTAATTTAATTTTCTTGTTATTAGTATAATTAGTAAATTATTTAAGAAATTTAAAAAATTAAATTTTTTTAATCTTGATTATTGATATTGAAAAAATAAAAATATTATTTACCAAAATTGTACTCTCAATCTTTATTGATATAACCTTATAAGAAATATATTCAATCATACATAATATTATGCAAACTATAATCTTTACAATTATACTTAAAAAATATATTTTAAAATAAATTTATAAATAAGTTCTAAATTATAAAAAATTTTAAGTAAGGTATAAATAATTTTATAAGTAAAAGTTATTTTTTTTTTTTACTCAACTGTAATAAAAATAAAAAGATTTCCACAACAATCAAAGATTAAATTTTTTATGGTTAAAATATAATTTAAATAATACAGATTTTATTTACATAATATGTATGAGAATATTATATTCAAAAAAAGGTTTTTCATTGCTTTTTTTTTTATCAACTTACCGTAATTTAGTACGTTCTATGGATCTGTATCTATATACATAAAGAAAATATCTTTATAATACCAATATTTTAAAATAAAAATATAATTGTTAACCAACATTAACTGTATTTTTAATTTAAGGTAGGTATATAATCCTCTAATAAAAAAAACATAGTAACCTAAGTACTATTTCATTAAAATTAGCAATAGTTAACTTATTTGAACTTAATTTTATATACAAATAGGTATTTAAGAATAATTTAAAAAATACTCTTTATGTTAAAATGTTCATTGTATATTAATAAATATATTTTTTTTTAACTATAAAATACTATGCCTAGCTTAACAAAATTAAAGCAACAACTTACTATTTAACTTTCTGACCAAATTATTTAATTTGTAACTGTTGAGAATACTTTATCATGTGAAATTTTATCAAGTTTTTAATTGGTAATAAACTAATATTTAATATTGAATCCAATAATGGTTATTTATAGCTTCAGAATAAAAAACAGCTGATAAAAATATTCTGTTAAAAATGAGACATACTAAATTTCTTTTTTTTTAATGATTTGAATGCTATTTGCTTATGATGATAATGTCTACATAAAATAACCAAAACTGAGCATTACTATACACAATTCTGCAAGACTACATAAACTGAAAAATATTTGGTCTAAATTTTCTTAGATATAGTATCATTTATTATCTCAAATTAATAAAAAGATAAATAGATTATTAAATAATGACATGATAATACCGACTAGAAACTTTTAAAATAACAAACAAGAATCTTTTTTATTAAAGAGACTCATTATTAAATCACAGAAAAGGTTTTAGGTTTATACATTTTAGTAAAATTTTTATGACTACTTTCATATTAACATAACCACTATATTGACTAAATTTTTAAATATCAAAGACAATTTGATTAAAATTTCAGATGCTGTATTGAGTCCGAAGAAAAATTAGCTGTAACTCATGTATAGTAGAATAAATTTATTACTTTAATTTGTATTAGTTTGTGTAATAACATTTATTAATGTATTCAAATGTTTAAAAAATTACTTATTTTTGGGCCATAAATTCAAACATGTTTGATCAGTTAAAAGTTTAACTGGTCTAAAATATGAGTTTGATAATCACTTCAGTAAAGGTGTATGTAATCACACATAAATTATGAAATCAACTCTTGGTTATTTTTCAGTTTGATCAGTTTAGATCTAGCGTATGGATGACTTAATTCATTACATTTATATTTCAGTTTTATTAAGCTAATCAGTAATCAGTATTAAGTAAATAATTATCCTTCAATATGTTTGATTATTTCCAGATTTATAAGTTTAAAAACTAATAAAATAAGTGAACAATTTAAAAGTTATATTCAGTATTAATATTTCATTTTTAGGTCAATTTTAAAAGTGTAATTTAATGTGATCTACAAAATATCAAACTAAAGAAAATAATATTTTTGATTGAATTTAGTAAAATAATATTGTTTTCAACAATTAATATTGGTTAATGGTTATTCAAATACATTTTTATTGCAATGTCATACTTAGTTTATATTTTAGTAAAGATAAAATGTATTAATATTATTTTAAAAACCTTACACCTACCTAATTATTTGGGTTTAAATTTTAATTTTTTCATGCTACTTATATATTTTTATTTAACAGATTTATTTAGTCTTCGTGTTTTTGCTTTTAACAAGTTAAAAATTAATTTTTATTTAATTTAAACTGGTATTTTTATAATGGGAGTATATTTTAACCACTTCTATATTGTTTAAATAGCTAATAACTAAGGATATTTATTATTTGAATACATATCATATTAATAAAACAGTAAGTGAATAAAAATGTTGCAATTAACAAATTTTTTCTTAAAATATAATTATGTTGCATGTAATAAAACCTAAATATATATATTATTCAAATTTTAAATCTTTTTTTGATATTTGAAAGGGATACATTATCCTAATTTTAGAAAATGAGCTGAAATATAAAAATATGTTCCTATGTACTTTCAATATTTTTAATTGATGAATGGACAACATATAAGACATTTTTATACAATATTCAAGGTTACTGAATTAGAAAAATAAAATGTATTTTGTCAAATCAAGTATTGTGCAAGTATTTTTATTTGGCATAAGGTTTTTGATATTTATTTTGAAAATTAAAGTGAATTTTTAGCTCTACTTTTGATGCTCAAAAGTACCAACTAAATCAAATTTGCTACCAGAAATCATCATCCAAGTTTAAGATAGATTGACAGGCACAAAAAATAAAAAAATAAAAACACACATTATTTTAAAACTAATATATAAAGATCTGCTAAGGATCTAAAATAAAAAAATTAAACTTACCGTGACTTTTCACTCATTGTTTCAGTATTAGATAACCGTACTCTAGGTAAATTTGGTTGTTTTGATGTTGATCCATTGCTTAATAATTTATTATCATCTTCAAATCTGAAAATAATTAATATATAAAATTTAATTTATGTTATTGCCAAAAGATATTTAGTTTAATATATTATATAACTCCAAATTACATATAATGAAGACTTATGACAAAGATTAACATTTACATATAAACTTTATTATACTTTATTATTTAATAAAATACTTATTGTGTTTTATTGAACAGATATTTTCACAAATTATAAGCAATATAAATATTTGTAATATCAAACTTGTAATATGTCGATAAATTTTAAAACACAATATATAAATAAGAAAACAAAATTATTATTTAATTTATACAATTATGTTAATTAATTTTTTATATTAAAATATATCAGCATGTTGCATAATGAAAATTTGATTAATGTTAAAACTTATTGAAAATAAATTAATATATATATTCAATGCTATTGATGCCTTTATGCACCAATACAATATTTTTTACTTAGTACCAGGAAAACATTTCAGCATCATTGGACTACCAATCTGTATAACTGTTTATTTTGATAATTATTCAAAATCTTTCAACAAATGCAGCTATTTAAATTAGAGGTAGCTAATATAAAAATTAAAGAATTGGTTGGTTGATTAACCAATACATTTTGAGTGATTCTTCTATGAAATAACATTAATTACTTAAAAATCTATAGACATTTTGAAAATTTGTTTTTTTCAAAAATAATATCCAGTCAAAATTAAAATTTTTTTTTTTTTAATAATTATATTTTTAATTTCATATCATAAATCAAAATACTATTTGGAGCATTTTGATACACAAAAATCAAAATTTGGACAATTATATAAGTTATAACTTAGAGCATGGATTCTTATGCACATAAAACGTATCAAAATATGCCATATAATATGAAGTAAAAATCATGAAAATATGCAAGAAATTTTTTTTTTATTTATTTAAAATTCATAAGTTAAACAACTTATTATAATTAATTGCTTAACAAACATTTTTTACTTAATATGCAATGCATTTCAAATTTTGTAAAAATATGCAAAAATATGTAAAAAAAACTTTCAGATAACTGATAAAAATTCACAAAAGTAAAAAGGAAAAATATATGATTGCATAAAAATCCATGTTCTGGTTATAGGTATTTAATAAAGCTTAGATAGACGAAGTAATAAGACCAACATTTTGAGACTTATTCCTTACCATTCAACTCACTAAAACTTTAAACATTTAGAATTCAATAAGTATTAAATATTGAATTTTCAATTTTTATATAACAAAATACCTTAAAAAATATTCTGTTTTGAACATGAAATTAAAAACAGATATATTCATTTAAAAGTTAAACATCAACAAATATCTTTTTAAAATAAAAAGAAGTTTTATTTTGATTGGAAATTATATAAAAGAATATTTTCAAAAACATTTATAAATTTTGAAATAATAAGTGCTGTTTGATAAAAGAACCATTCTATACATTTATTATGTATAAAATCCATTTTACAGCCATTTTTTTTTTTTAATTTATATTTACAATCTGTTACATAAAATTGAACAATAAGTAAAATAGATAACTGAATAAAAGTGGCTTGGAGAATGGACAAATTTCAGAAGTCTTCCACTGAAGACACTTGGACAGCCATGTATCTTAAAAGCTACTTTCATTATAATTTTAAATTGATGTAATAAAATCATTTAACTAAATACATATTTTAATAGTTAAGAAAATGTTAAAAAGCTATTAAACTATAGTATATTTTAAAGTACTTGAAAGAAATGAATATATTTAGTAAAATATTGTTGTGTTTAAGAAGTTTAACCAGTAATAGTACTTCCTAGTTTAAATGTATAGTGAAATATGTTTACTATTTAATTAATAAAACTCAGATGAATTTGTTTATTACTTATTAACTAATATAATTAAAAAATGAAAATTAATATTTAAAATACTTTTTATTTATAGAATTTGAGTAAAATTAGTATGATAAACAAAAATTTATTTTATTTTGGTTAGTTCTTCAAAGTAAAAAGTAATATTTAAATTATTTAACTTATTTAATGATAAATTAAAATTAAAATAACCTTTAACACCACACATTTTTACAATTTAAACTAAATGTTTATTCAATTATTTATGTAAATATTATTAAATTTAAAATCAAATAGTCAAATTTATTCACCATTTAATAAAAATTATATTTATGTACAACATTTGGTAATATAAAATACATGCAATATGAATATAATTATTGCTTAACCTCTCTTAGCACTCTTCTTCACTATTATTTATGTTAATGTGTAATAATAAATACTTAAAATACATTTATTATATGTTGAAACTTGAATCATAAAAGCTATAATTGCTGATAATAATTATTTGTAAAAATACAATTTGATTAAAAAAGTTCTCACTTTAATGACTGTAAGCTTGGTATTGGAGAATTGAATCCAAATGAAGCACCGGATGTTCCTTGAATTGCTAATTTTAACTGTCTTCTTTTTTCTAATAATGAATTGAATGAACATTAAATTTATGTTTATTAGATGGGTTAAACTAAACTCTTCAAATACCTGTTATTGCAGCTTCTTGACGCATATCTAACTGCGGATGAGAAGGTCTTGCAGCACCTAAAATTAATTTCAGACTTACAATACATAATTAAATATATTCTACACTAAATTACTTGAAGTAAATTAGTTAAAGCATAGTTAATTAAATTACTAAACATTACTTACCAGACGGCGAACTTCCATTACTGTCATTGTTGGACATTTTTGTGTGACTAGTATGCTGCTAACACTCATGAGAAAATGTTAAGTGATTTGAAATTGTTTGAAGGATTATTAAAGAATATTAGAAAACAACTAATACTTAACTATACCTATATTGACTATATTTTTAACAGTGCCTCTCAAATCTTTAGTTATCCTACTGAAATTTCAAACTGAACATTGAAGTCTGAAACATTAAAGATTGAAACTCAAGTGAACTTACACTCAACGTCTCAGAAGTTCTCAACACGACAAGGAAATATTAAGGATAACATAACTGATAACAAAAATTCAAAGATAAAATATTAGTCAAGTGGATTGTTAATATCTTATTTGGCCACACTGTGAAACAACATCGACATGTCTTTACACACCACACATATATATATATATATTGTATTTAAGATAAAAATATAAATTGTGCTTATCAATTTATAATGAATTCAAAATTCATATCAAATATCAATGTACTTCGTGGTCCAATGATTATAGCAAGAATTTGTAATATGTAAATATTGTAAATAAAATTGTTTTACCTTTGGTCTATACTTCTATAGCTAAATATTTTGTTTGTTATTTAGGAAATTTTTTTTTGTATTGATGTCATTAATTTACAGTTTTCAACTAAACTAAATCTGTTTATGTCATGGCATCTGTAATTATTTTGTAACCAATGTTGAATTTCCACACATTATGGTTATAGCTCATTATGAGTACAGACCATAATTATGTAAGTATTGTTTATAATCATATTATATTGTAAAACACTAAAGATCTTGTTGTTATTTTTCAGGTAACTCTCAATATATATAATGTAAAAAATTCAGATCACAGCTCAAGCATGTTGAAAGAGCTCCGTCAAAGTTTAAGTTCTTCTCAAGCATACAGGATTTCGAATTCTACTATTCGTTTTCAAACACATTTTGTTATTTTTGTCTCATTAATTGGTATTCTATTCTTAATAGTATTGTATAATATGGCATATACAGCTCCAAAACTTGTCAGTTATGGCCTTAATCGTCCACACGATAAATTTGTTTATAAATTAATTAAATCAAAGTATCCATTGTCTCAGCCAGTTTCTATTGACAATGTTGGTATAAAATTTCGTATTGCTATTATTAGTGATTTAGATAAAGCATCTAAAAGCAAGACTGAGAAAAATATGTGGTACAGCTATTATAAAAAAGGATTTCTTATTTGGTATAAAACTAATAGCTCAATAGAACTTGTATGGGACCTTGAAGATCCTAAAATATTAAAATCATCTATATCCATGGGAGGTCGAGGAATGGAACTTTCAGAACTAGTAACATTTAATGGAAAAATATATTCATTTGATGACCGGACAGGTATAGTTTATAGTATTAATGAAGATGACACTGTTTTACCCTGGATAATACTCATGGATGGAAATGGAACTGATTTTAAAGGCAAGAGTTTTACCATGGAATTAAATTAATTTAATTTATTCTGTGGTTTTGCATTAATTAAATTAATTTATCTGATTTATTTTAATAATATCTACTTCTGTTTATTTTTATCCATACATTGTATGGCTTGTTACACTTTTATAAGTAGTTAATAATAAATTAAATAATATATATTTTTTACGTAGTCTCGTTAGTATTGTTGTTGATTATGTATACAATATAGTATATATGTGATGTTTTGAATAGTGATTAGTAATTCTGGTTGCTTAATTTTAGATGGGTAAAGAAATCGTTCACGGATTTTAACAATATGTCATACCATGGTTATGGAATTTCCATACATCATAAAACATGCTAAATGGTTCTTTTATCAACAACACTGATTATCTTAAAATCTATTGTTTTTGAAATTATTTTCCATCCAGTTAAAATAAAATAACATTATTTTTTGATTTCATATTATAAAGTAGGATATTTTTGGAATACTTTAATACATAATAGAAATTCAGACAAATGTGTAATAACTAATGAGTTATAAATATTTAAAGTCTATGTAGATGATCAGAGTAGTGGACAAAGATTTTTAATTGATTTCTTTAATAGTTTAATACTCCGTTTTGTTCACCATAGCCACCTTAAATAAAATTTTATTGTGCTTCAGAATATAAAATTAAAAATATATGTTATTATTAAAAAAAATATTATTTTTTTTTTCGACTAAAATTTATGTATGAAAAATATATTCAGAAACATTAATAGATCTTGAAATAATAAGTGTCCAATAAAGAAAACATTCTGTATATATGTACTAATAATAATGATAGAGTCAACATTTAACAAGTAATTTAACAGTATATAACCATAAAAGTAAGGCACTAGATTTATAATGATTTCATTGGAATGGTTTAAGTGTAATGAATGTTTTTTTTTTTCATTTATTGAAACTTAATAATTTTTTTCAGATGATTTTGAAATTTAATAAAGTTGATTACATAGTTTTTATTTAAAAAATTTAATGCATATCTTGTACATAGATAGAAGTAAATTATGATTATTTTATATTTATTATTATAAATGAATAAATAATGTTTTTTTAGTTGCACAAATAAAATAGCTGTAATAAATAATATTGGGTGACGTGACACTGTGATAGTAACAGCTAAAATAATTTTCAGGATATAAAAGTGAATGGGCAACTATACACAATTCAGATTTATATGTTGGAAGTATGGGCAAAGAATGGACATCATCTTCAGGAAAATTTATAAATAATAATCCCATGTGGATAAAAATTATTAATAAATCTGGTCATGTAACTCATGTCAACTGGACAGACAACTATATTGCGATTCGAAAAGCAGTCAATATACATTTTCCTGGATATATGATACATGAATCATGTGTATGGAGTCAAATACATGAACGATGGTTCTTTTTACCACGAAGAAGTTCTTCAAAACAGTATAATGACAATGACGATGAGTACATGGCTACAAATATGTTAATATCAGCAAATAATAATTTTAATGATATTAAGGTAATATACTGCTTGTCCACATAAACAAGAAACACTAAAATTCATTGATTTAATGGCCTGATGACAATTTTCCAAATTAGTTACATTCGTACATCAAAATAACTTTAAAAAAATTAATCCAAATATTATGTTATTAACAAAGATCATTGAAGTTCTAATAAAAAATAAATAAATAAATAAGTAGTGTTGCATGTAGAAAAACACAATATGAATTACTATTGTAATTTAAATAAATTGATAACCCAGTAGTAAAGTTTTATGTTTATCAAATCAGTTTACAAAATATACATTACATAGGATACACTATTACTGGGTAGTTAGTGTTTTCTGTTTTGTGGACACAAATTATACAATGGCAATATTAATTTTAATATAATTTTATATGTTTATAGGTGGTACACATTGGCAAAATAGTACCTACTCATGGATATTCTAGTTTTAAATTTCTACCTGGTACAAATGATAAAATTATTGTAGCACTTAAATCTGAAGAAGTTGGTTCAAAAACTGCTAGTTATATTACAGCATTTAATATTGATGGAACAATTATACTGCCAGAAATTAAAGTAGCTGATCTTAAATATGAAGGAATAGAATTTATATGACCCATATCAAAACGTTGAATTTTAATTATATAAATAATGTATTTATAATATTAAAATTTATTATACAATGTTACCTATAAGGACTGTTTGAGTTTATCTATAAATAATGAAATTTCTTCTTGAGAAAATTCCAAAAAGACATTTTCAGATACTTTTGGATTTGCTATGTTATTTGACCTGAGGCCATCCTTCAAATGCAATATAACTTGAAGTAATGGTTCTTCCAATGTGCTCAATGAACTGCTGCCCATAATATACTAAAAAATGTAAAAAAAAAAAGATAATATTCAAAAAATTGATTTCAGATATGGTTAAACTACAATTGACATAATGTATAACAATATTTTATTCACAGTAGATAATTTATATAAATATGTCATATAATCAATTATATTAAATTTAAGTGCAGCAACATGTTAACCATTTATAATGATACTATATGTAAGTGTTTTTTAAGCATTTTAATTGAAAAAATATCAACATAGTTATAGCCACAATTTAACTTGAAAGTGTGGATAAGCTAACTCAAGTCAAAATAAAGTAGTAATTATACATAACCATTTACATATAGTATATAAATTATAAAGTGAATATATAGTTTAAGTCTTAAAAAAACTAAGTAGATTACGAGAATTAAAGTGCCAATTCGTTTATGACAGTATCATTGATAAAATTTCCAAACCTAAATAAAAACAGGTGTGTTAATATGTAAAATAACACTACAACCAATTGAAGAATGATGAAAATTGAAAATATGATTTAAGTTTGGATTCGTAGGTATATCAATAATAATAAAATAAATTATTAAGTTGAATAAACTTTAATATGTAACATTAAGATATGAGTACTTTTTAAAATGGTAAATAATGAGTTCAATATAATTTTATTTTTGATTATTAAGGATTTACATTTTTATTTTTATATGTTATACATCAATTAAATTATTTTATTTTAATTAATAAATATTCATTCAGTATAGTGTAAACACTAGTTGTACAAGAAATAATTTCAGAAATAAATAATCAACAATAAATATTTTTTAAGCTATTTCATATAAAATTTACATCATAAAAAAGAATTGGAAATATCCAGGTTTTGTTAATCTATTTATCTAAGTTTTTGAAACTTGGCTTAATTCCTCTTCAGCTTTAGGTATTAAATTTAATAATTCTTCAACATCTGTTTGAAAATCATTATCTGCCCAGTATTCAACAAGTTTCATCTTAATTGATCCGATTTTCTTCCCATCTTTTACACCATAATTTTTAATCATATTTCCTGTAACAGGGAACTTTAAAGGTGTCCACTTTTCAAATTCTGCAAGAATGGTTCTTTCATTTTTATACATCAGTAACTGTTCAACATACTCTTTCATTACTGCTTGTTTAGTTTGATTTTGTATAATTTTTATTTTATACTTTTTAATAGTGTCTGGAGTCCATTTTTCATTTCTAGTTTCAATTATGAACAATCCCAAGTCCCTTTCAAACACCCGGAATCTTAAACGCTTGTCAAGTTCATGCATATCATATGAATCTTTTAATAATGCTGTTAGCAATGTAATTGGTTGTAATTTTAGGTCCATGGTTTGATTAACAACTTTATCAAACTCGTTTGTATCGGGTTGCATAGGGAGACCGATATATGGACCTAACTCTAAACTTAGAATAGTCATTATTAACTCAGGTCCAAGGTTTCCTTCTAACATTTTACGAAGTTCTGACCAAATCCGTTCACCAGATATTTGTTTGAGTCCACTGCCATTTTCTCGTATTGCTTTAATTATATTTTCGTCATGAGTGTTAGGTCCCAAAGCCAAATGACTATAAAATCTGAAGTATCGTAAAATTCTTAAATAATCCTCAGTGATGCGCACATTGGGATCACCAACAAACCTTATACGACGTGTCTTTAAATCTTTATATCCATCAAAATAATCATATACTACACCATCCATTCCTAAGAACATGGAATTAATTGTTAAATCTCTTCGTCCTGCATCTAGTTTCCAATCTTTGGTGTATTTAACATCAGCATGTCTGCCATCAGTAACAACATCAATTCTTAGGGTAGTAACTTCAAAATTAACACCATCAACATGAGGAGTTACTGTTCCGTGTTTAAAACCCCCTTTATTAACTACTCTAATATTTTCTTTTGCCATCATTTGAAGCATTTCGTCGGGAGTAGCTGTAGTGGCGAAATCCAGATCAGTAGGCGCTTTGCCTAACAGAATATCGCGTACAGCACCGCCACATAGTCTGATTTCGTGTTTATACTTGTCAAAAACTTGTAAAACTGTGGCGAGTTGAGGAGAAAATATGAAATTGAATTGCGAGTGTTCAAGTTTCATAATTACTGGTGTTGGTCGAGATTTCAGATTATAACTAATAACTGGATTCACAAAACTCAGAAAACGAGAAGTATACGGTCGATGTGGACGTAATGAAAACAGTTGAAACAAATACTTCATACTTCATGTGACGACACATAAAAAGATCAACGTTCATTATAAAGTAATAAAATAAACAACTATATTTCAGTGATTTACCTTTAATTTCCAGTCAAAATCTACTAAATGTTTATCCATCATTAGAATTAAACTTACGATTGTTGCGAGCTATCTAATATTCGGATAAATGTTAAACCCTAAATTGTTATCTGTTTTTAAATATTATCAATGAGTATTAACAATTATTTCACTATATTTTCAAGGAAGAAACTAGAGTGTATTCATATTCCATACGGTACAATAATGTACTGTACGTATTGTAGAATATACAAATAGAACGTATCGGGCAACAGTGACAATTATATAAAAAAAAAAATAGTATCGGATATGTTTGACTTGTTACATCATTGAATCATTTAATCCTATTATTCTTATGGTTACAAATTACCAAACATTTTTAATGGTTACGACTTACGAGTAAAGTTGTTACATATCTATTTAACTACGTATTGATAGATTTCGAATTTCTTTTCATGAAAATATTGTACTTTTATGATAATATAAGTGTTTTAATTTGAGTTCTTAATAACAGTCAGCACTGGTTAGGTTTTAGAGGTTATGCTGGTACATTTTAATCGATGTTTAACGATTTTATATGGGTAATGACGAGATATTTAATTGAAGAAAAATCAATAACATATTATTTTACATCTAAAATTAAATAAAATTTCTTGAATTTTATTGAAATGTATAAAATAATTTTTAGACTGAGCAATGGTCATGAAATTAAATATTTAAACAACTCCTTCAAACATCGATAAGTTATCTCCTTGTTCGATAGTTTTGATATCACTGAAGTCCGCGTTGCATTTTGTTTTCTTTCCATCTCGTTCGATTGATGTGTTCCGTGATTTTTATTACATATTATAAGTTTTGTCTGAAAACAAACTTCCTTAACTTTTTTCGTGACATCAACCTCTAAAAAATCATGGTAAGCGTTTTTAATGTATAACTATAAAAAATTGAAGTTTTTCATCTTAATTATGTTTGAAGTTGCCGTTCTATGTGATACTCGCATAGCCTAACCTCCATTCCTCCAGCTCACCACATGGTTTTTTGCCCTAAATGCTATTAATGATTGGCATTTTATTGATATTTTAGTTAACATTACGTGTATGTATTCTAGTTTGATCGTTAGATGTGCATCTTATTCACAATATCTGGCGAAAAACTTTTAATACTATGCGTTATTGTAATATTTTCTTTAATTATTTAATTTGATAGTTCAAAAAATAAATATTTTTGTAGTAATTCTATTATTTTTTTAGTGCTTCTATATTTATAATTTATGTTTGAAAATTATTATTAAAAATAATTGTTAATACCATTTTGATAGATAAAAATATTAATAATCTGTAGTAAACATTTCTTCATTTCAATCTAGAATTATCAATATGTATACTTGATTTATGTTATTTTAAATAATGATGAACCTTACTAACTGATAATCTTGGTGATTGTATATTAAGGGACGTAATTCTGAAAACATAAAATCATATAAATATGTAATATTAAGTTTTATTTAATGATGAATCTTACATACTGATCATTTTAGTGATTGTATATTAAGGGACGTAATTCTGAAGAAATCACAAATTCATGGAAATGTATAATATTGAGAATATAAAATGATGAATCTTACGTACTGATCATTTAAGTGATTGTATATTAAGGGACGTAATTCTGAAGACATTAAAATCTTGTTTTGATATATGATATTAAGAATAATTTAATGATGAATCTTACGTACTGATCTTTTTAGTGATTGTATATTAAGGGACGTAATTCTGAAATAAAAATTGTTTAGGTTTGCATTCAAAAGAAATAAGTACATAGGTTACAAAAACCAAATGTTGAACATTGGTTTTGTTTCATTAATCTTGGTGAAAAATTGTGAAGAATGATTTGTTCTGATACTAAATTAAAATCTAATAGCATAAATATTCTACCTTATCCTTAAGAAAACAAAACTATACAGTTTGTGTGAAATTAGAATTTTGTATTATTCTATACATTGTTTAGTTATTTTAATGTTAATATTGAAATATTGTTTATTATTTTATTAATTAATTATATTTCCTTTTCAGCCACAAGAAATTAAAGAAATCAAAGATTTCCTCCTGAAGGCCAGAAGGAAGGATGCCAAATGTAATTATATGCTTAAGAGATACTTTTATTTTTATGAGTTAAATTGTATAATATTAATGTTTATATTGTTTTATTAGCTGTCAAGATTAAGAAGAACATTGAAAATGTTAAATTCAAGGTTCGTTGTTCTCGTTTCCTTTACACCTTAGTAATCACAGACAAGGAAAAGGCAGAGAAACTTAAACAATCATTGCCACCTGGTAAGACATTTGAATTAAATATTATTAAAGTTGAAGAATACATTAATTTATACAAATGTTTATTGTAGGTCTTCAAGTAAAGGAGATCAAATGTAAAAAAATGAACACTGACGATAAAGAGAAAAAATGATAAGGTTGCTGTGGATTAACGTTTATATAAAATATAATTAACTTTATTACATGTAAATTGTATATTCTTTATTTTTCTTTCAGTTCCTTTAATTTATGAACCATTAAATAGAACAAGAAACTAATTGTAAACACAAAGCTTAAATAATAAAAAAAAGAATAAATGTGTGGTATACATGGCAATGATAGTAAATATTTATAATGAGTATAACAGATACAGACTATCAAAATAATATTACAATCATGGTATTTCTATTTAGTAAATTCCATTTATTTAAATTACTGTTAGTTTAATAAGAAAATGGCCCACTTTTTAATAAGCCAAATCATCAATATAATTTTCTTTAAATTTTTTTGTATTCAGTTACGAATTTCTTGTGTCTGGTTGTTAATTTCAACTAGAAATAGAACAGTTGGAAATTATAAGTCCTAGTTAATTAATTTTTTTAAATGCTCAGATAAGTAAATCTTTATATTTTATTTTTTGGTTTAATACTATTACTTATGTATGCTAATTTATAATATAGATATTATCAGTAATATTGACATGCCACTAGGTCAAAATTTAACTAAAAGTTATATTTATTTAATTTCATTTTATAAGTATGAAATTTAAAATACTATTTGTTAATGTTGACAAATATTATAAACATTTAAACATATTTGAGATTTAATTTTTGACTAAAAATGAAATAGGAATTTTGTTAGCATTCATACCTATTATACATTGAAAAAATGTTTGAATATGAATTCTTTTCATAAACAAAGAAAAAAAAATGATAATCACTTATAGTCTTTTTTATGTATTACATTTTATAGCTTTCTCACTTTGGTGTAAAAATAGAAAACAATATTTTATTATTTAATAAAGAAACAAATATGACACTGAATAACAATTAGTTTTCTACTCACAGAAATCGGATATTATTTTAATTAAAAGTTACAATGTTTTGTAAAATGATTTAAAACAAAATATTAATTTAATATAAAAATCAAAGTTCATATGTGTATGTAAAAATTATATATTGTCAAATTAATATAAGTCACAGCAGAATTTCTAAACAATTAAATAACAATAGTAAGCGGTAGAAAATAAACAGATAGTAACTAACATATATTTCTTAGAATTAATTTGACAGTTCAAATCACAGTTAATGTTTTGAAAAGCAATAATATAATACAATTATTTATTGGCTTTATTAATTTGAAATAGCTTTAACTATTTGTAAAAAGCAGCCATATTTTGATTAATCTTAACGTATAATTTCTCCTTAGAAAATAGTTTAATACCTAATTGCACTTGATCCAATTCTTTTTCTATTTGTCTACGTTTTTCTTTCATTTTATATGAATCTGAACTGATGGGCAACATATTTAATTTCATAATCAATTGATCGTAATCTATATAAATCAAGTGTGTTAAACAATAAACCATTAAATTAACTATGGAAAATTTAAAACGTTACCTTTTTTTTATTTTAGTTAGATGGTCCAGACGCTCAGTTTCTGGTAATAATATATGACCAGGAGGACATGCTGGATCATCAATACCCAATTCACGTCTAATTGCCAATTTTTTTTGCGTTTCTTTCTCATTTTTTTCTTTCAGTGCTTTTCTATCTTTCAGGTATCTATTAAAAATAATAAAGTATTACAGAAATTATAAAAAAAATATTTAGAGATTAATTGTACTTTGGTATCTCTCCAGGTTTATGATGACTTATTATGTTTTCTTTAAGTTTAACTGAAATTGGTTGGTTCTTTTTAGAATTTATGTCATCATGTTGATGTATAGACTTTACATTCTTTTTAGACGTACAATTAGAATATTCTGATTCAGAACTTTCAGTTTGCACAGAAATGGTGTTAACATGTTTTGTTTGAATAATTTTAGCCATATCTGAAGTTTCTGATGTTGGGTATTTGTTACTGTTATCTTTTATTTTATCTTCTATTTCATGTAAATTAACTGTTTGCGTAGCTATAGTAAAAAGTATTGGTTATTATCTTAAAAAAATAGTTAAAAGTTGAATAATAATTGTGGAAAATTTAGTTAATTTTGATTACATTACATTTATGCAAAATAAAAATAACACAAATAAAGCTTAATAAGTAAAAATATTGATATGATGTATAATTTAATTTAAAAATAAATTAATAAATGGAGTTTTAAAAATGTAAAACATAATTTTTATGTTAATAAAGTTAATTTATATAAAAGTGTTTAGTATTATACCATTGTGGAATAACTAATTATATGATTAAGTGTTGTAACTTAAGTACCTTGATCTTTAAAAGCCAAAGAAAATTGTTCGACATTTTTGATTCCTAATTTATTTTGAGTAATCTTAGTTTGAGCTATTGCAGAACGAATTGATCTAATACTGGCATCAATTTTATCTAAATCTATAGATTTGATTATTTTTTTCGAGTTTTCTGGGATGGTTTCTTTATTTGGTCCTTGTCTCAATTTAAAATTCTGAAAATATTTAATATACATAGTATATATTAATAAATAAAATTAAATGATGTATAAAAAAATTTCAAACTTCAAACAAATTTATCATGAATAATATTAATTAAATAGTTAAAAATATTCAAAAGATGTAGTTATTTGATAGTCGAAAGAATTTACAGATAGTAGGTAAATACATAATATAGATATACACATATTTTCTTTTAAAATTTTTTTATTTAATTGATAAGAATTATAGGTTTCTTAGTATTTTCTTTCTATTACTAACTACTTTTATTGTCGTAACTTGTCTGTTACAGTAACTTCAAAATTTGTTAGCAGCAAATTAATATTGGTTTTAAAATATACCTCCTAATATAAGATGACAATGTTTTATTTCTCTTAATTATTTTATTATATAGTAATGTATTCAGTATTTTAAGATATCAGAATTTTTCCAGTGGTTAGCAAGCTATTTATACATATTTGCTTATAACTGTAGAGAAAAATATACTGAATAATATTGATGTTGAAAACATTATTGAAAATAAAAATAATTTATTAGATAAAAAATTATGTACATTATTTTAGAATATAATATAATATTATATTTTTATTAAATTAAAAATATGAGTAATTTTTTTTTTGGTAATAACTAGGGCTCGGATTTTGTAGCAAATGCTTCTTTTGAGGGAAGTGTGATAGAAAGATAATTCTTTTATATAAATACGTTTTGAATCGTTTTGATTTTAATGAAGTGAACTTTTTTTTTTAATTTTTTTCCACAAAATCTGCTTTTTATTGCTTTTCCCCTATTTGGTTATTTTTTCTTGATTTTTATATATTTATCTTGAAAACTTAGCTTATTTCTATGTATATTATACGTCTTGGACTATATTAGTATTACCAGAAATTATAAAACAGTGAAAAAACTAGTAATAAATATATGACTGATAAAATAACTGTCGTTATTGTGCCGATATAGTTTTCAAAAAATAATGGATGGGCAGAACTTCAAAAAGTCAATAGTATTCATAATGGCACTGCACTAAACGTAAATGTGGAACAGTATGATTCAAATGATTTAGTTTATATGAAATATGCACCGATTACATCGGTTGACGTAGAAAGGTCTTTTTCTATATATAAAAATATATTAGCACCCAATAGAATGAGTTTCAATGAAAGTAACTTGACTAAATATGTGGTTGTGAATTCCTTTTTTAATATTTAATTTTATGTGTAATTGAAATTTGCTTTTTTAGAATTAAATTAATAAATGCTTTTTTTGGCTACTTAAAATGCTTTTATAAGGATTTATTTTGCTACAAAATCCGAGCCCTAGTAATAACTAATTCGAGACATGTTTCATGAGATTTCAAAATAAGCATGTATTTTTACCTGACAAAAAAATAAAATATCCAGGATGAAATAAATTTAAAAGTTTTTTTGGACTGAATTTTATTCATAGCCTGTTACTTATACTATTAACTCTATTATCCACATAATATATACCTAAATATACGGTAATTTATTGTTTTTATTAATATTCATCTATACATTAAAAATAAATAATATTAGTCTAGAATAAAAGAAATGTTACTGGTTGTCATGGTTTATAATATTATTGATATGACATCACCCAGATTCAAGAATCAAAAAGACTTCAATCAATTTTTATTTTATAAAAGATAAATACACTTATTTTATTGTTGCCATGATACAAAAGTAAACAAATATATAAATTAAATAGTGCAACATTACTTTGAGTTAGAAAAAGAATGATAAAATAAAAATGTCTGTAATTAATAATATAAACAGGTAAGATATACATTAATTAAAAAAAAATTATCATTTAAAATAGTATGAAATATGAATCATCATTAATGTCAGCATATTAAATTAAATTAAATACTTTTAAAATTTTAATTTATTGAAAAATTAAAGGTTTATTAAAATATATTCAAATATCCATACATTAAATTAATAATTATAAGTTATATTTGTATTTTAATTGATGGTTAAACGTATAATGAATACTTTTTTTTAAGAAGAATTACTAAGGTAAGATAATTATGCGTTATTTCTTGTCAGAATATAGAAATAAAGTATAGTCTCTGACCTACCCCTTTTATCTATTAATTTGTGTCAAATAGTTATATTCTTTTGTAGCATATATTTTTATTGTAAAACTAGTTTACAGATTGTATATTTTATGATGAAAAAAAAATAAAATAAAATAGATACCTTGTCAGTTATTTATGATATTTTAATCTATAAGTTAGTTACGAGTATGTAAAATACTCATAATTCTCTTCAAAATTAAATATAAAAAATCGATAAGATATTACAAACTATGTTTTTACCTCCTAAGTTTGATAATAGGTCTAATACACTAATAACGCAAAATTGGTTCTACTGAACACAAATTTGCTATGTAATATGATTGGCAAAGACAACACAAGTGGATGTAGCATTTTAATATCCATAAATTTAGTATAAATGTTGTAGAGTAAATCAATTATAAATTCAAATATACTAATATTACTTATTAATCTTATGATACTCTATAATATATGTGTTCTGCATATTACCAATTAATAATTATCTAATCTAACCTATTAATACCTACTATAAATAAAGGTACCAATAATTATAAGTTGTATAAAATAATTCTATAATATCTTTATTATAAATTTATCTTTATTGTTTTTAATGATACTTTTTTCATACTTAAAAGTTAAAATTTACCTTGTTGTAATGCTAATATTAAATTCAACACATTTTAATAAGTTTTTTAACACTTAATTAATAGACTAACAGTGTACCTGAATATTAGTGCATGGTAATTTATTTGATGAATTTATATTTTCTTTTGACGATTGAGTACTTTTTGCTAATTTAGTCACATATCTCTTATTCTCTTGAATAAAATTTTTCTTTGGTTTGACTCCACTGGATCCTTAAAAAAAATAAAGAATTAAATCAGTCATAAATCGATTTAAGTATTATAACGATAAATTTTAGTAAAATACTGAAATTTACTGTATTCAATAGGGAAAAAATCTCTGATTGAACACATTGATTTTTCTTCTTATTAATGTAACAACCGTAATTTTATAATTAATAGCCTATCATACAATAATAATTAAGTCTTAATATATTGTTAATTCTGAATATGTATGATCTACTTAAAATCTAAATTATTGTTAAATAATAAATCAATTTTATTATCGATCCGTTAAAAATTAAAATTGACGATGTATACAAATTTAAAAGATGTCGCATTGTCGCTATCTGTGACCTAAATGCGTTATCACTAAAAAATCCCAAAGAGGTTACTTTTACATTTTACAACCGTTTTTTTGAAAATTGTGTTATATAGGTAATATAATTAACAAGACATTTATTTATTAAGTTAGGCGGGTTTTTAAATTTAAAATCAGTTAACGGTAAAATATTGTAATACAAAAACCAAATTGAAAAAATGCCCAACGGTACTTAATAGTTAATTCTTATTAATTGGTAACATTATTAGTATTATTTTGGTAATATACCTACAAATTTAACTGAAATTTTTGTAAAATCGCTTTTAGAATCAAGGCCAAAGTATAATATATTTATAAATTATTATAAATTGTTCTGGAAATCAGTACTGGTTTGTTATCGCCGTGCTAGGCATGTTATCCATTACAAAAAATAGATAAATAGAACACATAAGTGATGATAATTTTTTTTTTATTTGTGGCCGCGGACCACAGGTTAAGAATTGCCGCTGCCTGCTAGAATATAACAATTATTAATTTTAGAACATTATTTAACATAGTAATAGTTGTTATATTAATACATTTAAATAAAAAATAATTACCACGGCAATCACGCGTTTAAATTGTTTAGTGTTTAAAATCAAATAATTTGAGATCATAAACAATAAATAGATAAATGAAGATTAAAAATTGTAATTTATATCTTATATACAAATAAAGTTAATAAATAATAAATACCTAATTATTTTTAGATTATGGAATAAACCGAAAAATTATTATTAATTTTAAATAATATTTTTTTATTTGTGATATTGTTGTAAACATATACCTATAGTTTCTAATAACTATATTACGTATGTACATTATGTAAATATCTATTAATTAATGATGTAATTTATAAGGTGAGAGTGGATTTTGACTTCGAAAAAAATACCATTATCTTTTTTAAAATCTGTTGTTTATTTATATAGGTTTAACTTAGACGACGATGACTACAATTTTATTTATGGTGTTGTAGACGAGTTATGGAAAAATGTATTAAAAGTTGTGTCTCAAAGAACTTTAGATGAGAAAGAAATACATTTTATAAGCCGTTGCAACATTAATGCCATATTTCGATTATTCAAAGTAAAATTAATTATGCGTTTTATAACAAGTTATGTTTGACAAAAATGGTAAGGATATGTTATTACGCGATCTTCCACCATTTTTGTCACTCAGAGTATATATTTTCTTTAATACTACCGTTATTCTTTGAAAAATTTTAGCTTCCGTATCCTCGTGTCGATAATGAAGACGTAATTGCACAGTCACATATATTTTTAGATCCTCCACTTCAAAGTGGAAAAGTAGTCTTTACTTCTACAATAACTAAAGAAGTTAAAAAAAAAAATAAACTAAAAACAAATAATCGAACTAGACAGAATGTCATAAGTACTATGTATTAATTTAAAAATAAATAAACACATTACTTATTTATTTAATTAATTATTCGATTATATAAACGTAATAATTATTACTTTAGGGTGATTTATATATATATATTATATATAGGTAGTTATTTTTAAACAGGTAAATTTTATGTTCTTTTTTTTTGATGGTATATTTGAGGTATAACCATTATACCTACTGTAATGGATTGGATTTTTTTCATTTGTTATGTTATAATTTATTAAATTTTAACTTATAAATTAAAATTGCTATGAGCTGTAAGTGTTGTAACTTATTACAGTTGTCATTTATCTCTCTATTTCAACAAATATTTAAGTACTTAATATGTATTTAGTATAGATTTACGAGAACTATATGATAATAATTTATCATAAACGCCCAATAGTTACTTAAATTAAAAAAATTGAATTATTATATATTTGTGTACTAGATATATTTTATGGTTTTGTATATAAATATACAAATAGTAATATACGTGCATATTGGTTTATTGGTTTAATAAA
This sequence comes from Melanaphis sacchari, assembly GCF_002803265.2. Taxonomy (NCBI): domain Eukaryota; kingdom Metazoa; phylum Arthropoda; class Insecta; order Hemiptera; family Aphididae; genus Melanaphis; species Melanaphis sacchari. The sequence continues at coordinate 276,922 of NW_020270420.1, forward strand.
CCAATTTTTTAGTAAAATGTATTGTTAAGTACTTTTGTAGTTAGAGTACCTAACCTTAAATACCGACTTATTACTTAATATTTTAGTGCTGCCATATTGACGAAATTGTTCTTATTAAATATATATTTATGCAGGTAATCTAAATAATTAAGTAATACTGTATTTATTAGCGTTATTTCTTATTATTTAATTATTTAATAAAATAGAAAATATAAAATTAAGTGAACATAATTTAATATTTTAGTTATTATAATTTTAACTTATAAGTAGACTGTAGATTTATGAAAAATAAACTAAAGTCTTATCAATGGTTATTGATTGACTTAAGGTTTTCCGGTTTTGTATTATATTAAGAATATAATTAATATTTAATTAAATTAAAAGATATTATGTATTCTATTTTATTGTCTCTAGTAGCCAGTAAGTATCTAAATTCTAAATATTTTATAGAAATTAATAAATATTTAAAACATCCAATGGCGTAACTACATGGTTGCATAGGTGTGCATTGCACCGGGGCCCGGGGCCTAGACGGTCCAAAAGGGAGCCCTAGCATTTTAATATTTTGTTAATAAATTTAAACTATTTTATAATAAATAATATACTACGATAAAACCATAAACTTTTATATTACGAAGAGTATAAAAATACATATTATTATGTCATTTATTTAATGTATAAATATAATTTAATTAATTATGATATTTTTTATGAATTATAAATATTATAATACATAATATAATTATACATTTTATATATACGTGTAATTGTCTAATTTTATTCATATAACGATTTTTAGGGGCCATTAAATAATATTGCACACGGGCTAGAATTTTATAGTTACGCCACTGAAAACATCAAAGTATATATACTGATAAAAATAAATAAATCAAAATATTTAACAATAATTGTATTTTTATAAACATACATTATGTAGTTGGTTGGTCTACGACTAAGAAATAATAATGACTACCCACTGAAATTATTATAGAGAACAAACTATATTTTAGTCACACTTTACTGCATAGATTATAAACATATTATATGCATATTAAATATATAGGTAAGTAGTTAGTACAAAAAACACATATAATATATAGTGGAGGCTACGATCTATGAAACATGATGATGTATAATAAATAATTTCCATAGTTTTTAATATATGATGGGTATAAAATAATTCATAGGTGTTTAGATAATATTATGTATCCTTTAACGTAATATTTTATTTAATTATTATAAATTGTGCTATACAAAAATAATTAAACTTATTACTACCATCAGTAGAATTTTACTTTGTTAAATGTTAATTGTTATTACTTATAATTTGTTAACAAATAATAATAATATAATACCTAACAATTTTTAAATGTTAAATTTATGTTTTTATTTGATATAGCCAATTTGATGAAATAAAATGTGATGGTTATAGTTTATCATTGTTTAGAAATTAATTTTATTAGCCATTAGGTAATATTATAGATATATGGCTGTATGAGAATCATTATTATTTTACGTCGGAAGAATTTCTTTACTTTACGATTTTGGATCTACTCATGAAATATGTCACTATTTTAATAGTTTATTGACTATTGATTATTTGGATATTTGGATCCTTGTATCTACTAAAATTTGAAAGAATGAAAAAACGCATTTTTGAAATGTAAAAGTCTCCTTTTATTCTTTTACCCAATCAGCTATAGATTAAAGTATCCTCGATTATGCATTGACGAAGCAGGAAGTTCCTTGTGTGTGCTCAGTGAACGTATATTTTTACGACTTTTTTGTTGTTGCGTACTTCCCCTTAGATTCTACCCCTAATTTACGACAATTTTGTATAATACCCCGAGTTGACATTTACGACCCGCATTTTGCAAGAGGATAGGGGTGCTCCCCAAACATTTTATCGTGTATATTTAAACCCAGATGGTACATTACTGTTAAGCAATAGTGAAAGTTATCAAAAACCTACACTCTTGCTCATTTATCAAGAGTAGAAATTACCACAGTATTGTAGTTAAAGGAATACATTTTTTTCTTACATAAAAAAGTATCGTTGTAGAAATAAAAATATTTAATAAATAATATTATTATTGTTTTTATTTATTCATATTTACCATTTGAATATATTAAATAAGTGGAATACATTCGATTATTTTCGTTATTATTGAGGTTTACTCGTCAGAACTTACAAAATAAAAAATTACAGAGTTTTGACATGATTATAGAAAAACTGTACATTCTCATAAATTATGTGATCGGCAATTAAATTATGGCAACATATGTTGTTTATAACGTTTTTTTATTAAAAATATATAATTTTCTATTATTAAATAGTTATTATGATAATACAATAAATACTTAAAAACTTAAATAATTTAGATCTTAAGTGATGTGTCTGCAGGGACAGGGAAGGGATGTCTCTGTAAAATTTCTCATTTTAAAGATAGATTCACCCAGGGATTTTATTTGATGAATAGAAATAAAGTTGTTATTGGTTACAGAAAATAAAATAACTATTATAATAGGATAAACAGATTTATAATTATTATAGACCTGTATTTAAATCTAAACAAAATTACTCAAATAAATGTGTTAAAAATGTGTGTATTTTACATTTAACGACATTTAAGAACTAAAAAAGGATAATTCCTCGGACATTTAATTTGTCACGGGTAATGCTGCACAGGATCGGCTAATCATTATAATAGCATATATACATATTTTAAATAGCGTATACATATAAGAGAAAGGGGTTGGGTGTCCCAAAATGTCAGGTTTTGTTTTTACTAAAATTCATTATACGAGTAACGAGTATATCTTTAATTTTATTGTTTTAAAATATAATATAATTCTTTCCTTTAACCACAAAAATTTTCTACGCTCATCTTTTTATTTATTTCAGCATATTTTAACATGTTAACTTAGCGTGAATTATAGTAATAAAAGCTGATATGTGTATACATGATGTTGAATAGACATAATGTATTATGTCTTGTGATGTATAGATTGTAATTATAATTTATAGGTAATTGGTAAATAATAAATATATTAATATATATTTTAATATTTATGTTTTATGTACTTTTTTTTAGTTTTTACATCGCCCGTATAAACCAATAAAAGATTGTTTTCTCAATTTAATATTATTTTATTATTTGTTTTTAGTACACTTGGAGTTTAAAAAAATAAATAGATGTTTTATATCTACTTTATATTCAAGTTTAATGTATTGTATTACTATACGATGAAAATAATTTATAAGCTCGACACAATCATTTTTATTTTATACAATTTTTTTTTTGTTTTTAAAGAGTTTAGAAAGAATATGAGTAGATTTTTAATGTAATAAAAAACTGTGTATAATGTACTATACTTATACAATAATATATAATCTTAAAATTGTATCTTTAAAGCGTTACATATTTTATAAATCATACATTTGTATACGATTTAAGAACTATATAGGTAGGACACAAAAACATTCTAATACTTTATACTTATATAGATTTTTATCGAATAATATCATCGCGTCGTCCTGGCGCCAAATCCCGTGGCGCCCAAATCTTCTGTGACCATTTATAAGACGGGTTTCCAATCAAATAAAAAAATAAAAAAAAACACACACGCATATATATATATATATATATATATATATTTATAATAAGTATACATTTTAACAATGAGAAGAAGGCCTTCGATAAAAAATCCGACGTCATTATTTATCGATATAATAATGTATATTATACACACACGTAGTGCATTAAGCCTGCAAAATTGTGTGTGTAGGTATACAGTTTTTCATTTCCTATTCGTTTCGCTTGGAAGCGATAGTATAATGCATTTAACACACATTGGCTCAGCCGTTGTGTCGTCGCGGTGGCTTTAATGCTTTCCCAATTTTACATTCTATGACGCCCTTTGGGTCCAATGGATCGAAAGATCTGAATATTATAGGCTCCCTTCATCTTTTGCGACTATACTCGCGGTTCAGCTGCATCATATCTTACACAAATATACAATAATATACAAATTTTATATTTAATTTCTAGTATATAGTTTAAATATAATATATAGTATTATATAGTAAGTATATTCTTGTAATAAAAAGCACATATATAATAGAATATATATTTTACTATTGTGATAAACTCGATTGCACGCACGCCTGTATCCCCCAATAATGGTTTCCGCTTTCTCAATTCACAATAATAATACGTGTGATAAAACCGCACATAAATAATAAACAAGATGAAATTTCGGTGTACATAATGTGTTTGTTATAGTACACACATTAATATATATTACGCCCCTGTAGTTCTATCGGCGTCATAAATTGTAATTTTACTCCTGTACGTCAACGTCATTGCATTAAACATTTATGATTTCAACTATTTTAAGCACATAGACAAGGGTCGAATTGAATGAATGAAGCCCAAAATGAAATGACAGTTGATCTGACGACCAATAAACAAAGAATATTTTATGAATCACCTACCAGTTACTGACAATATTTACGCGTGCGAACCCCTTATAATATGAGTGCGTCGGCTTGACAACGACATAAAAAACACTGAATAACGAATACTATGAGATATCCTTTACCGAATAAATAGAAAGTATACCTATAACTATATATAGTTACTATAGTACTAATTTAAGTACACCGAATATTCGTCTACCACATCTTTGTCATGAGAATTAGTATTATAAAATAATTCAACCATAAAACTTTTAATATAGTCGAATAGAATTATGCTTAGCGTATCTACAATATAATTGAAACACTTAGTATCCTATAGTTATTCAATTTTATTTATAATTTTGATGTTCATCGAGATATTAAGAAATTCATATACATATGTTATTGTTTTTTTTTTTAATTGCTTAAAATTCAAAAATACAAAGTTTAATTTAGTTTTTTTAAACATTACCATCGACTTTCACAAAAAATATTTTTCTTTATATTTTTCATATATTTCTAATATTTCTATTGTTGAAACAGTTTTCTATTAGTTAAAAAATGGCCGAGCAATAGAATTTTGAATTTTAAATACTATTTGTGTTTGTAACCGTGCATCGATAATAGTTGATCCGAGAGAGATATCATAATAATATCGTTTTTTTTTTTTTTTTTTAATAATATTCTAAATTACCATACTATTTAGTAGCTAAAAACTTATTTTAATAATTTCAAAATTTATTTAACTATTTAAGTATATTTAATTTTTAGAAAAATACCAAATTATTTTAATCTTGTTATTGATTTTTTTTATATATTTTCTATAGCTATTATAGTGGCTATTGAATACTAATAAACTGTTTACAATTTAAAACATATAATATTAACTTATTTTCATGTTCTTAATTATAATAATATAGTATATTCTTATACCTATTACCTAATATAAAGTCAAAAATGGTTATTACAATTTTTTCAAATGATTAGTTTAGTTTAAAATTTATATGAAGTAAAAGTAATAAATATTAACTTTAACTATAATGTAAGCTATACCTACTAATGATTTTTATGAAGATGCATTATCATATAGTATTATAAATATTATAATATTATATATTCTGTGATTCTTTCAGAATTGTTAAAGTGACTAAACCGAGGAATCGGTAGGTATAGCTACACATTTTTCTACTCGTGAAGAAAATATACTTAATTATATTTTAATTTCACATTGAACTTTATCTTTTTATTTATTTATATATGTAGGTACCTGTATTAAGTCGATATTTGACAGTTCAGCCTGTATGTTACGGAATATCCTGTACAAAAATCAGTAAAACCTTTTTAATTTTTAGACGTCATACAATATTCGACTATAGAGATTGAAGTAATAATATTATACATCATATTTATTTTATAAATACAACGATGGATATATATACACATCCATAACTATAATTGCATAAAATCCATTTATTATAATTGTACTAACAGCTGAAATATTATTAATTTTGATCCCTCGCTCTCGTTGTTGTCCGTTACTGTTTTCGGTTTTGATAAATCATAAAATATATAATATTATTATTATACATTATAATCATTACACTTGGGCAGTGGAGCGAGTTGAATGCTAATATCGATACCGATTGACAGCAGTAATAATAATATAAAATTTTTTTCGTAATTATTTCGAGGGAGCCGGTACGATGTCGGCGTTCAGATCAGAGAGCGCGCGTAGCATGGGACCCTGGTGCACGACCGGTCGACTTAACCCACAGTGTAAACCTCACGGCCGGTTAATCGGGTCGGCACACTTAGGCCGCCAATCGGGTGCCGACCCCGAGACGGATTAACACGGTCACCTCGGAGTGTACGGTGAAATTGACCGATATCTAACAGGGTCCCATGTACGGTTGCCGCCGTGCCGTGCTGGATAAGTAGTGATACGTCGACTGTGTTTAACTGCACACGACCAGCGCTGTAGCCGTCGCTCTCGCTGATCGAAATACGTCAAAATAATTTAATAATAATCATTTCGTAGACATTAGACATCATTAATTCATAGACGAGTAATTATTATCTTTATATTGTTATCTTTTAATTTTTATTGCTCTTATTGTCTAGGTACGTATGTTCGTATTAGACACCTGCTTTGTACGATTGCGTGAGAGAATAAAATAATAAACACCGATGCCTCGGAAACTCTCAATAGCTATGTACAGCACATCGTACACGGGTCACGAGTACACGAAAACAGTGTTTTATTATAATTAATAAAAATATCATTATGTATACGATACTAGAGAAAAAAAAATGACAATATTTAAACAGAAAATAGAATCACGTTTTAATACGCATCGTATGTGCGTTTTTATTTATTGTACGCCCCACAAATAGAATTATATTATTTTTAATGTAGAACATTATTTAGGTACCTACGCGTGTTTTTTAGCGATTACCTACGGTAAAAATCATTTATGGTTGCTTCATGAAATTGTGATTTAGCGGGGGGGGGGGGGGGGGGAGAGAAGAGTGTCATGTGAATTTCAAAACTAGGCTGAAATGTTCATGAGAATTGCGTGCTTTAATTTTCGCAAAAAAAAAAAAAAATGTCAAAAAAATTAATTTTTAAAATTGGTATGGGGACTAGAGAGATTGTTGCTGGCCGTTTCATTTTAGGTATATGCCATTTTACAGGGAGAGGATTGTCACATGAGTTTCTGATTAAACTTGCATGTTTAGGGCATGGCGTAAATTATAATCGTAAAAAAAAATAATTAATAACTACACTAATAATATAAGGCTCGAATTAAGGCCTTGTGTAAAGTAATAGGTAGGTCGTTTAAAAAAAAAATAATATAATTAAGGGGATATAACTCCTAACCTCCCTCCTACTAAGCATGCCACTGGTCGTAAAAAGCGTGTACAATATGTTTTTTTAATTCTAGAACCTATTACACCTTGCACGCTTTTTACCTAAGCACATAATATTATACATTAAAAATTAATATGACATAATAGATACCATTAATTATAAATAGTTAAAAATAGTAATAAAAATACATCTAACCATAAGCCTTATAGTATCATAAACGACGTGTCTTTCCCGACTTGAATGGTTCGCGAACTTCGTAGAATGGAGTAGAATGGTAGACTTAAGTTTTCGGTGACTATTAATATAGCAAATCATATTTTTACGACTAATCTCTGCTATATATCTACTGCTGAAGATCTCACTACGAGCCAAATCAACCTATTGGTAGTGATTTCTGATGATCACACACAATCCCCTATCATTTTATTTATAAAAAATATATCAAAAACTTGAAATATCTACCAAAAAATGCAAGATGTTAAGACTTTTACTCACTTTTCAATCGAGCGCTAGATGTTTCATACAAATTGATAAAACGTTAAAATTATAAAAATATTACATTTATAATTAGAAGGCTCTTCTATATATTTTATCAATTTTTCTTAGTTTAGACAAAGAGTAGAAAACTGATTAACGCTGTTCACAAATAATTATAAAAATAATTGTAAACGAATTGTAATATATTGTTGCAAACTGCAGTGACATAATTGTGGTGAAGTGGTAAGAGGGTACTCTAGAAAATTTATTATTTTACTTCCCCTAGGTATGTTAACAATAAAAATATTTAAATCTTTTAAAATAAAGAATCAATGCAATACATTTAACATAAATTTATAGATTATATTAAGATAAAAATATTTTTTTCCTTAAATTATTACAAATAAGTATAGTAATTTTATTTCACGTCTCTCCTATTGTACAATAAATCAAATCAGTTCTAAAAATAGCCCAATAATATTATTGTATAAATTATGATTATAGAATTATCATCAATTTTTTTTTAAGTATGTTATATCACCTTTTAGATTCTATAAACTGACACCTCACCTTCATCGGGTATCTTTTATGTAGTATGAGGCACATTCATAACCACTAGGTGGCAATGTAGCATTAATTTTTTACTATGTGCAGCCACCTATTTTATATGTTAAAATATGTTTTATTTTTTTTTTATTAAATAATATTTACTTTGAAAATAATTTTATTATAAAAAATACAAAAAACATTGTACAGCGATGGCATATTTAGACAAAACGTCATTAGTTAAAACATTTTAGAAACTGAATAAATTTTAAAAAATCTTAAAAATTTTAATTTTGTTTTAACGTTAGTAATTGTAAGCGCTATACTATAAGAAAAGAAGATTCGGTGTCTCGCAATTGTTATAACAAAGTGATGTTGATCCTCATATAGCATTATAGCTACAGGACTTCTATAAACATTAACAAGTGAATTAAAAATTATCGGTGAAAATTTTTTAGAATATTTTTCAGAAGTTATAAATCTTTTAAGAAAATAGGGCATTGCACCAACGTTTAAAAATCAAAGATATGAAAAAAAAATTTTTTTGATGAGATTTGTGAAGACCAAAGGTTAAAATCGTCTAAAAAAGAAATTTAAATTTAAATATTTAATAGAACATTTGATTGTAGTATTACCAAAATGAACGGAGATTTCAAAGTTTTGATTACGTATCTCACTTCTTTAAATGCGTATAACCGATTTCATTAATTAAATTGAACTATTGAACTATGAAGAATTAGGTATGCAAGTTAGCAGAAACACTATAAAAAAAGCATAACCAAGATATTTCTCTAGATTTTGTTCATCTGATACTATCTTTTTGATCATTTTTTTAAGACATAATTATGTAATATCGATTAAATTAAAGTCAATAAAAGAAATTGCAGAAATTTTATTTATTTGACATGCGCGCTCCTCTTACAACAACATACTCTGATGTATGCATTGATTTTATTTTATATTGATGTTACCTATAATTGTTGCAGCAGCAGAGCGATCGTTCTCAAAATTAAAAATAATAAAAAAATTATTTACAAAGTACAATGTCAGATGAACGGCCGAGTGGTTTATTAATTATTTCCATCGACAATAAGTGGGCACAACAATTAAATTTAGATGAAGTCATTGACAAATTTGCTCAAGTGCAGTGACGGATCCAGAAATTTATCAAGGAGGGGGGGGGGGGTAATAAATCGTCATGCCAAGCCCCGATTGACAGACGACAGTTTGACAGTTTATCGTAATTATTCTTTTGGGTAGTGGGTAACCTAAGCTCAAGGAAGAGTATTTACCTTATAACCTCCCCTTGGATCCAACACTGTTTAAGTGAAGACTAGGAAAGTTAATTTTTAATTATAGGTATATTTATTTATATACGTATAATAATTATTTATTTATATTTTAATGTCATTGTTTTTATAAATTTATAAGCAGTAAAATAATACAGGTTATTAAAAATGTTATTACATAATATGCATTTTTTTTTACCTCATAGAATCACTGTTTAATTTTCTTGTTAAAGAGGGCCTCCGACTTTTATAGGCTCCAGGGCCACTAAGTTTCACACTACGCCACTAGATATCATATTGTCCAGGTTTAGTGAATAGTGATAATTAATCAAACAGACGGAAAATGCCATTATATATATTAATCAAAAAACTACACTGTCAACATTCTACACTTCTACGTCACTATGTCATTTGAATAATATATTGCGATTGATCATAAAGTGATAAGTACATTAAATTTGTACAAGAGTGCGACCAGTAACTGTTCGTGCGACTATTATGTCAATATAATAATATATAACATTATTGTCATTATTGTATATGTTTTTTAAATAACCCTCGGTAACAATAGCCATTTGGATAGATTAACAAATTATGTATGTTATTGAATAAATAAGGATTACACAAAAATGGATTAACGATTAACAAATACGACTATAAATAAATGAATAGCATTATAATACCTGTATAGAAATTAGACGTATTGGTTATTGGTCAGCTATATATATCGCTTCTATTTACGGCCGTTCGTCAGGTTTAATGTACTATTATTGATATTTTTATATCAACATAATTATAAATAACAGCAGCGTCCTTTGATTAAAAAAAATTTAATTAGCGCAACCTAAATAATGATTGCTCATTGACGAGTGCCCTAACATTCCCAAAGTCTAATGGTAGTAGTTGCACAGAAATTTATGCAGGTTATAAATTTAGCGATACACTTGTCTATATTTAAATTTAAATTATTTGTTTTACATCAATCATAAATATTATTTAAATCAGCTTGCAATGCTACTGTGTTATTCAAATTTGGTATTTCTTTAAAATTTTTATATTATCTGCAAATAATATAATATATTCAAATAATTTATCATTTTTAGTTTCGATATATTATTAATATAATTATATTTATATCATCATGATAATACAATTAATTAGAATAATACTGAATTGTACATAGTTATAGAAATTATTGTTAAAACTAATAATCTTTGTTGTTGATGTTTTTTAAAAATTAATTAATTATAGTGATCACAGATACATTATAGTATACCTACATAATATAATGCTGGCGGCTAGATGGATAAGTTGTACATAGTACTTAGTAGTGATACAATGTCAAAATGTTATCGAATATCACCATTATCATCGACGGACAACGCATCTATAGGCTTCACCTAATTATTTATAATTAAAAACATTTATTTTCTAATTTAACATTTTTAATTACTTAGGTAATGAATTTTTACAATAGAAAATAATTTAGATGTGCTTTGACAATAATAAAACACGTTATCAGGGAACGGGGATGTATTATTAAAATAAAAAGCATAATTAGGTAAAATACCTATAGAAAAGTATTCGGACTATATTATGATATAATCTACCAGCAACTATATAGTACCACTACCGTTACTACTTCCCGGATCATATTATTATACATACACTGAGAATATATTAAAATAGCTACATGTTTGTGTATATGTATATTATAAATTCGTATATTTATTCAATTATTCATTATTTCAATCGTTGACGCATGAATTGCGTACGGCCACGGATGAAGACTTTTTAATGTACGCGTACCGTGAATATTAAATAATATATTAAACATCATCAGTTGCCACATCGGTATTGATGTATTATTGTAATCGAGTTGCGGCGAACAATCTGTTGTTCGTCCGGACGCCGGATATTACACACATAATATATATGGTGTTATTTGGAATAATTGTCACAACATAATGTATTTATACTTTGTACTAATTTACATGTACCGTATGGGTATTAATATAAACTATAATTATATGAACCAGAGTCTATTTTTACGAATAAGTTAATGTGCATAAAAATACCATTATTTTTATTTTATTTTAATAAAATACAAGCCTTAAAAACATATTAAAAATAGTGTGTTTTATAAACAGATTGTGATTCAAATTGACATAATATTCAAAAAATTCTTATTAAAATAAATAAATATAATGCAATAATAATAAAGAAATAATCATAATTATTTAGTAGGGGTGAGGGGTAGTAGGTTTGAGTGTATTAGAGAAATTAATAGGATAAGATGTTTTTTTTTACTCTGTATAGTCTTTATTGTAAAAGTACTACTCAGTTGTATATACAAAACAGCTTTAGGAAGTGGTTTTATACTTTTAGAGTAAAATCCGTATCATGAAAATTATGGAGAACTAAATTTTGGAGATAAAATTATTAGGATTTTGTATTATTCTAAGTATCTAAGTATACAGTTTATAATTTTAAATCTCTTGTTTTAATTTTTTGAATAACTATATGACTTATCGGAAATTAATATTTCAGAAAACGTCGACATAGTTTTTTCCTGACTATTATTATCTTGATAATTTTCATAGTAGGTGTATGTTTTTAATCTAAAATCACTTTCTAATGTTTTTAGATTTTACTTGGTCATTTTTTTATCGTTGAAGATTGATAGATACCTATGAGTAGAAATGCGAGCTTGAATTTTACAGAGGTCATTTTTACCGGATACATTTTTGTACCGTTATTTAATGCTTTAAAATCGAGTGACCTCTTATTTTAAATGTTTTTACAAGCATAATAACTATAATTTAGGTACCACCTGACTACCAAGGAATATACTGTTTTAGTAATTTTTAAAATTATACATTAGGTACAGCGATTTTGTATTAAATTTTGTAGATGACTGCTCGAATGAGTTGTTTAGAATTTTGAACTGTAGTCCATAGTCCTTAGGTAATCTTATTTTATTGTTAATATTTTTTTTACCATTGTTTACAGCATGCACACGAGTTGCTGTAATATTTGCATAGTACCAACTTCCATTGTTACAGTTCGTGTTGCGGGAAAAAAAATGCTCTAAGACTTTATACATATACCTATTCTTACCAACAGAATAAACAATCGTAATAACATGTTCCTGCTATGTAATAGCTATACAATTGATTATACAATATAATAATAAATTACTTATTGTCCGGTTTTTTTGGTGGTACTGAATATGAGGATAAATATTGATACCTAATTGACGATAAGATACTATACACTATATATATGATATAAAGGTAAAATATTAATAAAATAGGAATTTATTTTATTTGTCATTGACGTGCATTGATTTACAACATTTTCGAACTTACGTATAAAGTAAATTACTATTAATACTTATTAGATTTAACGAATCACCATACTGCTATGTTTATTTTATTAAAAAGAAAAATTATAAAAATAATAAAACTATTAGAAATAAGTAATAACTTAATAATATTGTAGTAAAACAACTTTTTTTAAATACCTATAATATTAAAAACTATAACAGTTAGAAAACAAATTAAAATATTAAAAAAAACAATTAAAACATCATAAAGAATATACAGGTACTTGACTACTATTTATAATCAATGCCTATATTATCATCCCTATAGATTTCATACCTAACGACTGGCTAACGTGCCCACGTCTTCAATAATTATTTTCAAGATATAAAAACTAAAAAAAGTAACGATAGATGGCGGCACATAGATCAAAATAGCATTCAAAACTATTAATGTTGTAAAGACTAATTTTATTATTAGTCAAATTTCATAATATTTTTTTAAATGGGCTGTATTTGTTAGATTGCATTTAGTTTGATCATAATTTCACTAAATCAATGTAAAAATAATAAAAATATTAATGAATTATCATATTTAGGCAGTTGCTCTCTTGTGTTATTACTTACTCATTCGATGTTTAATTTAAAACTTTTATTTAAATTTGTTTATATTATTTTAATTATACTTGAATTTATTATAGTAACTTGAATATTAAGATATTGTTTGAATTTATTACTGCTAACTTAATCTCTAAATCAGCTTTTAATTTTCATAAATTAAAAACCTCGTTTTTTCTTTTTCATATCTGTATACTGCATATAATTATACTATAGATTCCTTTTAATAATTTCTATTATCCAATTGTCAATGTATTCATTTATTATTGTATTAACAATTGGCATACTAAATATTGTGTAAAATTTAGTTACATTCGAATAACTCGATTAAGGGTAGAACTAATGGAACATGATATGTACGTAATATTATACATCCACATGCAATACTTTTTGCAATTTATAAATCGAGTCACCTTACAATGTGCAATGCACACGTGCCAGTGTGGCACAACCTAATTGGATTTTGTTATTGTATGCACAATATCATTAATTATTACCTATATCATAAGTATTATATGTTTATATATGTATATATTAGTAAAATTGTAGGTATATATTAAGACAGTTTTAACTCATAATAAATAATATGGTTTCTTTGTACACGTGCATACAAAATAATATTGTTTACTTATATGTGTATTAGTTGCCACTCCTTTATTAAAGTATATTATTATAACGTTTTAAAATATCCATATATGTGTTTATCTAATGAGTTTGTGTGTGTGAGGTTATGGTAACAACTACGACAAAAAAATTAATTAAAGTAAGTATAGTATAGTAAACAGTATATCTATGTAGTCCTTAACAAAACTCTCATAATAATAATAATTTATCAAAACATTTTATAAAATATTTTTAAATTTAGAGCGGAGCTAGAATGTATTGATTTTACAATAATGTGTGCTTTTTTTATTTTTGTGTTAGAAAAAACTTTTTATAATAGAAAAAATTCTTCAATTTTAAACTTTTAAGGTGGTTTCTAATAGAAAATTAGATTTAGTTTGAACTTTGGGGGGATCAAAAGTAAATAATTTCTAATACTTTTGCACTAATTCACTTAGAATCGTTTGTCGTGTATAAATGTACTAGTTCAGATTTAACTTATTCATTAAAGTGACTCAATAAATTATGAAATAATATTTACTGTACAATAGAGAAGTAACCTGCTTGCCTATTTTTTTTTAAATAAATTTTAATACATTTGTTTTTAAGTCTAAAAAGGTCTTTTAAATGTAATACAATGTCCATTTGAATATGTTGTTTTTTAATAATTAAAAAGTATAAAACTTTTTCTGTAAGCGTTTGAAATTTAAATTTTGACGAAATTTCTCAAAATTATGAAAATGTGCTGATCATTCTGTAGTTGAAAATTCATATAATTTTAAATTTAATCCAACAATTTTTCTTAGTGGAGTTTATGTAGGTACCTATACATTTGAAATTCATATTTGATATTTAGTTGAAAATAGTAACGATTTTATTATTCTATTAAAAATGAATTCTAAATACTTGGGACTTGTCATTTCGTAAAATTATTATTGTTAAATAGTGAATTAATTTTCAAAATATTTATTTTAATTTTAAGCTATTTACAAATTAAAATGCAATCTTATTCATACTGTTTTATAGTATCTACTTTATATCATTAACATATTAGGTTATATTTTCATAGGTAATATACTAATATATGTCAATCAATCAATTATGTGGTATAATATTTTAATTAAAATACGATTGTAGTCGATTATGCGGACAACAAAGCCATCATATCAGTAGATAAAACTCTTTTTATTGCCTCTATGAATCTTCATATTCGTTTTAACTTAATATTTAAATGATACAAAAAATGGCTAATTAAATGAAATTCAAATTAATAAGTACATAAAATATTCATGCTTTGTCACTCTTTTTATACTAATGTATATTTTTATAGGATTCCTATTTCTACATCTAATGTAGTTAAAATAGTTAAATACTTAAAGACATTTTAATGAAGACTGTGGTAGATAAAGCCGCACACTTCCATAAGAATATTCACAATCATCTTCAAAACCCACCAAAACGCATTCATAAAAAACCTTTCCACGTTCCACATATACCACACCTGGCAATCTAAGGAATCATTTAAAAAGGATCTGTTGCCGGGATTTGTTCCAAAATTAAAAATTTAAATTTAAAAAAGTAACAAAAAATAAATAAATATAAAAACTTATAATTAAAACAACTTCTATAGTCAAGTGTCACTAAGGAGTGGTTGCTTACCCTAAATAAGCGTGTAAATCTTTCTTTTTTTTTTTATCATCACTTATAGTACAGAATGTTTAAAGATTAATATAAAATATATATAAAGGAATAATAATAATAATAATTTTATATAATATACTATATTTATGTGATTTTTTGGTAACTATTGTTAGTTCAACATGACTCCTAGACCATTGTCTACTAATAGAAAAATTTCAAAAATTAATTTATAATTGTACATTGTACATACCAAGTATAAATAAATTGAAAAATATTCTTAATTATAAAGACCAATTTTTGACACACATAATAGTCTCTGTTTAGAATTGTTTTTCGTATGGTATGGTTTATTATTGAATTACAATTTAATACGTTCATCACAGAAATTTACTTGATGAATGAAGTAACCTCGAATCCTAATGTACAGTAAAGCTACTTCTTTGGTTTTAAATTCTGAGCAAAGCTATTGATTTTACAATGATGTTTATTTCTTTGTCGTACCTTTCATCACTTTTTGACTTTCCTACTTCTACGAAATATGGAAATATCTTTGTTGGTAGAAAAACAAATTTAGGGGAGTTGATAATTTGCATCAAAATAAAGATATGTAATTTGCACCACTGCAGGTAGCCGAAAGTAGTGTTTGTTGCACCAAAATAAGGGCATATAATTTGCACCACCGTAGGTAGTGAAAAATAGTGTTTGAAATTTGCTCCAAAATGAATATATATTAGTAAAGTTATGGGTACTATTGAATATTCACACTATCGAATAGTAATTTAACTCAACAGACCCGAATGTAATTTTTGGGAATTTCTTACTACCCGCAACCTTATTTGGTAATCAAATCAAAGTTTAACCTCATAATCACGTTACATAGCGCTTATACTATTTTTTTTAACTGACTAACTTTTTTTATGATAAAAAGACTTTTTATTTGTAGTACAAAATTCATAAAAATACATAATAAATTATATTTTTGCCTAAAATAATATAATAAGTAATAACTATAATATTATATATTATGTTTGTCATGTATTATTATTAATATTTATATCTAAAGTATAGATTTTAAGTCAATAGGTACTGACGTAGAACGGTGTAAATACTTAATAAGCGAGTGAAATAACCACTCAGTGTCTAAAAATGGAATATTCAATATCTTTAGCTTTTCTTATCTTTATATATTATTAAACTCAATTGTAGAAACTTGTACGATTATTCTTTTGATAGTACCTATCTTAAAATAATCGATTTTGATTTTGGTGCTAATTACATTTCCTATTTCTTACTACCTGACAGTGCAAATTACATACCTTTATTTTGGTGCAAATTAAAAAAGTAATTTAAAAATGTTGGTGCAAATTACACATATAAATATTTAGGATAAATTTTGGTGCAAATTGACTACGTCCAAATTTAGTTGTTATTTTCGGGGATTAAAAGAAAACAAACTTATTGTATTTATTTTAAAAATGTTGGAAAAAGTGAAGAAAGTAGTTGACTGCTCTGTTATACAGTAGAAGTCCAATGTACTTTGTAATTGAGTGATTTTTTGTGTTAAATTTCAATTCAAAGATAAATCAATGTATACGAAAAACGATTTTGAATAAAGACAATTTGTCAGCCTATAGTACTACCTAACTAAGTAAACATTATTTTATTATATAGTATATTGAAAATAATAAAATTGTAGATTTTAGTTTTTCTAAAACCAATGAATTTTTTAAGAAATGTTATTACATATTTCAGTTTTACAGTTTAATTGTATCTAGGTATCTGTGCAAATTGTAATTTGTAGCCATTTAAAATATGTACCTATATCTAAATTTGTATTTTTTATTGTAATTTTATAATATTAAACTTTTTAAACTTTTTTTTGAGAAGATTATTACTCATTTAGTATTTAACTTACTTGTTTTTTCTTTTAGCATTTATAGATATACTATTAAAACAGTATAAATAATAAATACAATTTATTTAAAAAAAATAATCTATTTCATCAATATTAATGAATAAATACTATAAAAACAAAAGTTAGTATTTAATATAAATAAAAAATACATACTTACCAAATAAATTGACAATATTATATAAATATTTAATTTAGTTGTTATTTATTTATGTATTTACAAAGATTTAAAAAGTTAATGCAGTGTGAATTGTTGATTGATGTGACAACAATAACAAGATACAGGTATATATTTCTTATGCATATTTAAAGTAATTTTTTATTTCTATAAATCAATAATTATAATAGATTGCAATGCTCATTTATTTTGTATTTGGATATTTTTACTTCAATTAGTAGAAAGTATTTATAGCTGAAGGTAGGTACGTCGAGAAAGATGACGCTTAAATACAAAAGCATTGTGATTTTCTGCCTTATCATTTATTTATAGGACGTTATAAATTGTAATATTATATTCCTAATTTTTATGAAAACATTATTGTGAACAACCATTAAACATTTGTCGACCGAGTTCTCCTTTAGTTTTCTCATTTCCTCGTTTGCGACGAATCAAAACGTCGACGATAAATAATTTACACATTGCAGTGCTTCATAGCGTTACGTATACGCACGGTTTTGTCGAAACCATTATGTTTTGTGCGTCTAGAACGGTTTATTCGTTTTGTCTATATCTATCATTTTCGTGTGATCTTACCCGTCTATTTTGTCTCACCTCATGACCCCTAAAACAAAAACAAAAAAATAACAATAAAACAATACGCACAGCGGTCGTTACGGTTTAACGGGTCACATCGTGTGGCGCAGCGCAGCGCTGTTGACACGACGTGCAAAACAAAAAAAAAAGCGTTCGCGTAGAAGTACTTACGTAGTATCCGAGTTAAAGTTGGTCGCGCGCGCGTAGGTACCAGACAAACGCGTGCGCACGCGCTCGCCGTAAACCGACCTTGGCCGTCGGATCCAATGTCAAGGCTGCACTCCGCCTCCACCCCGCAGACCGACGCCGGGCGGATAGGCAGCGGCCCGTGTATTATAATACTCCTTGTCACGGATCGATCAACGCACGAATTTTGTTCCTCCGCCGCCGCACGTTGACCGACCATGTGCGGTGTGTGTGTGTGTGTGTGTGTTTAGCAAGTGAATAAAACAGAGACATTGTGTACAGCATGTACACACACACACAAGCGCAGACGGACAAAGGAGACTAGGCGTGTGCGTGTGCGAGTACGAGTGAGAGAGAACGATCGAACGATGGCGACTGGTCGGGTGAGGACGAGTGAGACGGTGCATTGGACGTGGGAAGTGTCGAGGGACCGGTCAGACTGAATACAATGGCACAACATTAGTTTGTGATTATAATGAGTGTTGTGGTGGATATCTACAGGAGAGGAGAGAGAGAGAGAGAGAGAGAGAGAGAGAGAGTGAGAGAGAAAATAAACGGGTGGCGTACACACGGTTCATTAATACGCGCGTTGTACTATATTTTAAATTATTATACATTATATTATTACTGTATAATTATTGTTAATGTACGGGGCCGTACGGGCGTTCTTGCAGACGGCGGTAGAAAGACAATACGTTTTTTAGACTTTCGATCACTCCGAAGGTTTTGAGAACGCGCGAGTCCTACCAGTTCCGCGGGATCGTAACCAGCTACGATAATAATAACTGTCGGTGTAACATTGGAGAGTAAAATTATTTTTCCACTTCCACGTACGAGTGTTAATAAACATAGATCCGTCCGCAAGCATGCTGTATAAAAATGACTTCAGATTATTTCCTCCAGTTTGTTCGACGCCCGGTAAACTATATCGGTTGTAGATTATCATTTTGTACGATGTTAGTATACATACAAACCATTTTCTTGTATTATACCATGATATAGAATTCGATAATATTATGAATAACAGTACATATTTTAATAATTTTATTCTTTAAAAAAAAAAAAAAAAAATAACTGAGTAATACTTATTATGTAATATTTTGAGATAAACCCTTTTAATAAACATTTCAAATGTTTAAGTACGTGTACATATAAATATATAATAAAGTGATTAAACAAGATATAAAATTGAACTTATTATGAATATAATAATACCATTTTAATAGTATTAATTTTTAATAATCTTTTCTTTTGTGTTTCATTATTTTGCAATTATTTACGAATAACCGATTTCCTATGTTATATCTATACATAAGTTTATAAGCATAAATAAATAATAATTGTGGTTGGATTAAAATTATTTTAAATTTAATTTACATCGAGCTATAATACTCGTATTATAATATAGGTATTGTTAGTTATTATATATTTTCTTTATACATTTAATACATATATTATATATCGGCTACATTTGCATAGATTATAAAAGTGATTGATAAGTGCCTTATCAATTAATACAGTATTTATTTATTTATTATTTGTCAAAAATTACAGCACTTTTAAAAATGTTATCGCCATAAAAATATCCATCCAGAGCAAATGTCCATTTTGACCTCTCCTTTACTGTGCTCCTGATTGTAACTATACGAGCATAACGTTATAACACTGCACAACATAAGATTTCCATCAATGGCTTTTAAAATTTCAACAGTTATTAAATATACTCGTAAAAGTATCGATTTTCTTGCTTTTTTTCTACGCAATTATTGATATTTAAAAATATTTTATCATTTTTATAAATATTTAGTTATTTGATTATAGCAACAACAGAATTTACTTCTTTATAGTATAATCTTATAGCCATTTGATTGGTGATCGATGTTGAACTATACCTGTGTGAACTATAGAACGCGCATTCAAAAATATATTTATTTTTTAAGTCAATTTCAAGTGTTTTAAGCTTAATAAGGATTAATTTTTCTATATATTAATTTTTACAAATAGATAAAATTAGTAGTGGATTTAATAATAAACAATTAGTTTATTAACAATTCACCAAAGTAATTTGTTTTTAATTTTTCAACGTTAATTACTTTCTTTTTAAACAATTTTTCACGTACTCACGCTGATGTACTTGATTTGGAAGTAATACCTTATATAGTTCTGTAATAATTATTATCTAAAATTGTTTACGTGTATATTTACAATAAAATTAGTATTATTATTTATATTTGTATAATTGTATACAGTAAATACAAGCACAGCTATTATTTTTTTTTTTACTACAACTTTCTCGGAACAATAACCGTAGTACATTTTTTCTTTATAATGGGAATTGTATATTATTGCACGTTAGTAGGTATGTTACACATAATAATATATTATCAAAATATCTACTCTTATTACACCTTGATATCAGTTCTCACTTGTTTTGTATGTCCAAAATAAAAATAAAATATCAAAAATTCGAGTCAAGATAATATGTCTATTTTTAAATTACAAATTAGATATCTTTTTCAGGCATATATACAATATGATATTAATGGTGGTAGTTGAATACTAACAATATGTTGATTAGTATAACTGTATAAACTCATGGAAATTATTACTATATACTATATAGTATTTAAATTTTAAATTTTGAATTAAAATACGTATATATTACTGCAATAAGTTTCCACCGGAAAGAAATAAAAGATGGTATGTATACACTATACCTACACCCATATTTTGGGGAAATAAAACGTACCCTACTTTGATATGCACCAAACAAATGAATATTGGGAATTCAGTAATGAAACAAACGTTTGTTTTTCCGACTTGGTTCGATGGTTACAGACATTATAAAACCCTGACCGGAACTACGGTCTGTAGATTTTTTTTGTCTTTGAATAAGAATAAAGATAAATCCCTTTGTATAATGGTTACGTAGTTTTAAATCAATTTTGTGTTATTATTACATGTAGGAATCTAGATAGTCTTTTATTTTCAAAAAATAAGTACACAGTGAAAATTCCGCTTGTATTATACTCAACAGAAAACTTGTACAACATAGCTTATAAAAAAATTGAATTGTAAAGATAATAAAATTACTTAGATCACTTAGGTAATTATGATTTACTGTTTTAAACATCATTAAATTTTATCTATTATTCACTATAAAATAAATACATTTAAATTATTTATTAAACAAATTTTTTTTTTATCCAAAACTTTTTGCGTATAAAGCCCCGGGCTTTCTTATTTTTTTTTTTAGATAATTTTGAAAATTACTGGAATTTTTTTACTTTTGATTCTTCAAAGTACTAATTAGATCTATTTTGCCTCCTTTAAAGTTAAAAATCTAAGGATTGTTGTAGGTTATAGGTGACGTCAAATATACATAAAAAAAAACACGCATTGTAAAACCAATACATTCATTTTGTTCCGCTCAAATTCTAAAATAAATATGTAAATATATATTCTATGATATTAAATTTTGCAGATTTAATCAATTTAAATTAAATTTTACGTCATTTTTCAATAATTTTTAATAAAATACAGTATAAAAATTAAAAATGTAACTTGTGTATATTACTTAAATAATAAATTAGTAAAGTTACATTTTTTATATTTTTAATACAAATACGCAGTATGAAATTATGATATAATAAAATTTTAATTATATACCTACTGTTAAAAACTGATTACATTTAATATCTTAGCTTTTAAGCTTTTGATTCAAGTGTTTTGTATTATATTGATCGTGAATGGTTTTTTGTTACTTATCTGCAACTAAATACGCGTTAATGTGGATTTTGAAATACTTAAATACATACAACTTTTTGACCTGATTACACATGATATTATACTGAAAATGGTTTCATTTATTATTTTCTTTATTTCATTTCTCACGGTGGATAAATAGTAATGTCGTCACTATTGAAATATTAAATAGGTTCGATTCATTCCAACTAAACATTTTCTTAAAGTTATTTACATGACTACAATATGTTTACATGCCTATGAATATTGTCAGTCATTAGAGGGTCATAATTGATAACGAATAAAAGAGTACTCTGCATTTATTAGTTGGTGTAAAATACAAATATTGCAAATTAGTCATAGAAATTAGAAAAAATATCTACACTTTTCATAATATTATTTACTACGAAGTAGATTTAATATAGAATAGAAATTATTACTTTAGCTTTTTAACAAAAAATTTAAATATTCTTTGATTTCTATAATTTATTATAGTATGTAATAATATTACGGTATATGATGCAGTATTATATATTAAATATTTACTTTAATATTATCATCGAGTTTTCGAATATTGATAGTAGTTTTTTACATGGTTCAAAGAATTTCTATGATGAATATTGTTAAATTTATTAAAAAAACCACTTTTTTTTTAATAATTAGGTATTTAATAATTAGTAGTAACTAAACAATAGCTTTATAACAAATTATAGTTATATGTAAATCTACCATACGAAATTGTGTGGAAGTATTAGAATAAATATAAATGTACATTATAGTTTATAGATCAAATTTGTATAACGTATACACTATACAGTCTACACAATAAACTATGTAATATAGTCCATCCGGTCGAGAACTTGTAATTTTATGTGTCCTCTCGGCCATTCCTCTTTTCTGCTACCATACTCGTTAATGTTAATAAAAATAAACAAAATGGACTTTTTGATGAGACTATTGACACATCGTTTTATTGTTCTTAATAATAATGGGTTTTATTATAGGCTACTGACGTTGTTTATTACAATATAATATTAATTGTTGCAATTAAGATACTAAAACTGATGTTGGTAACAAACAAAATAGCTATTTTTTGTATTTTTTGTAGCTGAACATTATATTTTATCATGATTGATTATGGTATTAGATTTAAAATTATATTTTAAAACTATCAAATTGATAATAGGTGGAATTTTAAATCGTAACACTATATTTTGTTTACATTTATCGGTGTTTTTCTATAAATCTATTTTATCACTCCATTCCTATAATATATGTAAGAGTTTTTATAGATTACAGGGTGATTCGTCAAATATGTTTATCTTTTTTTCATACTTTAATAAAAACATAGTTTTTAGATTTTCAAGGCATATTTTGATTTTTTAATGTATCAATTTTTTTCAATTCAAAATAAAATCCTTATTAGTTGTTTTACATAAAACGTAATTAAGATGTATTCAGCTTAGTACTTATTATATTCTAACGTAGTAACATATTTTACAATAATAAAATGTCAATAAATCAATATTAATTAGATACTATTATTCTTATGGTATATTGTACATTAACATCATAAAATTTAATACTATATAAATTACATGTTAAAATTTAGATTTATATACAGCAACATTAAATACAAATAATTTGCTTATTACTTTAATATGAAAAAAGATAATTGAATTATTCTCATAAACATTTTTTTTAATCGATACAGTTGATTTCTAAATGCTATAAAAATTTCTAAGTATATAATAGATAAGAATTTAAATTTTAAGTACACTAACAGTTCTAAAAATTATGATTCATATAATTTAATAATTAAAAGAAAAAATGGAAGTGAGTATGATTGGTGAATCATCATGTATAAAATATATATATATATACTTATTATGCATAAATTATATCCAATTTTAAACATGGTATTTTTTCTATTATATTGAGTTTGTATTTTTTTATTTATTTGTAGGTACAATATATTATAAATATAAATGAGTAATAATTGAAACAATTATTTTTGTAGCACTTATGGTCAACTCATCGGAGTGAAATAAAAATAAAAATAAATATAATATATATTTAAAAGTTTTTAAAGTAAAATTTAAAATTAAATTTTTTTTTTATATTTTAGTTAAAAAATTTGAGACCGTGGATACTTTTTTTTTGTGATCATAAGGTTTGCAATTTTAAATAAATTTGTATTTTTTAATAAAAATTATACAGTTAGTTTAATTTATTTGTATTTTAGTTATGGCTTTTAGTTTATATGAAAGATATAAATATTAGTACAACCTACAGCTATTCGTTTACTGCGTGCAAATAAGAGTATAAAATTATTAAAACATTTAAAGATTTTACTAGATATTATGATTTGATTTAATATTTATTTTTTGGTGAAGAGATGGATTAATGATAAAGTTTGCTTTCAAATCGTTCATTTTCTTTAAATATTTTGGATTAATTATAATAATAGCAAGTCAATCCTTCTTTACTGCTACTTTTAAGATTACCTAGTTGTCTATCAATCGGTTATTATTTAATATTATTATTATTATTATTATTATTATTATTTTTTAATTGGTGTCGTCTAGGCAAAGCAATTGTTGTTATTAGTCTTTCACTATTTTTACTAGATACTATAAGTATATGTGCGTATGTGGTATCATTTTTATTTGTTTTTTCGCAGCCATTACTAATAAATAATAATGTTTTATCTTTTTTTTCGTAACTTTTATTCCATGCGTGGATGATAGATGTTTTTAGATGATCTTTCTACTAAGAATTCTATGGATGAAAACCGGTTTTATGTTGCTTTACGAAACTACCAAAAAAAGAATACAATCCTTACATGGCATTATCAGCTGATCAATTTTGAGAAAAACTATATGACCTTCATTCTGATAGCATATTTTATCTTTTTTTTTTTTTTTAAAGAAAATTAATATATTATAATGCGAATAAGTTTCTACAGTAGCTTTATTGTAGAATATTAAAAACTTATAAAAAGAGTTTAAGCATGCAGGTTATCATGATTAATTTCATAAATTAATGTATTTAAATATGTAAAACTAAAAATTATTCAAAATTTCTAATACGTCAATAAATAAAGGTTTATTTGTTAATGTTGTTGAATAGTAATAATTAACAAGTCATATTAAGTTTTAATAAAGTTAAACCAACATCATATTAGTTGTGAAACGATTAATATCGTTAGTATGTATATTTTCATATGTATATACATATATAGCCTGTCGTAAGTAACGTAAAAGAATTAAAAGGGTGAAAATAAATAACAAAATAATTAATACTCCAAACGTATTAGATGAAAAATAACCCGTCAGTTTCATTATAATTGACATGGCGTGTATGATTATTAGCGTATTTCGTTCTTTCTTTTAGAGTGTACAGAGGGAAAGTGAAATGTTTGGTTCTGGCTGTCGATCGCCCTAACCATTATTAATGAGCGAACCCTTTTTTCTCACTTCTTCAATATAAATATATATTTGTGTAAATGGGATATCAAAGAAAGGTTAGGTTAGAAAGAGATAATGTAGTAAGGGCGATAATGTTCAGTTGAAAGTGTATTATTTGATATAAAATTAATCAATTGTTTGTATTATTCAAAAATATAATACTTATAAAAATATAAAATTTAACACTTTTTATATATATATGTGGTAAAGTTACTGTTTGTTAGTCACGAATACACGATGTCTGTACTTTTATTGATATACATTTTTTTTAATTTTAAAATTTGAATGTGATGGGGACATTTATACTTAAAAACTAAATTGATCAAAGTATATGTAAATATATGTTCAATATGATTGAAAAAACAATACTTGATTTATTGAGTGCAATATGATTGAGGTTGATGACCTCTATAAAGATGGCAGTAACTGATAAGTAAACATTAATTATATTTGATTGTGGCATCATATCGCCACAAGTATAGTAATAATATTTAATTTCATTGTTCACTTTGATCTACAAGACATTTAAAAAATCATGAACTGATCTTTGAAAGAAGATATTTTATGCAAACAACACAACGAGAAAAATTTTTGACAGTTAAAAATTTATTTAGAGCGAATAATCCGAATTCGCATATTAATACTTTTTCGAAATGTAATGAACTCCATCATTTTCTATTTGTTTCTACAATGGTATTTTTTTAGAAATTTTTATGCAAGTAATTTTATTTTAGATCAAATCCAAAAAATAGTATTTGAATTATTGGTATTATTATGCTTTAATAATTATGGATAAAAAATAAAGACAAATTATTTCTATAAAATAATTGTGTGTAATATGTAATATGTAATGTATAATTTATTTTTTGGTTACGTGGGTATCTATTCAAATTTGCTGTTCAAAAAGAAAATCATCAATATAGAATTTGTTACGACAGATTAAATAAAAAATATAAATTTATAATAATAATTGTAAGTTGTTACTTATAATAATATGTACCTTTTATCCCTGATTTTAAACCATTGTATAAAGTGAAATCGGGTGATAATTAATTCTCTCCATCATGCAGTATCGTTTATTTAAATTAATAGTACACAATATAGTAAAACTCAATATAATATATAAGGACTTACATTTGGATTAGCCACAAAGAGGGCAGATGAGACAGGTTCCGGCTCACCCTTTCACATTTTATAACATAATTCCTTTTTTACGCCGTTTTACAATTCTCGATTTAGTATCGATGTCTTAAGATGGTAGGAATCAACCACTCTAGAAGTTTCGTTCAGCACGTTTGCGGACTGAAGTATATATGGAATGCGAGCCTGATCAGTTACCAGCTTGTCGGACTTTTTTCTCCTTAAGAATTACCTAAAGGTAATTACCATGAAGTGTATAATCATTGTATAGATAATTACCTAGAGTGTCAATTTTTTAAATGGACCAAATATTTTTGTCTATTATATTATGAGATATTAAAGTTTTTTCTTAATTTATTTTTGGAATATTAAATTTTTGAACTTTTGAAAACCAGTCACTAAAAATTGTTTTATTACCGATTTACTCCATTATATATTTTTATTATGTTTACCAATAAGTGTAACTTTTGACTTTTAAAATATTCGCACCAACTTAACATTGGTAAAATGTATTTTTCATATTTTTTTATACAAATAAATAACTAATTTGTATTTGTTTACTAATTTATATTCAGTGTAAGAGTAGGTATACTACTATAAGTAGTGTAGGCTTATATGTTATTTGTAGCATTGTGATATAGGTAGGCGTTGACGTACTTGCTACGTATGTTAAACATGTTTTACAATAAAAATTGACAGGGTGTATGTTATTGGTTTGACAAAATTTCCACGAAAATTAGGGCACTAGTGGTTTAAGGTACAGATAAAATTATTACCGTTAATCTTTGACGAATTTTCTTTGTACATTATATATCGTGTATAAAAAAAAAAACAGACCAGAATGTACACGTTGTTTATTTCAAATTTTGTCGTTGCCTGTCCTAAACGTTCATATTGCATATAATGATTTAATTCAAATTTAATCTGATCCCTCGAAACTTTGTAAACATTATTATTAAAATAGTATTTATCTATTAAAAATAATAAAAAATGACGTTTACGATGTGTTATAATGTAATGTGTACGATTTAACTACCACCTACGTAAAGGGCCCGGAAACTAAATGTTTGCAATAAATTATTATTTTGATTTTACGCGGGAAAATAGAATGCGGGCATATAATAATAATAATACTAATACGTACACAACTACACACGTGTCAGATCATAAATTTTGTAGCAAAGAAAAAAATTCAAGGTCGTAGCAATATTAGAACGGGGGCGTGTGTATATCAACGTACACGTGCAAAAGATATATACAAGGCGTAAGTGCGTAAAACTAATTTCTGTTTTTTTTTTTTGTTGTTCACAACAGTGTGTCGTCAATGTGACAGTGTCCAACGAATGCAACACGATGATGTTGTTATAATGTATAAATTAAATAATAATGTATTGTTATACTAATAATACAGTAATATACATATACATAATTATTATTCGAGAAAATGCGAAGTGTCGTTAATTTTTAATTAAACTCGACCGAGAGTAATATAATTATTTTCCAATTGTAGTCATTGTATTTATTTTGTATATTTATGTTTTCCGTCAAACGCATTAAAAATACAATTACCATACGAGAAAATGTACCAAATTATGTATATAAAAAAACAGTTAAAGAGTAGTTGGTCATCGCATTACCCACACACATATACACGTCGGTCGTTTCGCAATTTACGGCGGATCGAATCACTCTGGGCAGTATTTGCACAATTAGTATGGGCGAAACTGTTATAATAGTTAAGTTTACAAGTTCAATATAGACTGTTCTGAACGTTCATTATTTTTACGAATTACTCAATAATCACTATACTGGTCGATACCCATTTTTATGGTATGGTTAATGGTATTTTACATGGTGTCCGGGTGATTTACCAAAGATTTTTATCCACATTTTTTCTTTTTGAAATGGATTTATTCATATTTTGACCTTTAAAATCTTAAGTACACCTAGAGACCATATTTTAAATTATTTTAAATTTTTATTTCATTTAAAGAGTAACACGTGATAATACACATTTTTTTTTTTTAAGAGAATCAACCTTTTATACTATAGGCAAATTTGTTACATATGATTTTTTTGAAAATATTGATGTATTTAAATTAAAATTTGAATTAATAGTTTACACGTTATTTTAATTTAATTACTAAAAATAATAATCCTTTAATCCTTGTAAAATAATAATGTAAGTTAAATATTTCAAGGTATTTTATTGTTTCAGAATAATCTAAAATATAAAAAATAAGTATAACTAATGAATAGATAAAATAAAACAGGTTAATATTATGTTAAATAAACACTATATTTACTATTTAAAAGATAAGTAGGTAATCTTATATTGAAATAAACATAATGTGTATTTATTTTTTACCCACAAATTCATTATCATAAATTAATTTTCTTATTACACTGATGTTTTCATACAGTCATTTGATTTTGACTATTTAGTTTTAAAATTAACCATAATCATAATACATTATCTTATTTTCAATGATATCTTGGAGGCTAAATCTAATAATATAAATTATCATTTACATTAATAATTAAACTTAATTTTATTTTGTATGTAACATTATTATGTATTAATTATCACACGTAAATAAAATAAAATGTACTAAACGTTAAATTTTTATTTTTTAATTAAGCTCAATTACTAACATATACCTATTTATTAAAAATTTTCAACTATAAATAACTTTTAGATTTTTAAGATATTCAAGAAATTCTTAAAGAATAACATTCACTTAAAAGTTAAAATACAATAATAATTAATTATCAAATAGATGAGTTCGACTTTAATCGATTTACTTATAAGAATTTGAACGTTAATATGAATATAATAATACTAGACTTATTATTGATATTGTAGATAATACTCAATATTAATAAGTATAAGTACTGTATTTACTAATATTATATTGTTTTAATAATAATGATACTATAAATTATAATATATTATATTCATTGATTGTTATGTAATCTCTTCAATAGTTTAAATATTTATTTTACCTCAATTTTTATTTAGTGGTCCACGATAGCTTAAGTTTGATATTGTGTTAGGTACCTATCACTTAACCCATGTGAATTTAAACTAATAGACACATTTGACACTTAATGAATAGACAATTTTTAAACATAATTGGTACTATACCCAATATAAGGAAATTTTATTTAATGTAAGATTTCGGTATTTTTCATTTAACATGTATAAAGTATTACAGTTCTATTGCATACGAGCTGAACTCATGATATATTTTTATTGATGATACCAGTAAAAATTGTAGCCTATTTGAAAAAAGAATATCATAAAGTCCATAACATCAGTTATAATTTTAAAATATTGGACTTTTAGATTTTAAGTTTCATTTTATATTTTTTAAATATTATTCCTCGTAAGCATTAAAAATGTAAGATATAGTCTTAGTTTAAATTAAAAATTAATCAATTAATAATAATTTACTATGGAGTGAGAATATATTGTAGAGAAAATAAATATTTTTAGGGACGTTTTCTTGGTGATGACAATATAATATTTCATATGACAGCAAATCGGAGTATACCTATCTTTTAAACTAAGCAATTACTCTTGTGATATTGATAGTAGTGTACTCCAAGGTATACGACATTTATTTTGTACTTTAAATTGTACTATAAAATAATTTATCAACGTATAGCCTCATTTATTACATGTTAATTGTTATCTTAAACGACAGTTTATAACTTTACTTCAATGAGAGGCTGAAGGTGACTGAAATGAATATTTAATAAGTAGGGAATTAATAGAAAAATAATATTCTAATACATAGGAGTGAAAACATAAAGTATTCGTTAACGAATACATATTAAGTTATAGGCCTCCAATCGAAGGCTACTACATCTATTAAAATAATAACAAAAGTGAAAAGTGTTAGGAATATTTTAGTTATGGAATAAAATATTCCCTAAGTACAAATATTATAGTGACAGTAGCATAAGCCTTGGTTTCAAATTAGTGCACGCGTATAAAATGCGAATGTCTTATAACGCTGGTTATTATTTTTATCAGTGATTTTAAGGACAAGTCGCCTACGCTTGTAATGTTGGTAACCAGCTCGAGGTTAAGTTCGTGTTCATAGGTACGATTTCATCTTTTGAGATAACCCATAACGATACTGCTGTGTAGTATAGGTAATATATTTTTTTTTATTTTTTAATTGTTAAACACTTATATATGAATTAGTCGATATCGTCTAATTTATTTTATGATAAAATATATATTTGTTGTACTTACATTTATATCCTGCATTGATTTAATATTCATCGAAATTAAAAAAAATATTTAATATATTGATTGAAATTTGTTATTGTGAAGTCAATGTTCTATGTTGTGAGATAATCTTTATTTTTCTAATATTTAGATGAAAAAAAATTTAAATTATAACAAACCAAGTTTGTATAAAAAACTAATAAAATAAAAAAAATCAATAAACCTAATATCATATTTAAAAAAAGTCATTTTATTACAAAAAAATAAAAATAAAATAAATTGAAATTGTAATGAACCAAATATAATAATATAACGCATCATATTTTCTAATATTATCTAACATTAAGGTTCATAAGCAAAACACATAGTATATGTATAATAAGTAATAACCATATATGAATAACTTTTTAATACCTAATATTGTACTTTATGAACCAAAATTTAATTCAAGGTAAAAGTGGGAATCATGTTAAAAACCCTAACCACACCAAGTAGAATAATAAATTCACGTCGGTCCCAATTTTCGGATCCTGTTGCCAATTAAAATGATTAACAATCCTCGGTACACTAACCAATGATAAATGGCCTCAGGGAAACGATGTATGTGGTGGCAATTAATCTTCACTGCTGGATCCAAATTATTTGCCTTAAAGTTATTCGTAAATTACTTTGAATAACTTTTGATTAAAAGCTTTTTAGTAAAATTGCGCGGTGGCCAATTCGACGATGATATCATATACGAGTATTGTGTGATAAAACTGAATTAAATCATAAGCATTAATTCGATTAGTAATCTTTTCCCAATCGATATACCTTATCGGGATTCGTAAACTATATATGTAGTAAAGAGAGCAATATTTTTTTGTATTATCCTGAAATTATAAGTTTTCGTATTGAAAACTTAAATTTTTTCTCAACAACCTTGACTAAAAACGTGTATATCGATAGCCTTTTGAAAAAAATTTATTCGATTATAAAGCCATACTAAAACCGAGATAATAACTTTAACTCCATTTATTGTATGATACAATCAACGTGCAATACACCTACTTTTTACGTCATAATATAAAGAGTATATATATTACATAAAGGCATATTTTTTTTTTATCTTACATGTAAAAATTAACATTTTTGTTCTTTAATAAAATGCTTTTTATTTGATTTTAAATATTAAAAATATTAGATATTAATTGTAGTGTTTGAAACAAAATATATCATTTTTATGAGTTAATGATATGATTGATTAAATAATAAAATATTACTATGTGAGTATTCAATGCTGTGGAAAATAATAAGCATAAAAGGATTCTTAAAATAGTCCATAAATCATAATTAATAAAACACAAAAATATTTACTTTACAGGAAATATTTATAAATTGTAAGCTTAAATTTTTAAAACTTTATCAACAATAGTTAATAATGTATTAATAAAATCTAACAAACTATGAAAAATAATTTGGTATGGTAAGTAATTAAAACTTGATGGAAATTATTATATGCATTAATATCAATCCTTAGATTTTTCATAATATATAGAAAATATTAATTTGTTTTTAACATCTACTTGATTAATGATATATTTATTCAACTATTTGTTTATTTAACAACATATAATGGTTTATACTGGAGTATATAATCATTATAATCTATATCTGTACTAGTATTATAAAGCTGAAGAACTGTTGTAATATTTTTTTAATAAAAGACAAAAGTTGTATTAATAGATTTCTTAAGACTAAGACGGTGTTTAAGCTTATTATTTTAACTTATACATACCCATAACCTAGGGTAGATAACAATATTATTTCATTTTCGATTACGGTAATTGAATAATTTGTTGTCTATATATTTATAGGATTGTTATTGGTTAGAGAAAAAAAAAAATTAAAATAAATAAATTGGTATAGGTAATAAAGCTATAGAGCCGACTCGCTATGTGTTATTATAGGTTTTTTTTTTTATAAGAAAATAATGTTTAATTATTTTAATATTTAAATATTTGTTATTTGAATATACATCAAAATTCAATATCTTCAATATCCTTAAATGTTTATACGAGTAGCTTACAGACTCAAAATAGAAAAATACTCTACCGATTTTGATGAAAGTTTCAGAAATTTTTATTGGAGATTTAAGAAAAATTTAGAGAGTAGGTAGTTTGAACTACATAAAAATATAGCAAGTGCTATATCTAATTCACCACAGGCCGTTTTCCATCTTGATCTAATTAGTTCACTAAGCGAAGTATACCGTTGCCGACTTAGTCCGTGAATTGATTTATATTTAAACTGAGATGCAGCGATGTAGAACCATATTTTATGTTTGTTCATTTTTTCGATGAACAAGTTTTTACAATTATTTAATTTGTTTTTGATTGATTTTACATATGCGATACATCGAATCATTATCAAATGCAATACGTCCAGTACCTATGCAAAGAAATAATTAAGGAGATTGTGTAATGACTGGTGTTTTTTTTGAAAAAAAAACATTTTTATATCTATTATTATTATCAATTTTACATTTGTTTTGTATCAATAATAAAAAAGTAATTCTATAAAATATATGAAAACTTATTTAAATTCGTTATAAAATTTATAATTTATCTTATTTAAATTTAGACTATAAAATTAAAAAAAAAAATTGAAAATTGCAGAATTATTAAATAGATTATATTGCATTGAAACAACCTAACAATAGTTATGATGCTTGATTTCAAGTAAACTTCAGAGGTTATAATTAATTTAATTATATTTCATAAGTGTTTCTCATCGTATTACTAGATGTGGTATGTTGAAGTTTTTTACTAAAGAAACATGTGTTTTAGTGAAGAATACTATTATTTGTGACAATTATGTGCACCATCTCTTTTATGCTACAGTCACGTATAATAATGATTGCCAATTACGCCACATTCATCCCACACACGCTTAGAGAATTGCCTATATTGAACTCCTTAAAAACTGTCATTAAAGCTGTCTAATGTGACTAGAAATCATTGAATACGAGTACACCTCTAGTCTATAAGCCGTAAGCACGATAATATTAAATATAGTATACATCATTCAATTCATCACTTTGATACTTCCGATAACATATATTGCATTTGATATTATATTATAAGGGTATTTGTTTGTTTATGTTGTTCTATATAAGTCAATTTGTTTCATATTATTTTAGTAAATATCATAAAACAAATTAAAATAATTAAATGTAATTTCATATTTAATGAATTAAATAAAAAATATTTTAATGATTCAAAAATTATGATTGATTACATATTTTATATTTAATGTAAAACATTAAAGTATTATTTATTTGTAAATAATGTGAGTTGAATAATACTAAAACAGTTGTACGTATTTATTGTTATAAATAGCAAAAGGGTTTTAAAAAGTGGGTGCTAACGAGTTTAGTTTTTAATTTATATATCGCGAAAAAAAGTATCATAAGAATTTAAATTATGAACAAAAAAAATATGTAATTACTGATTTAATTTTTCAGAAAAAATATTTTGGGGCCAAAACCGTTGTCGTTTAGAATATTAATGTTAATAAATGTATTATAATTTATAATATTATACCATGTGCACACATCTGGGTGAAACGTGATTTTTTTTAAACGGTGTTTGTTTCTCATTTAGCCAATCATTATCTCGGAAATATCGAATTTGATAATGATTTTGTTGACTACAATTTGTTAGTCTTATCATTGTGGTCTGTGACCGTAGAGTATCGTCTATCGTCTATTACTCGAACTATAATGATTATTATGGTGAACAAAATAATGGAAGATTAACAATTATTATGTGACAGCACGAGAAAACAGTCACACATTCATGCGTACGATATACAAGTGCGTCATTTGAGTATTTTTCTTCTTGCATTCTTCAAAATAAAATCACAATAATTGTATCACGCTTTCGGATTGTGGCAGATTATAACAGTGCAGAGATCGGAAAAAGAAGTGAACTACAATGGGAATAAAAAAATAAAAATAGTCGACTGCTATTTTAAGAACGTTTATTATTGTCGGCCTAATTAAAATCATTACAGAGATTAATGGGGTCAACTAAATATCTTTATAGTAATAAATAGATACTAAAAAACTTCCAATAGGGTTTAATGTATGTTTATGATAATATTATATTGCGATAGCGAAAAAATGTGTTGTAATACATTTTTACTTTAAAATATAAGATAAACGCTATGTAAGTTTTTGATTTTCACTAAATTGTAACATAATATTTTATTACGATTTTATAATTTTACATTAGGCCTGTATTAGAATTTAAATGTTCAATGTATTGAAATTTAAAATGTTGGTATAAAATATTATACATCAGACGTATATATGATACATGTATCGTATAGAATATGCGGCGTCATATTTCAAGAAAACTCTCAAGACTCTTAAGTCAAGATTTTGAATTAGGTATCTGTTTCGTACAAACATATATTATTTTTGTCGTCTAAGTATTAATAATTCCGAACAGTTTCTTTTGGTTTCGATTTTAAAATATCATTTATTTGAAGTACTCTTCTAATTTCTTGCATTTATATTTTTCATGTTAACTAACTACATTTTATATTTTTATTTTTATTTTTTTTTGGCGGGGGGGGGGGGGAATACCCACATGGTAACCGAACAATGTTTACAGTATTTCTTTATAAAAATATGCCGATATAACGTAGTGATGAGGCATTTCTATGAGTGAAAAGCAAATAATCATTAACTCGACTAAAGGTAGGAGCGATATTACCGTGTAATTATTCCACGCTTGAGAACCGTTCAAAGTCGTCCTAGTCGAGGTATATGATTATCTCAAGCCACAATTTATTGCAGTGTTCGCTTATAACAGTAAACACACATATGGATAGTTACAGCTAACTTCACTATAGGTGTTCAATGTTCATCCTAAATAATAATATATTGTACTTAGTTACTGCACTCTACACTACGCGTGTATAGGCAGACAAAAGAAAACGCGATAAAATATTCATAGGATCGATTCCAACTGCGCAGTGTGCGTCGCGATACGTAATTGTAAACGCATTTAAACCATACAAAAAGTGTTATAAAAACAACACTGGCAAACTGTATTATGTATTATAAATTATAAAATACCGTATACTTATTGGTTTAATGGTATATATTATATGCCAGTTACTTTATTACTGTGATTGATGGTGATTGATCAAAATATGTACACATTTAACATTGTTATAACTTATAATCATCCAGCATAATTGTATATAAACTCATATATGTTATATATTTGTTTATAATGTATGGAGTATCTGCTTGATATTCATTCTATATAACGAAGCTGAACTTTATTATTTACACGACAAGTAATTATTCAAAGTGGTCATATGGGTAACACTTTTCACGATGTTTTAGTAATACGTGGAACTTATTCCATATTTACGTATATAAACGAGGTACGACATATCCATAAGATGCATAACGAAACAGCATAATACACAATTGATTTAATTTACAATCTTTTCAAAAATGTATTTCAAGATATGAACCAAAAACAAGTTATCGTGATGCTAATTGAAATTGTTATTACCTACTTATGTTATGCTAGTGCGTTTGACTGTACTTGTAGATAATAATATTATAGTGATAGCCCGAGTAGTCATATATTACAGTCGATAATACTATAAGGGAGAGTTCTCATACTCTCATGTTTTATTATTTGTAGGTTTGTGATCTACGGTTATACTATACACGTAATCATCTTATATAACGTGTATTTTACTATCAACTTTATTCATCATTTTTAAATAACAAAATATTAATTTCTTTTATTTTAATTTTATATTAAAATAATATTTGAAAATAAAATATTAAATTTAAATTTAAAAGTTTTTAATATAAAAAGGAAAATATGGACTGTGAAAACAAAATAATAAAATAAGCAATATAATATTTGTTTGTTAAGAGAATACAATTAATAATTGAATATTGAAAAATTTAAAAACAGACAGTAAGTCGATGAATTTTAGTGATAATTAAAAACAGTTACAGTTTACAGATAAGATTGTTAATGTCACAAATCACAAGGTTGTTGTAAGTCATTTAGAGGAGGCTGAATAAAAGATTAAAAAAATTAAAAGGAAATTATTGACGTTAAAATGATAAAATATTTGACAAAAAAGTAAACGTATTAAAAATTTAACGATTAAGTAAATAAAATAAAAATAACTATCTATTGGTAAATAATTAAACAAAAGGGCTTAGTCGCAAGAATGAGTTGTTTATCAATACAAAATTAAAGGTTCCATAGTTGTAACTTGTAATATTATAACGGGAAAGTGAAACAATAAAAATGTATCTATTTCATATTTAATATTCTAATTAAAAATGTATTAATTGTAATATAATACAAACTTGTATATCAATAAAATAGTCAAATAGATGTTTTTTTATTATTATTTATATATTTTAAATTTCAGTTTATAATATAATATCATATACAATATAAATTGTAAACAAATTAATAAATGCAAATAATTTTTTTTTTTTTCATAAGAATTATAACAAATTTAATGACTAATGTTACTTGTAATGCCAATTGGATTGTTCTTATAATATATTATTTATAATATAATATTTTTAATAATAACAGTGACTTTTGATGATAAATATCGCTTTGTAGAGCGCAGCAGACTCGATTGACTATAAATATTTAAAATTGCAACTTTTCTTTTCTGTAACCCAGTTGCTGTCTATAGAGATTTTCAGACTAATTTGGAAATAGTCCAAAAAAAACTCGTTGTTATTGTCGTCACTTTACGGGCTTATTAGAGTTAACATTAATAAATAAACAATGACTTCCAAGAAAGAAATAAAATATATAAGCCACCTATTATTAGCGACGTCCAAGCGATTTGTATTATCGATTCTCCAGTGGACGAGGAAAGCTCGCGGAGGAAGAAAATACTTCGGTTGGCTTGGTCCCAAAAATAGATAGTATTGTGACATTCTGAACTTGTTAAGCGATTTTTTCGTTTTGCTACTTTATATTTTTCTTCGTTTCACCGCGAATAATGTGACAGCGACTTTTCGACGTGACTAAAATGCCGTTGACAGCTGTATGACTAAGAGAGTAAGAAATAGAAAGTTTAAGGGTGTTAGCTATAGGAAAATGGTATGGAAGTGAGGAAAAAAGAGAAACAACTACAAAAGTTGCTGGTAAAATGACAGTAACGACGGTCAAAGCGGAAGAAAATTCAATCGATTGATATGACTCAGGCTGACAGTTTTTGTTGAGTACAATGTAATGTAATAGTATTATAGCCATGTACTACTGTTAATTTAAGATCGAAGTTTATAAATAAGCTAATTTTAGTTGATTTTATAAAAATATAAATATTTTAGCTTCTTATTAAATGTTGACTTATTAGATCATGTTGCGATGTACTTCTACTAATTACTTGAGCTAAAAAATATGTCAATAAAACAGAAACATAATAATAATAATGCAATGTAGGTACTCAGAAATAATTACTTATTCGCAAACATATTTAATTGTTCCAAAACGTAGAAAATATGAAAAAAATTATAACCTTTTTTTGAGTGTATACAAAAATAGTTATTATCCAGAATTTATCAATTACGTAATTGGACATTTTTTTAATGTATTAAGTACAATTTGTAAATTTTTTTTAATGATTAAATAATAGGTTAGAGAAAAAAGTTTCCAGTCCCTATAAATTATGTTTTTTTAAATTATAATTTTATTAAGTAATTAAAACTGTTATTTTTTGTTTAAATATTCAATTTTGTTAAAATTTTAATTTAAGACGCTAGTAAAAACCATTATAATTATAGTTTTTGGTATTTTTTTAATTTTAAACTTTTTGATACTCAAATTAATTTCTAATACTATATTACCTAAGGGCTAGGTTAGGTTAGGATTATAGGCATAAATGACTATTAAAGGGGCTGAATAATTATTTTTTATTTCACAAAATCAAATAAATGTGGATAGTGGGTACGTGGCTTTATATTTATAAATACACGACGTATTATTTTCTATTACGCATACGTTTTTAGTTAGAAAAAGTTAAAAGACTAATAAAAATCCTGTTGTTATATTAAATATTTAATATTAGTATATTCAATGATTTATTTAAATAATAAATGAAAAAAAATTTTGTGAATTTACTGTGTTAATCTACTTTGTAATATTTTTTGTTCTTTGAATATGAAGATGATCTCTAGGTTGACCATATTTTTATACTTAAAACAAGAAATTTCTCCTATTTTTTTTTTTTTTAACTATACGTATTTTATAAATGCATCGAATTTTGGATTGGTAATATTATAATGAATATGAAATCAGATATTTGAGATTTTACGTGTAAATGAATAGGACAATATTTGTGTAATTATAATTACCATTTTAAAAGTTAATGTATTGTATAAATAATATATAAGATAGAAATTCAAGGATATTATTTACAAAACATATTTACTCGTTACATGGTTAGCTATAATTACTATAAAGTTTTTATAGTAATATTGTGTACGTAAATCGAATTTCGAATTTATTTTTCTTTTATTATTGTTCATACTTCCACGAATGTTGAATATAATAATTTCACAACATTATTTTACTCTTTGACATACTCTCAAGGGACTATGTCAATGGATAATGTATGTACTTAGGTACTGTAAAATCCGTTGAACGTCAAATTATTTTTTGTTATACATCCCAAGCCAAGCCCATCCACGCACTATTAAAAAAGCTTTTGTTTTCGATTATAATTAGAGAGACTGCAAACTGTACGTCTGCGGCTGTGCATGTATAATTTATTTTTCTGCGTTGATGATGAGTTTTTATTTTTTATATTTTTACTTATACGTTTAGCCTCAAGCGAATGCACACTCTCTCGATGGGTCCATTATGTTAATTTTCTATATTGTGTACTAGCAAGAAAGAGAAGGACATAGAGAGATGTAAAAAGAACCTATGAAGGGAGTGGTCGTGTCATAAATTTAAAAAAAATCTTATCTGTTCGTGATGTGCGTGGGTTCTCGTTGAGCTAGAGAAAAAAAAAATAATCGGACTAAAGTAATGTTGATTGGTTACCGGAGTGTTTGAGTATATTATATGAATATTCAAATGTTGTAATTGTGCACCATTATTGAGTTTTTATAATCTCTATTACTTATTTTATAATGAATAAATGTAGTTTTTTTAATGATGAAATAATTATACCTAGTTAAGTTTTATACATTTATAAATTGCTGTTATAATTTTTATATATATTATTTTGTAAATTTGAATTAAAAAATATTATTAACAGATAAGTGTAAGTTAAAGAAGCAACTTAGCGCTATCAAAATTGAAAAAAAGTGCAATTATCCTTGGGTGATTTTATTTTACAGTTATTCAAAGCTTAATTTATTTAATTTACCTATCACATAATTATAATATTAGGATATATGTTTTTTCTTCAAATGCTTACGATAATGATTTTTTAATAGTTATTGCACTAAAAACTCAAAATATATGACTAATGGTGTACGGTTTTTATCATGATTAGTTTTTACCTAAGATTTCATAGTTTGTTTCATATTTAATTAAATATTTTTGATTTTCGTGTGTAAATTTTATATAAAATATAATATTGTTAGAGCAGAGCAATAAATAAATTGATTTTACAAATATGTGTGTGTACACACGATAAGTATTTTAAAAAGCTTTGATTTTTAACTTATAGAGTGATTTTTGTTAGAAAATTGGTTATAGTTTGTACTTTGAAGAGATCAAAATAAAAAATTCGCAGTATTTTTTTTTAAAAATTGGAAAAAAGAATTAAAAAATTAAGGAACAACTATAATTTATGCAAATCCAATATTGTTTTGTACCCATGGTTATCTTAAAGCTTTAATGTACCTATAATACTAATTATATGGAATGAGATTTTAAGAATATGTAGATAAGTTTTAATATATTACATAGTGGCTACCTATTTATACCATGAGCTTATTCACGCAATTTTATGGTATAAATATATTTTATTTTAGCTACAAAAAAAAAAAACATATCATGAAATTAGTGATATAAGCTGACCGATTGTTTTCGCTTAGAATTATTTTTCGTGTACAATAATATATCATTAAATTCATATTTAACAATTGCCGAGAATTATACGAGTTAAAATTATATGAATTCGTTATGAAACCACAGCACAATTCTTTGAGCTATAGCCAATCTCCTGTATTTAGATATAAGGTATATCTATAATAAAATATTATTTAATAACATGTGCCTATAGTTTAAGTGGGTGATATCCATGGTAAGGTGGTCGTTCACACGTGGCATAAAACCAAAAATAACAACGAGTGTGTTGTATTTGTATATAGAGTGATTCAAAAATAATTCTCACTTCATATTATAATTTTTTTCTTTAATGGAATTATTCAAAATCTGATTTTTAAAGTTTTAAAATAAGCTTATAGAAAGATCATATTTTAAAGTTTTTAAGATTTGTTACTTGCTTGTATTACTTAAAGAGTACTCTGTAAGGATTCAAATTTCAGCTTTCAAAATGAGACCCTGGATCTACTTTTTCTACTGTAAGATTTTTCTGAAAATGTTGACTATCAGAATTAAGATTTACACGAGTAATTTTTGTATTGCTTAACTTTTTTAATTTGAATAATAGTTCTATAATAATGTATTTGGAAATTATGGGGGCTTTGGTGAATGTAAAATTTTAGTGATAAATATTATTTTATCAACATAAATAATTTATAATTAATACTAAATTCAATATTACATCTATTTAATATTTTTGTGTAACCATTTTTAAGAATAATTATTATCTTAGGTTAAACAGTTTTAATAACTGAAAAACTATTAGTTTAAATTTTGAATTCAGTATAAAACAATTTTCAAATAAATTATTTATATAATAATTTACACTAAATAAAGGAAATTTTCATTTTAAATACAGGAGTTTAAACCACTACTGGAACTTCTTATAAGTGGTGCTTAAAATTCTTGAATTTAAAAATAAAGTTTTTGAATATATTAAAAATTCTAAAAATCTGAATATGAATAAATTAATTACTGAAGAAAAGTAGTAGTAATCATGCTTGGTAAATCATTGTATAGTATATACTATATTATATGTTTATATACCTATACCATCATTTATGCAGCAGCAGCTAGCTGAAGACCATGATGTAGACATTATATTATTATTATAGTGATTTGTCGATTTTAAAGTATTTTCTTTTGAATTATCTTTTTCTGTTTCTACTACTATACACTACCGATCGTTTTTATCTGCACTTCAGTCGTCTTTACAACTTGAACGATTCGCAGTTATTGTTACGTTATAATTTTTTGTAGTCATGAATCGTGATTGATATTTTCCTAAAATCACTCCGTAAAAAGTATGAATTTAAATAATTTGCATAATACATAGTATTTGATACAAAAATGGCATATTGTTGCTCTAAAAATTTTAGTTATTA
Organism: Melanaphis sacchari; assembly: GCF_002803265.2. Taxonomy (NCBI): domain Eukaryota; kingdom Metazoa; phylum Arthropoda; class Insecta; order Hemiptera; family Aphididae; genus Melanaphis; species Melanaphis sacchari. The sequence continues at coordinate 319,713 of NW_020270420.1, forward strand.
TAGTAAAATGTACTAAAATAAATATTAAATTTAAAAAAATCTCAATCTTTGTAAACCAAAATTTCAAACAAGGATCTGTTTAATATACCTACTATAATACTAAATTTTAGTGTCTAGAAAGTCATGAGGCAGTTTATTTATATTTGCTTATATTGTTTATAATTGTTTAAAACAATTGGATTAAATATATTATTAGTATAAAGTTAATTATTCAGATTAGCTAAAAAGTTTATTGATAGTTAAAATATTTTTATAATTAATATTTAATTTAAGTAAAATCGACATAATAAATCATAAGAATTTTACAGTAAGTATAATAAAATTAATTTGGTAGGATTTTTGCCAAATTCTATTTATATGTACTTGGTACATATATACACAAGTATTAATAATAGTAAAATATTTACGATTTAATTTAAAAATATAATGTATAAAAAATGGTAATATTATTTGAAAGTCTGAATGAAACAATATTTTTTATTAAAAGTTTTGTATAAATTACTCGGTGTAAAGTTCCATTAATAGATTAAGATTTAAGAAGCCTGAGTTTTATCATTGTATCTAAATGTTTCATAAAACAAATTATGTTAAATTATACTTGGTAAAAATTCAAGGTTTTCTTTACGTTTTTTCATTAACTTAAAATATTTATAAAATGGACAATTACTGATGATATCTTGTAAGTATAGTGTGCCAATTTGGTTTTAATTTAATTTCGCCTTGGTTGGTCAATAATTTGACTAAATATATTGAATTGTACATTTTTATTAAAGGATAGAGAATAAACTGAAAAAATAATTAAACTATTTTAATAAATTTATAATATTATAATCAATATTTAAAAAAAAAGTAATAAATAAAAATAATTATTCATTAAACTATTTTAGCATGAATACCATAACTTCTATAAATGAAATTATTTTCTGATAGTATTATGTTATTATTTGATATTGTTTAAAAGCAATATGTTTAGTATTTGCATAAGGTAAATCTATGTTATAAAATAATAACTTACGACTATAATAAAATTCGATTACAATTTATTTATATTTTTTTAGTATCATAGTAGGTAAATATTAAATTGGAGCATGAATATGTCTTTATTTATTAATTGTAGTAAATTAATAATATGACGTTTGTTATCGTTTATTGGTTGATGCAAAATTAAGTATACGTTGTATAGGCGTTTTATAGTTTGTAATCTTCTAAATTTGGAATAAAAGACAATTTTATTCAATTTACTATTGTTTATTGTAGTATTAATTAAAACTATTAGAAAAATATCATATTAAATTATAGTTGTCATAAAAATAAAAAAATAAAAACGCAATAATTTGTAAAACAAAATCATTAGTTGTTAGGTACTAATTATTTTTATTATTTTTGTCTAAACTCTAAAATTACTATGTGCGTTGATGAATATATATAAGATATATTACAACTAATTTATGATATGAATTTTTTTTTAAATCAAAATAGATTTCTCTATAGCAAATGCTTGAAATGTGCTCTGAAAATATCACTGAAAAAATATAAATAAAAAATGTATTAATGGTGTTGTTTTTGTTCCGCAGTCCGGCACATGACGTTATGTATTTTGGCTCTGACGACGGGGAGTCACGAACGAGAGATGCGGGTCATGCGAAATGTTGTTCGCGCCAGTCCTTTGTAGCTGGGCAACTGGCCTACAGCCAAATCGTCGCTTTTTGCCAAAAATCATTGACTAATGAACGCCAATGAATTCCTCTTGGAAATTAAAAAACAATAACAGTAATATTGTCGTCACTAGGTGTTCATTATATATTATTATATTGATCACTCGCTCATTTATTTGATATATTTTCTCTTCACAATCGTTTCGTTTTGTCATTACCATTATTTAATTATTATTTATTTTATAAAGGTGCGGTACACGCGCCGAAGGTTTGTCGAGGCTATTTGACGACAACACCACGCACCATGCATGTGGGATGTCATTTTTACAACGTAATATTGTACACATAAACTTATTATGCTTACACACACATACACTTAACGCACGCGCACACCATATATAATATCGGAAATTATAATAGGTAAACATATTATTATAATAATATGTTTTAAATTTTAATCAACAAATAATAGAATTTAACAAAAGCCGCAATCGTACAAAAAGATTTAAAAACATTTTATAAAAGTAAAATGAAAATGTAATACCAAAAAAGGATTTGACAAAAAATACTCTGTGAAGGACATTAAAAATGTTCTATTGTATTGCCAAAGGGTAGGTAAACCTTTTTGTTGGTATTAAATAGTATTGTGTTGGAACTATTTAGTAAAATAAATTAAAAATATAAGGTTTTTTTGTAGGAGAAATGATTACAGTTTAATATTTTATACAACGAGTTCTTACCTTATTATAGTTACTGTGATTAACAATTCGACATTAAAGGGCTGAAGCTAAACTTTCCTGAATTATGTATTGTTTTTATTTAATACTTAAATACTCTATATATTTTTCTCTACTACGTGTATAGGTACACTGTACAGTATTACAGTACTATATGCATTATCTGATAGACGAGCATTGTTAGTACAAATATATTATATCCATTTTTTTAAACTTTTGTTTGAGTTGGGTACTTTATTACAAAAAGTTAAAATTAATGTTCTCTTGTCAAATGTTGTGATATCTAAAGAATGTAATTTCCTGAAACTGTGTTTAATTGGAATGTGTTTTTTACACCGGAATAATTTGGAATGTATACGTATATCCTGAAATTCTATGAAGTAGCAAAAAAGAACAAAAAGCAATTTATTTTAATTTTTACAATACTACTTTAAACCTAAATTTATATCACAAGGTTCATAAATCATAAACGATATAATGAAACAATGCTGTGTATAAAAATGTGTTTTGGTTATCTCTATGGCATAAAAATACATTACTTTCTTTTGTGTAATAGATAATGTTATTTAATAATTTTTAAATACAAATGAACTGCAATTCTTGTTGTTAGAATGTTCAATTTAGTATAAAAAAATTATAATTAGGGACAAATGCAAGAGATTTGTATATTATTCGAATGTTAATTTTTGATAACGTTGGTAATGTTTTTAAATTTTTACAAATAATATTTGATAAAATGGTTTAGAAATCTCTACAGAAATTTAAATTTTTCTTGACATAATGGCATTTATAATAGTTTTAGCAGATGCCAACAAATAAGATTGAACAAATGTATGAATTTAACGTTTTTATAATATATTCAAGTATTAAACGAATGCAAAAAATATTTCCGTGATTTCAACATCGCTATATACAAATGAGCTTTCTTTTAAGTGCTGTGTATGTTTGAATTTGACTCAAGGATAAAGCACACTGAACCATAATATACAATTATTAAACTAAAGTAATTAAATCATAGAAATGATTACCAACTACAATAAAGTCTACAAATCTACAAGCCTATACACAGTTATGAATAATAAGTACATTACTAGTAACAATCAACTACAATTAACTATACATGCTATACATAAACACGTTGTTTTTTTTAAATACAAATTTCAATGATAAAATAAATACATTTATTAGTAATTCAACGATTAAAGGATAATTTAAAAATTATTTTTTATTGGTAGTACTTAAGGTATTAAATAAATAATATTTAAATGTGTAACAAAATATTAACATAAAAATATAAATTATAATTAACATAATTTAGCAATTTTATTATTTTGAATATCAGTTGCAATTAAATTATATGATTTTTGATTTTTTTTTGCTAAATTTTTAGGTAAATGTTTTTAAAGAAGTCAGAGATTCATCATCGAGCTTAAATTAAAACTTTGTTATAATCTTACAACAATTTCGATATATTATTATAATTTAATTAATTTTAAAATATAAAAATTATCTAACGTTATGAATAAACACAATGGAATAACTGGTGTTAGTTGGCAAAAACACGTAGCCAGTATATACATTTTAAATGTTTTAAATGATAAATACTCTTTTGCAAAATTTATTTAAAACTCAGGTCAAGAACTCGGGTTAAAATTCTTAGTGTTATCTTTTTATCGTTGATAGGTTACTTAAACATAAAAATAAAAAAATTTTTGAATAGTTTAATTTGTTAGTCGATTAGATGTTAATAGAAAATGTATGATTATTATTTTATATAAGACATATATACATATACAACTGTGTCATTAATAAAAGAGAATTGAGTAAAATTGTAGGTACTTTTGACATTATTCAGTACTTATTATAATCGTATATTTGTATACTTTATATGATTCCAGATTTTGAGCGAAATGATGAATTTAATAGTTTTACAATGTTGTGTGTATGTTCTTTTTCAAATTTTATTTTTATGTCTGATGACACCTTTATAAGCAGTAAAAATAATTTAATTTTTAACTTTGAGAGTTTTTAGTAAGTTAGAACTATTTTAAGGGTAAAAATTTGCAATACTTTTCAAAATAGTCTAAAAAATTGTTTAGTTATTATTAAAAAATAAATAACTTATAGAGACTTGAAATTTTCACCAAATTTAAAAATTTTTATTTTATAGACTTAATATAGCTTTAAAAATGTTTACATATAATAACAATTTATTCTTTAACAATCTTTCACAAATAATGACATTTTGAAATATTAATTTTAATTTTAAAAGTGTTGGTAACAATATTAATTAATTTCGAGTAAAAACTTGAAAATTGATTACAATATCTTATATAAGTTATGTATAATAGGCGTACTTTTTTTTTGAAGTTTAAATTTTTACTGTATTAGAAATTTTAACGTTAATGATGACTTAAATTCTTTTTTTGTGAAAATGTTTTTTTTTGTTAAAACTTGAAGTTTTTTGTTTCTGTGATTAATTCTTGGAATTTTGTATTGTTATTAACTAATAACTATAGACTATAAAATATTCAAATATTTGTATTAATTGTATAATTTTAATTAAACCATGAACTTGTCCAAATCGTTTTACTGTATTAACTTCGTAGTTCAATGCAAGACATTGACTCTTGGTTGTCAAACGGTATATTTTTTTTCTTTTATTTTTAAACATTTAAAGCTGTTGCCAAAATGGTTTTCTATTATTAAATGAAAAAAAAAAAAATTAAAACCAGCTTAATATATTATTTAATATATATATAATAAAATATATTATTGAATGTTGACCCGCGGATAGGGTTCATACTTATTTAGTTTACTATTATAATGTTCAACCATACGGACAAAACACAAAATTCGGCCAAATTTCTATAATTTATAGTATTTATTTACTAATGTGAGTTTTTTAATTAATTTAAATATTTTTGGGTTACTACGATGGCTTCAAATACATTGAGAAATAATTACACTTACCGTGGTTTTCGAATAGTTCTTTAGGATGCTCAATAGTCAATACCTACTTTGTACTTTTTGTAAAGGTTCTTTGTGAAATCTAAAATAGTATCTAATCGCGAAGAAACCATTACATGTCATTCATAATACTATAAACAGTTTTATCGTAGAAGGGACGGGGTTAAGGTATTGTAATAAATTTATTATAAAAATTATTAAGTAACGTTTTTCGAATAAGTAACATCGTTTTAAGCTACTGTAATTGTAAATAAGATAAATATAAATTAATAATAATTATATATCTATTTTTTTATTTAATTATTTTTTCAATGTTCGTTATTGCTTTAACTTATTTATTGAAATAATTAATATAAATCCCTTATGATCTACCATCGTTATTGACCTATTATGACTAAATAATAATTAAAAAAATATGTGTGAAATACAAGAAATGTATGTAAGTAACAAAGAATATTTTAAAAGTACCAAAGTATCTAAAAAACATAAAGATCAAAGTAGTTTTAATAAAATCAAAATTATGTAACAATAATAGTTTATTTAAACAAATATTTAGGAAGATACCTACCCTATATTATAAAGGATAATAATAATTATATTTTTAATTACAATTTTTTTACAACCTGCTATGTGCTATAATGTAACGAACAATAATTAAATGTAATATTCATGAAAAAATGCGTGTTACTTTTAATTATATTCATAGTGAGGGAATTTTCTCGTAAGTTAAGCGATTTGTTAATTAAAAATTTCTGAGTATAGTACAATAACTAGAATAAATAACAGTGTTTAATCTTTCATGTCGGGAAAAATACACTATGAACTCAATAAACGGTAGCTATATTATAAAAAGTAATCTGAACACAACTAACTGTGGTTCAGTAGGAAAATTGCCTTATCGCGAATAAGAGAATGCTTATATTATAATTATTATTTTTTGATATAACCGTAAAATCGATTACACACACACACACACACACACACACACACACACACACACACACACA